>NC_141535.1:610000-922500 GCF_021556685.1 Rattus norvegicus | reverse complement strand
ATTTAATCCTTAACAATACCTGTTTGAAAGACTGAATCATGATGCCTCCTCTCCAGAAATCATTAACCTGAAAAGCGCCCACTGAGGCAGTTAGTTATGACTGGATATTTTTATGTAGCCCCAAGAACAATGTTTTTCACAGCAAGCCCCAGTAGTTCTGCAAAAACATATAATCACTGCTGGTTCTGGTTTCTATGCCTGACAGATAGTGCAGGAAAAAGAAAGAATCTTTTAAATATTGGACAGCCTAAAGCTCCAGAGGTCCAGCTTAGCTCTTGGTTTTCAACCAGCGCCTTTCTTAGAAGCCACCAGAGGTTATTATCAAATGGTTTCTGGCCACTAGAGATAGTGTCCCTCCTAAATGTCCTTCCAGTGCATAGCACAGTCACACACTCCACATTACTCACTGGTAGAGATTCTTCACCGACTGCTCACTGTTAGTCAGGCTGAAATACAGGGCTTTTCTCTTCACATCATCTGCTTCCCCTTGGCAGAATCCCACCTTAGCAGGAAGCTGCGGCTGGACACTGTAGGATTCTTTGGGGTGAGTTCCAAAAACTGAAGACCATTGGGAGGATAGAGAAAGAGGGCATAGGAATCACATTCATCGGATGCCAGAACGGCCTGGAAAGTGTTCAGCTGTGGACAAAAAGGAATTGCAGACACCCATAAACAAAGAAATAAACAAAAGAAGAAAATCAGAACACAGGTAAGGTGTTCCAACAAGGGGGCGGAGACCAGATCCTTTTTAGGATTTCCCCATGTTCGTTTTGAACATAATCGCCTTTAGAATTCCGTCTTCAAATTACAAATATAATTTTGTAAACCATGTGTTTTTTTTAATCTTTTCTACCAATGTAGATCAATAGTTACATAATGCATAAATGAAACACTGGTTTAAAATCTTTAGGATTGCAGGGAAGAGGATGAAGAAGCACTAACTAACACCAAGGATATTTGAAAAAGCCATATGAAGGGCCAGAGAGACGGACAGTTAAGGGCACAAGCTGCTCTTCCAGAGGTCCTGGGTTCAATTCCCAGCACCTACTCGCCCATGGTAACTCACCCCTGCTTGTAACTTCAGTTGCAGGACTTCTGACTGCCTCACACAGACATACAAGTAGGTAAAACGTCCATGAACATTAAAATACAAAAGCCATATGAAAAGCTACTTGCCAACTTACAATGAATGTTACAAGGTGGATAATTCTCCTTCCATTGGCTACAAGTTCTCAAAAAGTCCAGAGCTAGATGTAGGACACCTTGCTCTCAACTTGTTGGTCGAGGATGTCACAGAGATGATACCAGAGTTGTCAATTCTCATTGCTCAGGGCTACCCATCAGAATGTGATGGTAAGATCCTATAGCTGATGACACCACACAAGTAGGTCAAAGAACTTGAAGACATCACACAGACCTGCCTGCACAGTACTTAGCAGGAAGCTTCCACCCCTGCTAGCTTTATGATGCTAGAAGTTGCTATGCAGACTATTCTCACTCCACTGTGACTACTCAGGGCTACATAACAAAAGCCCTGGCAAGATGTACTCATGGGTGCTCCATAAATGGCAGGAATGCATTGAGGATCACCAATCATTTTCTGGGTGGATTCAAGGTCTGCACTACAAGAGGAAACTTTTGCCTGGCATTGTAAATCTGGTCAGGAAACCATGGCAGAGAGGCTCATAAGCCGTGGGAGTGAACCATAACTACTATTTTCTTAAATGGATATATAGTATCAAACTATACCAGTTACAAGCTCAAAGATTAACACAGCTCTCGGTGGTCATTGGGGGAGCATCTTTATACAGTGGATGGTAGTTAATACACATTCGTAACTAGTCCGAGTATTGAGAATGAACTCTCTGTGGAGAGCTCAGCCACAGAAGCTCCCACCGTATCAAGTTACCTCAAGGCTCAGGGAATATTGGAAAGAAAAGAGCCAAAGAGTTGGAAAGAGTTTAAGAGCCAAAGGTCGGAAGGAGTTGGATCAAAACAATGACATGTTCTCATGATATGGTCGTTGAACTTACAAACTCAGTGCAGTTGGTGTCCAGCAGAAGAGCAAACCAGTCAACATTCCCGCACGGATGTGGTAGGGCACTGAAGCCCCTGCCTGCAGCTGAGAAGATTCTGTCACTTGAGAACTGCTAGGGGAGGGTTTTCTTTAGGGGTATGGTCCCTAGTGAGTGGCCCCTCACTCATGAGTAGGCTTCTCTGTATTCAAGGGATTATTCAAGTGGATATACTGAAATATACTGTATCAATGTATGAAATTCTCAACAAATAACATTATAACAGTGTATTTAAAAGTGGTAAGGTTGTAAACTTCTCCAGTCCAAACTCTTTGAGAGTTCTGGACAAGGACCAAAATTGACTTGCTCATTCCTATACCCTCAGTTTTTATTTTGTGTCTGAACGGCTTTCACATCCATATATCATATTAGCATCCATGCATACACCCACCCATGCATCCAGCAAGCCATGTATCCATCTATCCATCCATGCATCCAACATCCATACATCCATCCATCTTTGCATCCATCCAGCATGCATTCAGCAAGCCATGCATCCATCCATCCATCTATGCATCCATCCATCTATGCATGCATCCATCCATCCATCTATGCATCCATCCAGCATGCATCTATCCATCCATCTATGCATCCATGCAGCATGCATCCAGCCAGTCAGCAATGCATCCATCCATCCATCCATGAATCCAACATCCGTGCATCCAGCAAGACATGCATCCATCCATCTATGAATCCACCCATTGCCTACTGCAGGCAACACTCAGTAAGGAAGCAGCTGATCAAAAGGCATCCTTACTGATTTCACAGCCAAACTCCCTTTCCTTTTCAATCTCTTTACAACCCGAGTTATCTTGTCACATTGCAGATGAAGAAAGAGACCCAAGGGCTTGCTTAAGGTCAGGCAATGATTAATGGTGGAAGCCAGCCAGACCCAACAGCTCATCCCCTGCAATAGACAGTCATCTGAACTCTACCAAACAAGCCATTCCAGGACACCTGCTCTGACCCAATCTCCCTTCCCAGGCTCAGCTCCACTAAGCCCTCTACACAGTGTTTAAGGGTCCCCACTCCTACTAAGTGCTTTGATGCTGTGTCCATATTTCCCTGCCCCAAGAAAATCCTTACCAGCAAGCACTGCCTCCTGTGATTCCCTGCGGAACCCCTTCCATCCTTCAGCACCCACTATGTTGGTTTTCCAGTATGTATTTGGCTCCTGTTGGTTGTCTGGTTTGGCTTTGGCCTCCACTCACTAACCCATCTGAATATTAATTCATCGGGGTTGGCTACCCACTAAACCACATTATGTTTGATGCTGCAGTCAGGACAGAGCCAAAAAACTAGGCCCCAAGAGCCTGAATTATAGGAGAGAGAAACAGCCTGGACTGGAATTTTAGGAGAGTGACTGGGGACAGACATGGTGGCAGAGGCCACAGAAAAAGGAGAGTGTCCAAGACATCAGAGTTGGGTAGGGTAGCATCACAGTGGCAGCCAATGAATGAAGAGAAACACTGTGGGAGCCAAAGCAGACCTAGATGAGAGTTGGAGTCTGAATTAACACCAGGGTGACTGTGCAATTACTCCCTGATATTTCATTTACTGAGTTTCAAAGGGACCTTTTCTGCCATTACCACCATCTTCCACCAAAGAATTAGTTAAGGGATGCTCCACTGTCTTAGACTCTGTAGTTGGCTTCTCTCACTAGATCAAATATGCTTTACAATTTAATAGGGAGCTGGGGAGACATTTCTCTTACGAATACTAGCTTTATAAAGAAGGTTGTTGACAAGAAGAAAAAGAAATCACTTATTAGTATCATTACCTCTTCATTTTGCTAAACAAGAAAAACTGACACAGCAAGAACCTCAAAACTGAATACAAGGAACAAATGTGGCCTTGTGTTTTTTTCTGCCTTGTTCTAGAACATCTCAAATGTTACTTTTACCTTTCTGACACGTAATGCTAAAGTACAGCTTTGAGGTTTGGGTAATAAGACAAAGAAATGCAGATATTAATATGGTTTCAAGAAAAAAAAAAACTCTGTAGCTCCTCTGTATTATCTAAATGGAAGAGTCTGCTTACCTTCCTTGTTTTTCAAAAAAAAAAGTTCATGAATTCAGTCCCCACATTCTACATTTGTTGCAGCTGTAGTCCTCAAGTATGTCATCTGCGGGGCTTGACCCTCCCCAGAAAGGTCAAAACCTCTAAGTTTCCAACTCAGGAACATGAAGAACATGCGTCATCCATCATCAGTCAGGGTAGGGCCAGAGGCTGCCAAAGCTTTATTTCAGTCACAACAAAGTTCAAGTAGGAGATAAAAAGCCGAACTAATAATCTCATCCTTAAATAACCAACTGTGGAAGCTCCTGGTATGGTGGCGACAATCAACTTCACAAGATAAGGGAGAACCAAGGCTCTAAATATAGAGAAATTCTATATGATAAGGGATGTCAGGATAGCTAAAGCTATCCTCAACCATAAAAGGACTTCAGGGGGAATCACTATCCCTGAACTCAAGCAGTATTACAGAGCAATAGTGATAAAAACTGCATGGTATTGGTACAGGGACAGACAGATAGACCAATGGAATAGAATTGAAGACCCAGAAATGAACCCACACACCTATGGTCACTTGATTTTTGACAAAGGAGCCAAAACCATCCAATGGAAAAAAGATAGCATTTTCAGCAAATGGTGCTGGTTCAACTGGAGGGCAACATGTAGAAGAATGCAGATCGATCCATGCTTATCACCCTGTACAAAGCTTAAGTCCAAGTGGATCAAGGACCTCCACATCAAACCAGACACACTCAAACTAATAGAAGAAAAACTAGGGAAACATCTGGAACACATGGGCACTGGAAAAAATTTCCTGAACAAAACACCAATGGCTTATGCTCTAAGATCAAGAATCGACAAATGGGATCTCATAAAACTGCAAAGCTTCTGTAAGGCAAAGGACACTGTGGTTAGGACAAAACGGCAACCAACAGATTGGGAAAAGATCTTTACCAATCCTACAACAGATAGAGGCCTTATATCCAAAATATACAAAGAACTCAAGAAGTTAGACCGCAGGGAAACAAATAACCCTATTAAAAAATGGGGTTCAGAGCTAAACAAATAATTCACAGCTGAGGAATGCCGAATGGCTGAGAAACACCTAAAGAAATGTTCAACATCTTTAGTCATAAGGGAAATGCAAATCAAAACAACCCTGAGATTTCACCTCACACCAGTGAGAATGGCTAAGATCAAAAACTCAGGTGACAGCAGATGCTGGCGAGGATGTGGAGAAAGAGGAACACTCCTCCATTGTTGGTGGGATTGCAGACTGGTAAAACCATTCTGGAAATCAGTCTGGAGGTTCCTCAGAAAATTGGACATTGAACTGCCTGAGGATCCAGCTATACCTCTCTTGGGCATATACCCAAAAGATGCCTCAACATATAAAAGAGACACGTGCTCCACTATGTTCATCGCAGCCTTATTTATAATAGCCAGAAAATGGAAAGAACCCAGATGCCCTTCAACAGAGGAATGGATACAGAAAATGTGGTACATCTACACAATGGAATATTACTCAGCTATCAAAAACAACGAGTTTATGAAATTCGTAGGCAAATGGTTGGAACTGGAAAATATCATCCTGAGTGAGCTAACCCAATCACAGAAAGACATACATGGTATGCACTCATTGATAAGTGGCTATTAGCCCAAATGCTTGAATTACCCTAGATCCCTAGAACAAACGAAACTCAAGACGGATGATCAAAATGTGAATGCTTCACTCCTTCTTTAAATGAGGAAAAAGAATACCCTCGGCAGGGAAGGGAGAGGCAAAGATTAAAACAGAGACTTAAGGAACACCCATTTAGAGCCTGCCCCACATGTGGCCCATACATATACAGCCACCCAATTAGACAAGATGGATGAAGCAAAGAAGTGCAGACCGACAGGAGCCGGATGTAGATCGCTCCTGAGAGACACAGCCAGAATACAGCAAATACAGAGGCGAATGCCAGCAGCAAACCACTGAATTGAGAATAGGTCCCCTATTGAAGGAATCAGAGAAAGAACTGGAAGAGCTTGAAGGGGCTCGAGACCCCAAAAGTACAACAATGTCAAGCAACCAGAGCTTCCAGGGACTAAGCCACTACCTAAAGACTATACATGGACTGACCCTGGACTCTGACCCCATAGGTAGCAATGAATATCCTAGTAAGAGCACCAGTGGAAGGGGAAGCCCTGGGTCCTGCTAAGACTGAACCCTCAGTGAACTAGTCTATGGGGGGAGGGCGGCAATGGGGGGAGGGTTGGGAGGGGAACACCCATAAGGAAGGGGAGGGGGGAGGGGGAAACCGGGAAAGGGAATAACACTCGAAATGTATATAAGAAATACTCAAGTTAATTAAAAAAAAAAAAAAAGGGATGTCTGCATGTGGAGATCAGAAGGCAGTGGGGAGGAGGTCTGGGGAGAATTGAGGAGGCTGTGATGGGAGATCCTGACTTTTAACCTGGAGATCTGCACATGTAGTGCCTTATTTGCTCTATGTCTTTTCTGTGTCACCTTTTGGCGAAGCACTCACTTCAGATGGCGAGTTTTTAATTTCCTCATCCCCACTAAAAGAGGCAAATAACAGGGGAGAAAACAACAAAAACTTCCTTTTAATATAGTTTATGATCCCAAAGTACATTCCGGAAGAGTTGAGCTGCTTGAAATCTGCCACACATGAACCCCTTGTCAGGGCTACAGAATTCCACACAGAATCACTAAGAGGCAACTTCATAGGCCCTGAAGAGCCTCTCCTTAGAGATCCCCTCTGTCTGACTCTTTTCCAAAGGGAAAGGGCCTCACATTCCCAGAGACAAGTTTCCCAAGAGTCCTCCACACTGGTTCTGAAGGTAAGCCCTCAGTTGCACTGCCAAAACCTGTACAGGAGTCATGACCTCCCAACCTCCCCAAAGAGAAAGAGAGAGTGCCAGCTAGGAGAGGAGCTCTCCACAGGTTGGGGAGCAGTACAAAGAGGATCAGGTCAGTGTTGCCCAGCTGCAAGGTCTCCAGTTTCCTGTTCAGACAGAAAACCAGAAGGCTTCTCAAACATACCATCCAACAAGGGTAAAACATCAACCAGCAGAATGACATCTTTACAACAAGGGATTTGACTATTCAGCCTTACCAAAATGATAACAAAATAAGAAATGAGGTGATTCCTTCCTGGGGGGACAAAGTTCAATCCTCAGTCTTCCTTAAGGATACATTCTCTGAAAGTGTAAGGCCACTGATTCTGGCCTCCGATGTTTGGTTGTATGTTACTTTTTCCCCATTCCCATGGGGACACTGATGTACTTGGGGTATTCCAAATTCACCCCTGTACTGCAGAGTTAAGAGAATGCCTAATGCTTTCACGATGGCATAGTGTATCCTCCTTCATATGTAGTATTCAAGGACACTTAAGCAGTTTTCTTCAACCCATTTTCGTATATCTAGTTATTCTCTATCCTCTCTGTCTTCACTGACATGTGGTGAATTACACACATACTGTTCCTGTGGACTCTAGCTCCATAAATTAAAAGCTCCAGCTAAATCCAAAGTTCTTGATCAACAACTGTCACCTCTGCACCAACTCAACACACACCATTCCATGTTAAAGCATCCAGGGACCAGCTGTGATGCATACTATTAGCTGTCAATCTGATGCTATCTATAACCATCCAGGAAACAGTCACCAGGCATGTCTCTGATAAAGTATCTTGATTAGATTAATTAAGGAGGGAAGACCCACCCTAAATATAGACACCACCATTCCCTGGGCTCAGGCTTGCACTGCATACAAAGAAGAAAGAAAGCTTAGAAACAACACCCATCTTTCTCTGCTTCCTGGCTACAGATACAATGTTTCCATCCTTTTCTGAAGCAACTTCCAAGCTGCCATCCCTCTCCCAGGATGCAGCCCAGACTAGGGCCAGCTCTCCTACCACTGACACTCAGTTTCCATTCCTGTGGTCCTTCCAACCCAAAGGAAATTCCTCATCAACAAAAACCTTCGACATACTATCTAACTCAGTTCTAGATAACACCCTCCTCCCCAGTGAGAACACAACAGCCTTTCCCTGACACCAAAAATACACAGAGCAACAATGACGACGAAGACAACAACAACAACAACCCTAACAACAGCAACAACAACAAAAAACGGTACCCATCATTACTCAGATCTTCCGGCCATAACTGTCGGCGCCAGCACCGACATGGTACCGAGAATCAGGCGAAAGCCTGTGGGATGAAAGAAGCACACACACACAGGTTATTCGTGTCAAGCCAGAAGAGGAAGAGAGCTTCTGGTTTCTTTATTGACCAAACTATATATCCAAAGAACACCACTTAGCAGGTATCTGTCAAGCACAGTGGGGAACCCTGGCTGAGACTTCCTTAACAAAGGACCGACTATGTGGTCTGAATAAATTAGGGAAATAACCAGGAAGGCCAGCCTAATTCTGACTCAGGTGAGAAGTACCTGGCCAGACTGTTCCCAGTTGGGGACAAAAGGCTTCCACATGCAAGGGCAGGGCTCAGCAGGGGTCAAACCTTGTTGGAGACCCAGAAGGGTCTTGTTCAGGCTGACAACATTCTGTGAATGTGAACTTCTTGTGCCACACAGTGACAAAGCACCCAGGCCCAAATCCAATACAGCTCCCACACATAACCTCTTTGCTCTATGAAGTGACAGTTTAAGAAATCTCAGATTAACTAAATGTACATTTGTTCATTTTAGTAATGCAGTTGCACCATGCCATTCTTGCATGCCAGGTAGAACACTCTGTCACACCCAAAGTGAACATCCTGGAGGGAATGAAGAGAGCAGAAATATTTCACACTGTAAAGATATTATTCCTCTGATATCATTTCCAGTGACTAATATTAATATTACTATAACAGATGTAAGAAAACTATGTAGAGATCACAGAATCTTCCAGGCAAAGGAGATTGGTATGTGCCAAAATCTACCTCAAAAATAAAATAAAATCTATCAAAGCAAGAGTTCAATCCCAGGGTCTTCAAAGTATTCAGAAGAGCCTTCCACAGGAGTAATTGAAAACACATCTTGTGCTCAAAACCTCATCGAATGGAACAAGTCCTGAAGCCCATTCAGCCTATGGCAATATATGAAGAACAATATGGATGTTTGGAAAAGTTAAAAAACAAGAAAGCTACAGAATTTTCCCCACCAAATTCCCCTACAAAAAGATAAGAAAAGCAAAGGGGGAAAAACCCAAAACAGTAATTTGGAAAACCCTCCATTTAAAAAGTACTTATAAAGAGGTCCAGAGAAGTCTCGAAAGGTAAATAAATCCCTTGCCTTGAAATCCGAGTTCAGTTTCAGGAACCCATGTAAAAGGAGAGAACTGGTAATGGGAGGATCTCCTCCCAATCTCTGCAAGTGCACCCTGCTACGTGCACACATAAATCATACAAAAACACATACCATATATGTCCTACACACATACCATACACACACCCCACATAAATATCATGCACACACAAGTGGCCTCAATGCAGTATTCACATACCATACAAACACCACATACTCACACACAACATGCACACACCATATGCATATAAACACACCATACAGACACACACAAGCACACACATCATGCACATACACACATCATACACACATACCATACACAGACACACACATCACACACAAACACATACAAACACACACATGATGCGCAAATACAGACATACATACACATCATGAACATGCAGACACACAATTTCATATACAGCATAAACATAGATTATTTACATACACACACACCATACATAGACATACATATTCACATGTAGCATGTAAACATATACGTACACATACATGCACACACAGAGAGAGAATAAAATGAAATAAAGCAACCAAGTCCTTACATAAAGGAGTTCTACCACAAGATAGTTACATGGCAGGAACAACACATGGCCTTGGTTAATTCTCATGACAACCCTAAAAAGTCAGCACTACCATGTCAATCTACAGCTTAGAAAATGAAGACCGAGGGCTTGTATCTTCCAAGACCACTGCTGCAAGTGTTTTCTGCCTTGTTCCTGACTTCACAAGTACCTGGAAGGTGTAATGAAAGAATTACTGTGCCTATGGGTGTTGCTCATTCATGAAGGACTTACTTAGCTAACCTTCATGAGGACTTGTGTTCAAGTCCCAGAACTGCAAAATTGAAGGAAGAGCTGGGAATATGGTTCAGTGTGAGGAGTGGCTATTCAAGCATAAGCACCTGAGTTTGATCCCTAGAATGAATACACACTGAACAAAAACAGTCATGGTGTCTGTCAGTCCCAGATGTGTAGTCCCATAAGAAGGAAGGCAACTCCGAGAGCCTCTCACCCAGCAATCAATCCTGGCTTAGCTGCTGAGTACTGGGTCAGGGGGAGGTGTGCCTGGAAATGATTTGAAAGGGAGCTGGATAGAGTGCTCAGCAGGTTAAAGGCACTTACCTCAGAAGCCTGATGACCAGAGCTCAATTCCTAGACCCCATCAAGGGGGATTAGCAGAGAGCTGACTCTGAATTTGTGTTCTGACTACCACAGTGTCAAAGCATGCACACGTAGGCAGAACAAATAAATAATTTTTGAAAGGTGGATAGTGCCTAAGGAATGACCCTCAAAGTTCTTCTCTAGTCTGCACACACATGCATCTCCACACAATTGTGAGCCATGCATGAATGTCTGTGTGTGCCTGCACATGCTCACACATGCGCAGGCACACACAGAGACACAGGTACCGCATGCATGGACACCAAAAGGAAACTGTCAAAGACTGTTTCTAATGAAATGTTGCTACTGAAATGAGAATCCTAAGTAGTAAACTCATCTCTCTGGGGCTGTAACCTTCATGTCAAATAAACACTAAAACACTTGGGACCCACCGCAGCCTCAAGACCCCGGAGCCTCAGTGCAAATGCTTCTTGCTCTAATTTTTGTTTGTTTGTTTGTTTGTTTGTTTGTTTTTCTGTTGCAAGTGGCTAGCTAATTCAGCTGAATTTTCCTTGGGAGCAGCAGAACAGTAATTTCATCGTGAGGTTATCATCAGAAGCATCCTTCACAGCAACTTCACTCCAGTTCACACTTCCTCTGAATATGGCTCCAAGAACTGTCCCAGCACCAAAGCCACAATGAACACTAAAACACTAACCTTATTTATTAGATGTCTTCAGAAAAAGCACAGCGATTTTTACTGTAACTACTCATATGATTCGTGTACAGAAAATGGATCTTGCATGAAAAGTGTAAGAAAGGGGAAAAGTATGTCTTCTAAGGTGACTTTGCCTCACTTAAGGCAGATTTGGAAATTATTTTCTCTTCTGTGATATAAATAGTTATTACTGTACTTATCCTGTGGGACTGTGTCGAGAAGACAGTATAAAACACTCCTGCAAGAAGGTAAGGAGAGGGGGGCAGAGGGATGGCTCCCTGGTTGAGATCATTGGCTCTTCTTCCAGAGGACCCATGTTCATTTCCCAGCACTCACATGACAGCTCACAACTGCAGGTACTCGGGTCCAGGGTATTCCATGGGCACTGCATGCAACCGTGTGTAGGCATATGACCCATGTGCGTAAACACAATTTTAAAAATTTAAAGAGAAGTCTGATGGTGTGAACAAACAGACTATTTAACAGTTGTCTAAGTAGTTTGCCCTTTGACCCTTACTAACTAAGGTCACCAGAAAGACTGTGGCTCAGCTAGTAGAGTGCCTGGTCAGCCTGCACTCTCGGTTCAGTTCCCATCAAATGGGTAGGGTGTGATGCTGCACACCCACTATCTCAGCACAGGTCAGTCAGGTCAAAAGGATCAGAGATTCAAGATCATCCTCCATTATGAGGTTTGAGGCCAACCTGAGATGCATGGGGGGTGGGGGGGATCAAAAGCAAAACAAAAGGAACAACATAAACGTCAGACTCCCCACTTCAAATTGTTCAAGGCTGCCTACTTCCAGGAACCAATTGCAGTCCTCAGAGGGGACAATGTCTCTACCCTTGAGTGCTCCTGCATCAGATCCCAGAACCCTGCTCTTCTGAAAGACACTGTGCCTGCCATGCCCCTAGTACATTAAACTCCAGCACACAGGCTGATACATGCTCTGCCTTCTATCCTGGAGAAATTGCTTGCTCACTGAAACCTACCCTAATGGAATCCCTGAATCAAGATGGGTTAGGAGGAAGCTCTAGCTGGAGAGTCTACCATATTACCACAACAAAAAATTATCAATAGTGTTCCTACTAAATGTAAGAGAGGCCATTCAGAGTAAGAGAATTCCGCTTAGAGTCTATGTCTATTTCAGTGCCGATATAAGGAAAATGTGTAAAAGTAGTTTCTGAATTAACAAATATCAACTATGTTCAGATAGAGATTATATATGATATATATGACTCTCTGCATATATAACCCTAACCCTAACCCCTTACTCCTAACCCTAAACCCTAGCTCCTAACACTAACCCTGTGACATAGATTTTTTTTAACATTACAGGAGAAGCTGGGAAGGCAGCACAGCCTATGAAGTGCTTGCTGTGTGTGCATGAAGTCCTGATTTGAATGGCAGCACCCAGATCAAAAGCAGGTCGTGGCAGCACACTTGTAATCTCTGCCCTGGAGAGAAAAACAAGCAGATCCCTAGGGCTCACTGGCCAGCAAGCCTAGCCTAACTGGGGAGCCCCAGGTCCCAGAGAGACCCTGAGTAGAAAGACAAGATGTCTCCCAAGCAAAGACATTTAAAGTTGACCTCTCGTTCACACATGCATATGCACACATGTGCATGCACACCCACACTCTCACTCATAAATTAAAAAGTTTTAAAAAGACTGTAAGAAAATATAAATATTAGAATTGGCGACCTAGTTGCTTGTATTAGAAAAGTTTATTTTTTTCCACTATAAGCTTGTTATACATGATATTAGATAAACGTTTTAAAAAGAATGTATGAATGAATGACTGAGCGAATAAAACTTAACAGTGGGGACTGTCTTCTCTAGCCCTCTAGCTGGCTGGCCTGTGCCAAGGAGGCAGTGTTTGAGTTGAAGGTATTCTGTTGAACTGTAATAGAGATGTCAAACCCAAGGCATTACAAGGCTAGTCAGTAAACAAAACTGGATGTTAACCTGTCAAGTAAGAAACTGAAACTTAAAACAATTTCTCCATCTCTGCTGGTGCAGGTTTTAGGAAAACATGTCTCTTCCTTTAAGTTCACAGAACAAACACAGGAACAACGGGCAAGCTCTTAGGGAAGACATCACTTCTGTAGCTCAGAGGCACTAGGGGAGTTAAAGCAAACACAGATTTGCTCCAGGTCTATGGCATTTTACACCCAGGTGGAATTTCACAAGAGGACTCTGTCTCTACCTACAGGAGGAATGAGGCCATTTACCCTCACCCACCCATACCCGCTTCACATGTTGCCAAGACCAAAGCCAGAGCAGAGTTGGTGTTTTCTCCAGGGAGACTGCAAAGCAGGCTCCTGCAGACAGAAGTATGTAAACTGTTACAAAGGCAATGTGGAGAAAGCTACAAGGAACTTACTAAGAAGTTCATGGCATGCTTGCTCACTCTCCTGTGATGTCAGCTAAGGCTGTGTAGTGTTTTGACACTTTAAAAAGTGTTGGCTTTGAAGAGGTGGCTTAGCACCTAGTAGTCCTTTCAGCATGCTAGCTCAAATCTCTGTATCCATTGTCAGTCAAGCAGTTCACAACTGCCTGTATGTAACAACCCCAGCTTCAGGGGGCCCAAGCCCTCTTCTGGCCCTACCAACAAGCAGACACAGAGAAAGACAAACACACACACACACACACACACACACACACACACACACACACACACACACACACACGAATAAAATAAAAACCTTATAACGCGTTTTATACTATTGATTATAGTAAAAACGTCACGGGAGCAACATTAATGACCACAAGGAAGGGTGAGATTTTATACGGTTGTAATAAATGTTACAGAAATACACTGACCAGAGCATACTAAACAGCAGAACTAGCAAGTGAAACAATAATATGGGCTCTGTGGACCCACTGTTGTCAACGGCAACAATAGTAAAGAAATAACTAGAAATGTACACACGAACCTAAGGGTTATTTTTGGTTTCTCCAGACAGGGTTTCTCTGTATTTTGTCCTGGAACTCACTTTGTAGACCAGGCTCGCCTAGAACTCACAGAGATCTGTTTGCCTCTCTGACTCTGCAGGGATTGTAGGTGAGTGACACCACACCCAACTCATACAAAAAAAAAAAAAAGTTGTTCCTTTATAAATTTCCCAAATTTTTAACTTTTTGATGAATATATCATTAGAAATATTTGTGTACTTATAGGTGATTCCAGAAAAAAGAAAAAAAAAAAAACCTGTAAAGTGCCTTAAGTTCCCTCAGAGTCTTTGGTATCTGCACCTTAGTCCCTCATTTTACTAAGCGATTTTCATAGTGTTGAGGAGCAGAATCAAGGGAATGCCTCTTAGCCAATGTCTTAGTTTCCTGTTCAAGCCCAACCCTTCTGTTTATTCAGCAGGGTACCCCTCGCTTACCTCTCCAGACCATGCAGCCCCAAGCTTGTCCTCCTCCTAGGCGCCCACTTGCTCCCAGGTGGCCAGGAAGAAGTGGGTAGTGGGGAAGCTGGACCCGGTCAGCGGGAAGCCTGTGCACAGGTAGCAAGCAGCCAGACTCAGCACAGCCCAGGAGGTGTCCTCCATACAGGATCCAGCCACTGCTGTGACTAGAGTGGATGTCAGCCAGGAATGGGGCAATGGCTGGGAAGTCAGTAGGTAAATCATCAATGACATATTAAGTCTCCCTGGGTAAGTCCTGGGTGGAGATGATGCCATTGGTGTCCACCTACAATAAGACCACAGGGCGGTGAAACAGTTCAGCAGGTAAGGGCACTCTGCTGTCAAACCTGATGACTTGAGTTTTAGGACCCGACAGACGGTGGGATAAAAAAAAAAAAAAAACAAAAACAAAAACAAAAAAAAAAACTGGTTGTTCTCTGCTCTGCATGAGGTGGCACGTGAATCCCGCCCCACATAAATATTTTTAAAGGGCAAAACCGTGGTCGCTCAAAGTGGTGGTGGGCAACCACCAGTCGAATGCACCTAAGGTCTGAGTTCTACTCGGGTCAAGAAGACTCCCTCCTCTTTGCAGGTTGAGACACATTCAGGGTAACAAACTCAACTTTGGCGACAGTGCTCAAGTGCACTGCGACCCACAGGTGCGGCCACTCTTGAACCTGCTCATCTTTCTCCACCACTGCACACCTTGGGCGCCGTGTCCTTAATTAGATTGCTATGCCTGCGTGCACAGCCTCCCACCGCCCCTAAACACAAACCGCACTAGCAGCCTCAACTTCATCTTCCTGCCTGGGAAGTTGAAGTAGAGGGGGACGGTTCCAACTCTCCCTTGAAATGATCCTTATTCCTCCACAGTAGGGATCAAGAAGCTGCAGCGCCACCGCTAAGCCCGGTCCCCAGCGGCGATGACAGTTAAACGTTGAGGTTAGTTGCTCCACACCCTGGGAAGAAACTACAACCCCACACCAAGCCACGCACCTCTGGGAGCTGAACTTACATAGAGGTTGCTGAACTGGACACCGTAGAAGCATAGAGGTACTGCTAGCTTCACAGCCGGGGAGCTTTCAAAGTCGCCCTCCTGTGGCAGCAGATCTCCCCACAAGTCCCCGTAAGGAAAGAGCTCCACAGGACGCAGAGCCCCGGCTCGTGACAGCAGCACGAG
The DNA here is from genome assembly GCF_021556685.1 of Rattus norvegicus. Classification (NCBI taxonomy): domain Eukaryota; kingdom Metazoa; phylum Chordata; class Mammalia; order Rodentia; family Muridae; genus Rattus; species Rattus norvegicus. Next base: position 906,669 of record NC_141535.1, on the reverse strand, counting down.
CACCAGGAGCAGCGATAGGCGGTGATGGCGCCTGGCTGTGGGGTCCCAAGACATGCTCATTCCTCCCTGGCTCTGCCCTCCACACCTCGAGTCTCTGCAGGCCACTGTGCCTGCAGATGCCCACTCGGACCTTTGGTCCGCAATGCGGACCCCAAAACCGCGCTGATTGGCTACAGCTCTCAGCCACTGACCAATCAGCGACTCTGAGAATGTATGCCAGCGGCTACTACAACTGGTTCTCATTAGGTTTCCTAAGACTGCTGTAGTTTGGTAGAGCAGCCAGCCTGGGAAGGTGAGACTGTTGGCCGGATCTGGTCTGGGCTGTCCCAAGTACTCCTGGGCTACCCACGACTCTCCAGTATGGGTAATGACGCTGCAGGAGGTGATCTCCTGGGCTGGAGGGACACTCAGTGCGCGGGCAGCTGTAGGTTCTAAGCGACTGTGCGCTCTAGGTTGGCAGAGCGAGGGAGGGTAATGAGATTACACACTGGAGTTTTCTCCCTGCCCTGGCGTCCCAGGTACCCCTCTCGCAAGAGGCCAGGCCATCGGATAAAGATTCAAAGAATCTTTGTCTCTATCCGGGGACTGCTCCGCCCCACCCGCATTTCCTGCTGAGAAGCATGCCTTTGTGAAAGGCTGACCCCCAAGTCCTATCCCCAATCCCTGGCTAACCTTTGGGAGGACACTGCCACCCTCTGAAATGTCCTCCCCAGCTCTTTACCTTCCCTGGGGCAAACCACCCCAGCGCAGACTGTGAATCCCACTTTGTGTGACACCATTCAATTGAAGCCTGGAGTGAAGCTGCCTGGCGCCAGGGCGGGACAACTGAGTGTTTTCTCCCAAAGTGAAGGAACTGCCCTAGCAGAGTCCATAACCCCAGCTGCCCTGTAGGGCTGGAAACCTCACAACCTGTGAGGTGCACCTGTGTTGGGGAACCCCCTCCACCATAAACATCCCCTCTGCTCTAAGCCTTGGGAGCCGGATGAGATTTTATTACCATTTTATTATCAGGAGCGTGAAGTTTCCCACGTATAGCCAATTTTCTCTCAGCTAGGCCCACCCGTCACGGGATCCTTAGAAGCAAAGGTAGTTTTTAAAAAAGCCTTAGACATACTTTAAAGGACTCCCAAAACCAGCTTTCTCGTTGTGTTTTTCCCAGCCATGTAATTCTTAATTATTTATATATTATTTCATATATTTCTTTAAAATTGTCTCCAAGGGGCCAAATACTAAAATCCTTGAAGATACCAGACTGACAGACTCCTAATCAACACAACAGAAAAGGCCCAGAGCAGTTTGTCCCTGCAAGCTGGAGAGAGCTATGTTTTCTCCCTCAGAAAACAAACTGAAGCTTGCACTTTTTTTGCCTCATTTGTCCCCCTGTGACCAACTATTTACATTTTGCTGAGGACAAAATGGTGTCTCAGAGGCAGGAGGCGATTTGACTTGTCCAAATTATTTACTCTTATTTACTCTTAGTTATTTATTTAACCTTATTTACTCTTCCACCCACCGTACATTCTGCCTCTGGCTCAACATTTCTCCTCTGGCTAAGCATTCCTCCATTCAGCATAACAATAGCTCTAACTTTGACTGGAGGTCTAGCCTACAAATTAGAGGCAAACCAAAATCAAAGATGGAATCCCCACAGCTTGATTTCCTAGTGTTCTCTTTCTTGTATAAATGCCCATCCTCCCATGCACTCCTACTCTCCAACAACCCACCCCTGCCAACCTGAGAAGGGTAGGCTAGCTTGTGAATTCTGACCAACAGAATGGGGCCATAGGGATCAGAATTCACTTCAATGGCCTTTCTGTCTTGCCAGTCAACACCATATCTCCACTGGTTCTGAGGAAGCTATATACTGCCTTAGGAGGGCAAGACATAGTAAAGAACTCCAGAGAGTCTCTGGTCACCAGCCAGCAAGAATCAAACTCTGCCAAGAGACCTGTAAATGAGCTTCTGGAGTCTTGAGATAGCACCACAACCATGGTTGACTTTGGTTGCAGCCATGTGATAGACCCTTGAAGCAAGGGCCTCATTTAAGCCATAACACATTCTTAATTCATAATGACCCTGAGAATTACTAAATATGTGTTGTCTTAAGGCATTTCATTTGAGAGGAGTTGCTGGACATAAATAGATAACCAAATCAGGAGAACACTGTGCTAAGGAAACTAAACTTGAAGAGTGTTTGGTTTTTTTTTTTTTTTTGGTTTGTTTGTTTGTTTGTTTGTTTTTTAAGTGATTACTGTCACGTGACTGGTGTATGTCAAAGTTTATCTTTAAACCCAGTTTTGTCTTGACTCTAGACTTCTACCTTCAACTGCAAATTGTACTGACTCAATGGCATTTTTACTTTCCAACGTAACTTAGGTTATATTCACCTCTGGCTATGCTACCAGCTGTCAAATGCCACCTCCTACATTTCATGATGTAGAACAACACTAGTCCCGTTCCCTGTGGCGGGCAAATTTTTCCACCAGTCTACAAATGACCCTTTGTATCCCTCAAGGCATGAAGCAATAGTCTTCAGAATGCTTTCCTGGACAACAACTTGATTTAGAAGCCTCTTGCTCAGCACATACCCCACGTTTACTTACCAAGGTGGAATGTCTTCCCATATCTCTCTTGTGATCCAATTAGACACCTTCAGTATGTTTTGGGAGAAGAAATGTTGTCTTATTCTGAGCCTGTCAAATGCCTAGAAATTCGAGGAGTATTTGTTGAGTGAGTAAAGCCAAGCAAGCCGTCCTGGGACTAGGACCCAGTTTTGCTGGCCCAGAACAGCGGTCTTTCTCACTGTTTACCCCACCTTTTCTACTAATCGGACCTAATTTGTAATCCTCTTTACCAGGCTGCTTAGCAACACACCCACTACTGTACTCCAGTTTTCATCAGTCTCTCATTCATTTGGCAATATTCCTGCAAGCTTACCCAGGTGGGTAAGCTATGAGGGCTTTCATGACCTAGTCCTCGACATTACTGGCCCATGATCACGATTAGGTTTGGAAACTGAAGCATAAGTACAAGGCTCTAACATACCATGTAGTCACCAGCAAAACAGGCAAACTGACTTTGAAAGTAAAGATAGTACTGGATTTGATTCCTACATAATCTGAGGATCAAGAAGTGAATCCGGCAGAGAGATGGCTGAAGTGAATGGTCTTGTGTCCCTGAATTACAGCTGTGCTTAAACAGACATTCTTTGGAGTTTTTACATTTATTTTTAAATGACTCCATGGCACCAAAAGAGAGGCTTCTCCTTTAATATGTCACTTTGTGTCTTTGGGAAAAGGCAATTTCTGTCATAGCTGTTCCACTAATCAGAGGGAAGACCTGCTTCTCTGGTACCTATAGCTCCGTTTGCAAGGATAGAATTTCTGTGAGCTGCCCAGCTGGCTGAAGAGGCAGAGGCCCCTTTCAAGCTCAGATTATAAGGGAGTACAGAAGTGTTTAGTCCTCTTGGATTGGGTCCTTACGGTGACTGACACCATTTGAAAACTGAGATTATTTTATCTCCCTCAAGATAGGGACTGAACCAGACACCATGCTTCCCAATAGATCTCACTTGACTCTCCACACATTCCTATTATGAATACTGTGACCTCAATAATGATGATACGTCCTGTTATTTTGCTTAGGAAAATGAAAGCACATCTGTTCCTCTGTGTGCAGATAGATGCAAGTTCTCAAGAGCACATTCCATGCATAGGTGGGGGAGCATGCTCCATGGTGAGTCAGACGAGCATGCTCCAAGGATGGGCCAGAAGTATATGCTCCATGGACTGTCAGACAAGCATGCCCCATGCAAAGTCAGAGGAGCATACTCTCTGTGTAGACCAGCTCTTGTAGTACTCAGGGACTCTTTGCATAACTTTGCTATCCAACTATATTCCAAGGTTGGTGTGATGGCCTGTGAAAAAATGGAATAGGGCACATTAGCACGTCTTCTCAGACTGAGGCTCACGTGAAATTATGTTGTGCCTAAGAAATACCACGCGCAAGATAGTATTTGATGTAAGATGTACAGTGTATAACGACTGTGAGTCTTGCAGTCTTGTCGTCTGTGTTACTGAGCATGTAGGTTTTAAATACAGAGATGGTAAGGGGAGGCATTCAGATTCTTTCCCAACAGCCTTCCTCTTCTTTTCTTTGGACTCAAAAGCTTCATACTGTTCAGCTTCTAAGTGCAGCAAAGCTAGGAATGGTGGCCCCCATTCTGACAGACAACTAAAATTGGTCTGGCAGTCATGATTACAGTTGCTACCTCTTCCATTGCAGAACACATCCCCTGGATGTCTGAAACTGTGTGTTAGGGCTTTTTCTATGCACCCCTAGGACAGCATTGAGTTGTTAATTAGGTGCAGCTGAAGGGACTGGAGACTGCTCAGCAGTTAAAAGAATTTGCTGCTCTCATGGAGCCCCTGAGTTTGGTACTGAGCACCTACTTCATGCAACTCAGGACTGTCTCATACTCTAGGGAATGTGGAAACCAGAGACATGCAGACACACATACCTACACGTAGTTAAAAATCATAATAAAAGTAAGCCATAGAGGCATTAACAAAAACAGAATGGAACAAGATGCTTTAATAAGACTTACTGAAAAAGACCTGTGCATTATTTATTTCTGGAAGTTTGGGGGCTGCAGGTAGTTGGCCATGAATAACTAAGGCAATAAAATACAAACCCATGGATAAAGGGTGATGTCTGAATGCCTTTACTCATTCCTACAAGTGTCTCCTGTGTCTTCTACCATTCCCTTTCTATTGGCCTTTCTCCTAATCCCTAACTATACCCCAGTCAAGCCATTAATGCTTTTCTCTACTTCCTACTGCATTGATTTCCTTCCTCTGCATTTTTAGAGTCTCTGCTGAGAAGGAATTTGAACTAGCCAGCTGCCTTCCTTTACAATACAGGGAAATGGACTGTTCCATTTCCACCAATAGATGGCTCAGATCGAGACCAGCTATGAAATCATATGACAAAATTCTCTATGCAATTTCCAGCCTTTTACCTTTAGACCTCTTTGGTATTTCTTGCCCTTCTGGAATCTCTTTCTAGAAATTCTCTGCCTGGCTCTCCTCTCTGGTCATCTCCTTATATTCTTCCTTAAGGTCTTTGTTTTATGCCTCTGCTCTAAAAGCATGTCATTTCTGAGACCTGATTCTCTTTCTGCTCCATGCCATCCTGGAGTGTCCGGACTCTTCTAATGGCCCCTCATCACAGCTAGAGTCTCAGACCCAGCCCTGAGCCTTTGGCTTTTAAACCTATATCCAGCCTTTTTCTGAGTTTCCCCTGAGACTCCACATCAAGAACTAGAAGAATTTCTAAATTCCATGTTTCTTCTAAAGGCATGTATTGTTACCATTAGCCTGCTGCAGGTCCTCATTGTATCTCACCTGCTCCCTATGGTAGAAGAAATGGTAGCTTAACTTATTCGTTGTTTATTCCCAGTTTCCCATGCCAAGACCTTTTATACAAGGAGAATTACTGCTTGCTTAGCTTTTCTTACAGCCAAAGGTGGCCATTGGAGATGGTATGTACCTGACTTGCAGAAATCTACTAAGGCTGTTGGTCTCTGGAAGGGCCTTTATGATGGATGATAAAGGAACTGTTGGCTTATATCCCACTCTTGTATCATTAAACACAATTGCAAGGTCCTGTGCTCAACCAATCATCTTCTTATGGCAGAATGGCCTCTAGGAGAGCAAAGCATGACAAAGCCAAACTGCAGAGAGCAGAGTACCTGAATCAGTCACTGCCCTCCTGTCACCACCCCTTCACTGTGAGAGAAAACACACCGCTGCTGTCATAAGATTTTCTTACGTGTAGGCATTCCTATGCCTTATTAATATACTCTACACTTAACTCTTCACTGTCCATAAAATTTAAACAAATTTTGGTATGGTATATCTCTGTCTGACATGCTTTGGTGGAGCTTCCCCACCTTCCTGGAAAGCTAATGCTGTTCTGTATCTCCTCTGATATATCCTGTTCTTTCCAGCCTTACATCATCAGAATACTGAACTGTTTCTCTCCAGTACCCCATCTGCAAAAACAGCTGGATCCTGGTATACCTCAGTGGATGCTGCTCCTTGTCATTCCCACCTGCAGATGTTCCAAAGAACCTGCTCTTTCTGCATGCCTAATACTTGGGCATATGTTTCTCAGCCTTTCATCTAAACTCTCCAGTACTCTAGTTAGGTCTGTCATTCTCAAAGGCCCCAGGGTGTAAACTGTAGTTTCATGTCATGGTATATCTTTGACCCACTCTGTCTGTCTCTGTCTCTGTGCTCTCTTACTACCTTATGTAGTCACTTAAGAATGCTTGTTTCTCTCATCACAGGACAAGAGATAGCTTTACAAATGTATTCCTGGCTGGCTTTGCATAGTCATTGGAACGTGGTCAGAGATGCATAGTATCTCTTTATCTTATTTTTAACAGCACAGACTTGCTACACAGGAATGTTCAGTAAACCCTTGCTGACATGAATTAGGAAAAAATACTTCTAGAATGGCTTTCCTAACTCCCACACTTTCTCCTGTATAATCCACTCCCTGATCCTTTGCATTCTTGCTACATTCTTGATTGTTACTAGGAATACATGAGACTCGAGTTAAAAACAAAGAAAAACAAGAAGCAAACCCACACACAAATTATACTTAAGTATATTGTATCAGTCTCTATGTCCTCCACACAGAAGTCTTCCCCTCCCCAGACTCTGTTTCCCTTAGGTTCTACTTTTCATTTCCTTTAAGACTTTCCCAGCTGCCCTAACACAGAGTTCTGTAAATAAATGCTGGTGTACTTCTGATGATGCAGAAAGATCTCATGGCTGCCCAAATATAACATCAGTGTGAGCTGTCTCCACTGGGTAGTGAAAGCAACCATGTTTCCAGTTGTCTTTGGCTTTCTTTGTGCTGTTTGCCTAGATATGCTGTGCTTTTCCCCAAATCAAATCACCTGTTATTATTACATGTGACCTGCTGGCCACCAGCACTTCCTCTAGAACTTGGTACTTGAGCCAGAACGATGTTCCTGAAGTCAATGATAGCAATAGCAAGCCTTAACTGAGCCATCTATAACGTACAGGGCTCGGCCTGGGCACTCTTTCCACTGTTTTGTTTATCCAGTAATCATGCCTCATTTTCAGATACAGAAATGGAGTATAGAGGGATTACCTGCCTTAACCAAGAACCCCCTCAGCAAGAGTGAAAACCAAACTTCAAGCCCACGCTATCTGACCTCTGACCTCCCTCAAAACATGAGCAACAGCTGAATCTCTAATTCTGCCAGTCAGTTCTTGTGTTCCAGATTTTCATGAAGCTAGAATTATATGTGCTCAACTAGACATACCTCATAAAATTAGAGGACTTTAAATATCTGAATTCTTTAGACTGAAAAAATATGACACCATGCCCTTTAAAAGCTTACAGTCTAGATTTGTTGATGATGTTCTCATAATTTATTGAAAATTTATTACACAATAGACATTGCAATGGATTTGCAATCTTCATCACATCGTATGAGATAAGAAAATTGAGATTTTGAAATTTTAAGTGGCTTACTCGTGCTCCAACAGATAACAGTAGCTAAATGAAAATCTGAATGGCCCGAAAAGCAACCTCACCCATAAATATAGCTATGCTTCATTAATCCAGCAGCAGGAGCAGGGATTGTAAGCCATCCAGAATTACTGCAAAGTTCTCAGAATTCTTCCGAGAATGAGCATCACACATTATACCACAACATAAAATACTAAATGAAGGGTGGGTTCCACTGAGATGGTATCGTTTACTGGTAGTAGAATGTCTTGTCACACACTGCATGTCTCTTCCTACTGAAGTACTATTGTCCAGATTTTCCTGGGCAGTAGTGAGTTCTCACTTTCTCAGTGATGGAAAAGGGGGCTATACTCTAAGGCTGCTTTTCTTCTTTGTTTTGGTCATTTTGTTGGCTACTTTTAGCTGTCATTTTTACACAATCTAGAATCACCTGGGAAGAGAGTCTTACTTAGGAATTGTTTCAATCATGTTGGACTATACGCACGTTTTGGTGGTTGTGGTGGTGGTGGTGGTAGATATCTTTAATTTTTTTTAATCTCAGCACCCAACGACTATGTTACTCTTGGTACCAATTTTTGTTCTAGTCTTATTTGTCTTACTGTCATTACATATCCTGGCAAGAATCAACTTAGGGAACAAGGGATTATGGTGGCTTGAATGAGAGTGGCTGCCAAAGGTTCATATGTTTGAATACTTAGTAAGAAGTCCTAGCTCACTATGGGCAGCAGCAATCCCTAGGTTGGGCCCTGAACTATATATAGAAGTGAAAAAAGTTTGTAAGTAACTATCCGTGCAGATATGCTCTCTTTACTCTTGACTGTGAATATTCGTTAGCCATCTGCCTCAAATTCCTGCAATTCCTATGATTTTCCTGAAATAATGGACTGTTACCTGAAATTGTAAGTCAAATAAACTCTGTGTTTGTCACTATTCTATTGCTATGAGGAGATACCATGACTAAAGCAACTCTTGTAAAAGAAAACATTTAATTGGGGGCTTGCTTACAGTTTTAGAAAATCAGTACACGTTATATTGGCCAGAAGCAAGTAAGAAGGTGCTGGGGCAGTAACTGAGAGCTGTACATCCTAATATATCCCAGAATGATACACTGAACTTTTAAACCTCGAAACCCACTCCTCCAATAACATGCCTCCTCCAATAAGGCCATACCTATTCCCAAAGGCCACACCTCCTAATCCTTCTCAAATAATTCAACTCCCTGATGACTGAGTATTCAAACATATAAGCCTATTGGGGTTCATATACAAAAGAATGTAAATGACTAAACTAAATACTACACCAAGGACTGTGGAGAACCAACCCACTCATTGGACATTCTGTGCATGTGATGGCTTGTACTGGGTAGGGTTTCTCCTAAAAGAAAGAAACACACAATGTAAAGCTGTAAAATTATAGGATACCTCAAACTGTGCTTTCCTCTTTGTGAAACATTAACAGACTTTAAAAATTCGGTTTTTACAAAAATCACGAGCAACAGAATACTGAGGCAGCCACATGCCCCTCCCTCTATAAGAGGTCTGAAATGGCACTGTTGTTTTTTCCTGATCTTTGAGAAGAAACAATCAGACAATTTCAGTTGGGTTCTATTGAAAAGCCCTCATTGGGATCTAGAGGTGAGGTGGTCCATTCAGATATTTCGATGTTCAGAAGCCTACCTCCAAGAAGAAAACCAGACCAACCAACTTAGCCTCAACACAACCCCTTTCTTCTGGTCAACTTTAAATAGTGGGAGGGAAAAATAAAACAATAAAAGCCTAAAGCATAATAAGGTTATGAGGAGGTAAAGAGCTACTCTATTGATAAAAAACTCCACAAAGGTCCGCCGAGGTTATCCAAAGCTAGAACTGAAGCATATAGATTCACTGAATCCCAGACAGTTATATAACACAAGTGTCATGTATTTTACACGCTGCAGGGCCCCTAAGAATTGCACCCTAAGGACCATCAACTGTGTCCTGTGTATTGAGGACTTACACATTCTGTTTAAGTAGTTTCTGACTACATGTGTTCTCTACTGTGTGGTGATATTTTGGTACTATCCCTCTAGGACCTTGCCCATCCTACAGACTTGCCTTCTCTTGGGCATGCTTGAGGTTTTAGGCACAGTCAAAACAATAGGCCATTTCTTTCCATTCTCCCTCTGTATTTTTAAGTCAGCAGAAGATAAAGCAACTTGGATTGCACTAAAGGTACCTTGGCTGAATTATAATTAATTTTGTTAGGTTGTCCATTTTTAATTTTCATCGCATTTTTGTGTGTATGTATGTATATACATGTATGGGTGCAGAGGTCAGAGGCCAACTTGTGGGTGGTAGGTCCTTCTACCATATGTGATACAGGTATTGAATTCAAGTCATCAAGCTTTGTGGCAAAAGCCTTTTGCTGAGCCTTCATGCTGGTTCTCAATTTTTATAATAGTTCTTCATGAGGACAATGGTCTTGACAAACAGATATTATATTGAAGACTATTATTACTGTTGGCGAACTTTCCCATATTGATGTAAAAGGGTAAAAAAACCCTTCTAAACATTAATGATTGAACAAGGTGAGCTTTCAACTAAATGGGTGGCTCCTCAGCTAGGCTTTGAGAAATTAGAAATCTACAGAAATAGCCAAGCCCAGGAGTTTAATGTAGGCCTTGTTCTGTCTGAGAACAGAATTTCGACTAGATGTTGACCCTTCACACCATTGTGTTGAACATTGAGCGTCCTATTTACCCAGTCCATCCCTCTCCTGTATTCTGCTGAAATCTGTGGCACTGCTCTGTGTAAGGTGATGCCATTTATGGAGCAAGGCGAGTCCAGGATAAGGCATACCCTATCATTGGATGAGAAGGAAGGGCAGGTGGGGAAATGTCTAGGAAGGAGGGAGGAGAAAGAGAGGTGAGGAAAATCAAGATGGAGACAACAGAGCAGGATGATACAGGTCCAGGTGGATAGTTTTCCAAAGCATTGTTTAAATTTGGCTTATGAGAAAGGAACAGATTTGTAGAGATAAGAGTACTTGTTTGGTTCACATGGTATAAAAGAAACTTTATGTTTACTTCCCTTTGACTCATGACCCCAGTCCTCACTCTTTTGTGAGCTACATCTTAAAAGGACAAAGTTTTGCATTTTGCCATATATTCATAAGTGTATGTTCATCCAAATTACTGGCAGTATTTCATTATTTTTGCCTAAGAAGATGTTGTCTGATTCCTGGCAGCTGTAGTGACTGGTGTTTGCAGGATTCTGGGATTCGGACTGCAGGCCTCCTGACCGCACAGCAAGTTCTTTTAACCTGGGAAGTATCTGTCTAATCACCAGAGCTATAGTTTATAAGGTGGCGAATATAGATTTAAACATGGACACTAAGGGAGGAGAAACACACATGAAAGCATGACAGGCATGAGAGAAGGGGAGGCAGATGTGGGGAGTTGAGCTGTGTAAAGCAAAGACAGAGTGAGCTGGGGCCAAGAACAGATAATTAGAAAAACTTTTAATTAATTAATTAATTAATTAACTCATTAACATATTCTGTGTTCATATGTCTATACATGTTAGTGTGTGTGTATGAAGACCAGAGGACAAATGAGTGGGGATGTCATCCTCCTACCACATGAATTGTAGTTATAGAACTTGGATCCTCATGGGTGATGACAAGTTCCTTTACCCCCTTTTAAAAGTGACAATTTTTATTTTTGTGTGTGTATGTATGACAGGAGTTGTATGTGTGAATATTGTAGAAATTGTTTAATCCTCACACAGGGTTTCTCCCCTTCCTCTGATTACTTAGTTCCTAGATAAAAGACACCCACAAGCTTTATATTTACATTAATCAGCAAAGGAGCTGGGCAGATATGGATCCTCTTGATGTTATGTCTGTTTCACAGCCAATAATCCCACTATAAAATTAAATTTCCTATGTCTGGGCTTCTCTTAACTCCAATTAGACAACCTACCTGACCCATGGAGGCTTCCTCCTCCCTTCACATTCTTCTCCCCTCATGGTTCTTCTCTGATGCCAGAAGTCCTGGAATGCTAAACCCTGTCTCTGTGTCTTCTGCCCAGCTGTTGACTGTTGGCATCTTTATTCACTTATCAGAAATAATTTGGGGAAAAGATCACATCTCATCACTTGGGTCTACTTGTGGACTCTTGTCTCTGGGACAATCAGGCCTTGGGGGTCTGCAGTTAGCATTACAATGCACAGCAACAGACCAAACCACAAAACAAGGAGGTCAGGGGCATCTGGTGGGAGTCAGGTTTCAGTGTAGGTCCCAGGTTACATCAGGCTTGGCCACACAAGAACCTTTACACATTGAGTTATCTTATTGCCTCATGAAAAACCTTTTACAGGCTCCTTTGGCCTGGTGGCTCTGCATATGTGAGCTCGCATGTGTGGAGGCCAGCGGAAAACCTTGGGTGTTACTCTTCAGGTGCCATCAATAGGACAGGTCGACTTGGCCATCTGGCTAGGGAGGATATGGAGTCTCTGTCTCCCCAGCACAAGTGTGTGCCACCAAACCAGATTTCTTTATTGTTGTTGTTATTTTAATTTGCTTCTTGTGTTTGGACTCAAGTTTATTATCTGAGTTTCTGGCCCCATGGCTTTCTATGTGTGCAGGAGAGGACAAAAAAATGTCTGTGATAGATGCGTGTATTGTATATGATTGTTCTTGAGTCTAGCATAAAACTGAACAGAATGTTCCTTTCTGGCTTAGTCTTGTTTGATCACACTCAAGGTTTAAGAGGAACCTCTTTGTTTTTTTTTTTTTTAATTTTTTATTAGGTATTTTTTTATTTACATTTCCATGTTATTCCGCTTCCCGGTTTCCTGTCCATTTGCTCTCCCACCCTTCCAAGAGGGTCTTCTTGCAGGTTTAATTATAGGACAAGGGTTATATAATTCTCTAAACTCTATGATTCTTACATCTAAGACTACTAAGTTTGTACTTTGTTTCATTTTTTTCCCTTTTGGCACAATCTCAATTATGTAGCTGAAATGTGGAATAAACTACTAATACTAAAATCATTAAGTGTTCTTAAGTTCACTAGGGCACAGGCCAAGAGATTGGAAAAGACTGGATCTGATGCAAATACTGAGACTTTCCTATTGCCTGTGCTGGCCCGAAAGTAGGCAGCTAATCCACAGAGGGCAGCATTTCTCTGGCTATTAAGGACCACGGGTCACTCTGTCTGCTTAGCCGTTCTCTACAGATTTCATTTGACACTATTTTAGTCTACTGTAGAGAAATGACAGGAAGCAACTGCTCCTAGCTTGTCAGCTGCAGGGCATGCTAGGATGGTTTGGTCACTCCCAGCACACTGAGATACCGAGGAGGCACAGTTCCTTAAGCAGAGGATTCTGGTAACTCCTACTGCCAAGTAAGCTGCAAACCTGAGGACGTGGCCTTCATGATCATTCTCTCGTGAAAAAGTAACTTCGTTTATAGGTTAATTAGACAACAGCACATCTAACAGATCGAAGAGTTGGACTGCTGACAAGTTTCTCAGTTTGCAAAGAGGTTTGCATCACTTCGATCCAAGATATTCTATTGGTAGGGAAGCAGCAGCTGGTGAGAACTATATATTGTAGGAAACCTTTATCCTGCTTTGCCTTTAAAAGAAGTTGAAACTGAATAAACTGTGCATTGGCTGACTGGGCTGTGAACCCCCCATATCCAGGTTAATGCAAACCTCACTTGAGACCTCAATGTACTAGACTGTAGCATTGAATCCATTTTTCTGCTTTGGCTCCATAGTTAGTAATGGCACTGCTCAAGAGTTCTCTGAATGAAACACACACGTGCCCAGATGTGCGCATGCACATGCACACGCACACGCACACGCACACGCACACGCACACACACACACACACACACACACACACTTACACACATACATGCACACCAGTTAATTTTGATACACCTCGAGTAAGCCCAATGGCTGGACATTTCTAATCCTCCTGACATCTGGCATACATTTCCCTCTGGTATCCCACGAGGGATCTTTGTTTAAATCTGTGTTTTATCTTTGTTGCTCTGTTACCTTCTGGGAAAGTCTCCACTTTCCCTATAGGGTCCTATTCCCTTCCACCTATATTGTAGGCTGCTTTCTCTCTTGCAGCTCTTAAATCTGATCCTTCTAAATATGGATCATGGTGATTCTCTTCATTCTCCCCTCTCTCAATCCCTTGCCCTGTCTTTCTGTCTTTCTACCCAGCCATTGCTTATATGGCAATTCTTTATTTTCAATTAAAGGACTCCAGGAGCCTCAGGCCTGGAAGTGTGATTTTTTGGGGAGCCAAAATAAGACAATGCTCAACACCAGATGTTGACCCTTTACACATACATTCTTGATATTAAATTAAGCAACTTTCTCTAAGAATATTGGAATTTGATCCTCAGTACTAGGGAGGGTAAACATAAAGAAGGAAATGGCAGTCATTTTGACTGTGGCCTCGGTTCATATGTTGCTGGCTATGACTTAGTCACATGCACACTCTTGATTTGAAAGTCACCTAGGAAATATAATTCATAGTTCCCCACTCTGTACCCTATTAAAGATATAGGAAATGTGAAAGGAAGATAGAACATAACAGTACAGACTCTCTCAAAATGCTCTTAGACGTCTGGGTTTGTATTCTATTTATTTAAGCATTCCTGAGTGCTCTGTATACTTTTAGTGGCCATTCTCTGATGCACATTTTTATCTTCAAGCCATTAAATACAGCTTAAATACAGCCATTAAAACTGTGGTGAAGTGCTAAAATGCTTAAAACATAAAAATGTAACATTTTGATGATCCTTTTTTAGTTATGGTTTTTTGGGGAGGCAAAATAAGACAATGCTCAACACCAGATGTTGACCCTTTACACATACATTCGTGATATTAAATTAAGCAACTTTCTTTAAGAATATTGGAATTTCATTGATAAGTGGCTATTAGCCCAAATGCTTGAATTACCCTAGATGCCTAGAACAAATGAAACTCAAGACGGATGATCAAAATGTGAATGTTTCACGCCTTCTTTAAAAGGGGAACAAGAATACCCTTAGCAGGGAAGAGAGAGGCAAAGATTAAAACAGAGACTGGAGTAACACCCATTCAGAGCCTGCCCCACATGTGGCCCATACATATACAGCCACTCAATTAGACAAGATGGATGAAGCAAAGAAGTGCAGACCGACAGGAGCCGGATGTAGATCGCTCCTGAGAGACACAGCCAGAATACAGCAAATACAGAGGCGAATGCCAGCAGCAAACCACTAAACTGAGAATAGAACCCCCATTGAAGGAATCAGAGAAAGAACTGGAAGAGCTTGAAGGGGCTCGAGACCCCATATGTACAACAATGTCAAGCAACCAGAGCTTCCAGGGACTAAGCCACTACCTAAAGACTATACATGGACTGACCCTGGACTCTGACCTCATAGGTAGCAATGAACATCTCAGTAAGAGCACCAGTGGAAGGGGAAGCCCTGGGTCCTGCTAAGACTGAACCCCCAGTGAACTAGACTGTTGGGGGGAGGGCGGCAATGGGGGGAGGGTTGGGAGGGGAACACCCATAAGGAAGGGGAGGGGGGAGGGGGGAGAGGGATTTTTGCCCAGAACCCGGGAAAGGGAATTACACTCGAAATGTATGTAAGAAATACTCAAGTTAATAAAAAAAAAATCAAAAAAAACAAAAAAACAAAAAAAAAAAAAAACGAAAATGTGGTATATCTACACAATGGAATACTAGAAAAACAAAACAAAAAAAACAAAAAAAAGAATATTGGAATTTGATCCTTAGTACTAGGGAGGGTAAACATAAAGAAGGAAATGGCAGACATTTTGACTGTGGCCTTGGTTCATATGTTGCTGGCTAGAACTTAGTCACATGCACACTCTTGATTTGATAGTCACCTAGGAAATGTAATTCATAGTTCCATACTCTGTACCCTATTAAAGATATAGGAAATGTGAAAGGAAGATAGAACATAACAGTACAGACTCTCTCAAAATTCTCTTAGACCTCTGGGTTTGTATTCCATTTATTTAAGCATTCCTGAGTGCTCTGTATTCTTTTAGTGGCCATTCTCTGATCCACATTTTTATCTTCAGGACATTAAATACAGCCATTAAGACTGTGGTGAAGAGCTAAAATGCTTAAAACATAAAAATGTAACATTTTGATGATCCTTTTTTAGTTATCGTTTTATGTGTAAAGGTATTTTTGCTTGCTTGTGTGTCTCTACACCACATTCTTGCCTGGTAACCACAGAGGCTAGAAGACAGCATTGGGTACTCCCGGTACTAGAGTTAAAGACAGCTGTGAATCACCATGTGGGTGCTGCCAGTGGAGCCCTCCATAGTCCTCTGAGAGAGAAGCCATTGCCCTTGGCTGCTCAGCCATCTCTTTGGTCCCAACCATTTTTACATGGGTTGTTCAGTAACATTAATACAGTGTGCAACAGACATTACCACCATTCGTCAGTAAATCCCTTTCATCTTGACCTAAGATGCTCCTGTTATTATCCCAATCCCAAAACACACTCTCCTATTTTCAGTATCTCCTAAATACTTGAAGTATCTGGTCTGAGTGGGATGGTAGAGCAGTTTACCTTTACAAATGACTGCTTTTCTTAGCATCTTGTTTTCATGACCATGCTGTTGCACATCCTAAATTTCCTAAGTCTAAATAATATTTCATATGTGTATGTGGCATGTTTTGTTTTTTGATACTATATCAATGTATATTTGGGATTGCTTTCACCTTTTAGCTACTATAAATGCTGCTGTTGGGAATACAGGTGTACAGATAAATGTTTCATTGTGAGCAAGTGGACCATGACATCAGACAGAAGAACTCAGAAGGTTTAGTGATCTCAAACACCATGAATCTCAGAATTGATAATGGTAGGAATGAGGCCATTGCCTGCTCTAGAACATGTAACCAGGACACCACACTGAGAAGACCAGGACTATTAGTCACGTAGGAAAAACACCTGGAGTCCTTCCCCATGCAAATAGACCATCACTAGCTTCTCAAACTGATCCAGTGGGAAGCATCTTCCCTTGGATCCCACTCTACTCCTCCAAAAGTATATTTCCTATTCACATTTAATAAAGTACAGAAGCTATGTTACCTAGAGTAATCTGAGAGTGTCTGTTTTACTGATCTGTAACTCTTGGGAAAGAGCTTTCTCTCCAGAAGCTGTCATCAGAAGCTTTCATCTGGACCTTGGCGCAGCCTCCTGCCATCAGCAAAGCCTACTGCTGCTAATGCCACCCTGGCACTGGCACTGGCACTGCCACAGTAGCAGAGGGGACACAGGACCCTGGCAACCTCTCCTGTATTGTCCTCCCAAACCTCCCCGCTTTCCTTGTGAGAGCTGTTAACACTCTGCCCATTTGCTGCCAGACCAGAGACCCCAGGAATCAACTCAATCCATGTTCACCAAGGGCCACATGTACTTTGAGTTTGGGTCTATACTCAGAAGTGGACATAGATAATGTAGTGCTGTAGTAATGATTTGGATTTCTGCCATGCTTTTTCCCACAGTGGAAGCATCATTATATCCTCTCACCTATTTCCTCTCTTGGGAGATGAAAGTAAGAGGATCACGAATTCTGGCTATTTGGGTTACATAGAGTCTGACTCAAGGGAAAAAAGGGCTGAGGAAAGAGTTAAGTCGTAGAGCACTTGCTTAGGGCACACATGACACTGGATTCAATACTTAGATTATGCCCAACACCCTGAACCCCAGTACCCATCCGTTTGGGTGTGAGGAGGCCTCTCCTAGGGGTTTGTATGATTGGTGACTGGGAGCATATTTTCCTGTGCTTATTGGCCATCCATACATCAAACCTGTTAGATTACTTTTTGAGTGATGATAAAATTAGTTTTAAGTAGCCTATATCTTTATCGCTTATTGCATATAATTTCACATACTTTCTTCCATTTCGTAAGTTGCCTTTTCACTGCTGTGTGATTTGATGCAGTTTTAACTTAAATATTTATTTTCTTAATGTGTATGAGTGTTGTGGATTGGTTGTAATGCTATTTGTGTTCATTTGGCTCCCAAAAGCACATGGGAACCACGTGTCTGCCTGTAAGACTCTGAGGGTCCTTAACCCCCAATTGGCTCTGATTGGTAATAAAGTTGCTGGTGGCCAATGGCTGGGCAGGGAGACAGAGGCGGGACTTGGGAATCACCATTGCCAGGGAAAGAGAAGGTCCTGGCCTGAGAAATGTAGGACAGGGAGACAAAGACACAGAGACACTGACAACATGTAAGAGTTGGAGATCAAGGCGCATGAGGGCTGTAGGCTGGGGTCTGTGGCTGCCAGTATTGAATATAGGCTTCAGTAAAAAATAATTAAAGCATATGGGAGGGGAGACTGTTTTAGTTGCAGGGATGTTTGATGGGTCCAGACATTTCGATGTTTAAAGTATATTAAATAGAAGGCTCTGAGTGTGTGTGTGTGTGTGTGTGTGTGTGTGTGTGTGTCTGTGTGTCTGTGTGTGTGTGTGTGTGTCTGTGTCTGTGTGTGTTTCATTCGAGAATCCAGAGCATTTTGGCGGGCGGTGAGGATTGTGATTGTGTGCTGTTGCCACCGGCGCCAGCATTTGAGTGCTGGTATTTATTAATTCAACATACGAATATTTGACTACATGTTTTGTAGAGGCCAGAAAATGTTGCATATCCTGAAACTGGAGTTACAGATGGTTCCAAGTTGCCTTGTGTGCGCTGGATACTAAACCTTAGTCCTGTGCAAGAGAAGCAAGTGTTCTCAAGTGCTGGACCATCTCTTCAGCTCCAGTTTTTCCTTTTTCTCCCCAAAAGTTTAATTAAGAGTTTTAGTTGGCACACAAATTCATGGGATTTATTCTTGTCATGGATCCCCTTCTGCTTTCATAGTATTACGTCTGAGTATTTTCTAGTTTATCTACTTTGTTGTGAGTATATGTTCATATCATATCCAAGAAATCATTAACAAATCCACTGTCAAAATATTTACCTATTTTCTTTTTCTTGAGTTCAGTAGTTTTGGTGTTATGTTTAAGTCCATTTTAAAATCCATTATGAATTAATATTCATATATAGTGTAAGCTAATGATCCATCTTCTTTTGCATGTGATATCCCAGTTTCACTAACTCTCTTCATTTAAAAGACTGTCCCATTGATTTCTTACGGAGAAGCCCCTTTAAATGCAGATGTCCCTGGATTGCACTATACCTTAAGGTCCTCAGTTGTAAGTAACTGCCTAAGTAGGAAACTGATGGCTAAGGTAAGGGGGAAAGGTACTGAGAAGAGAGATAAGTGTGGGCCCAAACCCAGCTTATCTCGCCTTGTCTAAGAGTGGCCCCAGGTTGCTTTCTCTACATTTGTGGCACATTATGTGTTATGTCATACAACTAAAATGGGCACAATAGTGAATTCATTGTACATTTGTTTTAGTTAACAAATATTTCTTGTACCTATTAAGTGAGGGTAAGGTAGCACTTTGTATCTGTATATGACCACAGCAATGAGACTGAATAAAGTCACTCAAAGCAGCTGCACTTAATTGTTTTGGTTATTGGTTTTTTTGAGATAGGATCTAACTACATAGCTATCTAGCCTCTGTTGGCTTGAACTCAGAATACTCTTGCCTTAGCTTCTTCCTGTGTTCTGGGATTACAGGTGTGACTTACTGTACCTGGCTTGTTCTTCCTATGTCTCCTCCCCACACCACCGCCATTACCGCTCCTAGGTAGCCCAAACCAGCCATAACTGTTCAGCCTCAGTCTTCTGAATGTTGAAATTACGGAGGTGTGGGAGGGCAGGCAAGCTTCAGTTTCTTTCATTAATACTTCATATCTTTAGGAGTTACAAATGCCATTAGCTGTATTTGGGAGCATTTTGTCAGGGTGTGATAAATGAGCTCTTTATTATTTATTGTATAAGTAATTTTCTTAGTAAATATATAAAATGCCACTTTTGCAAAACCTGATTGTTCCTAATGAAGATAATTCCTTTGACAAATATTAAAATTAAGAATCAAATATGGTAGTGTATGCCAAGACCTAGTCTGAGTCAGTAGGATAACCTTGAGTTCTAGGCCATCCTTGGCTATAGATACCCTATGTCAGAAAAACCAAAAAATAAGCAAAATTAAGTAAAGCTTACGAATGCCCACGTAAGGAGACAAAAGGAAGTTTTTTGATGGGGTGTGAGAGGCCTCTTAACATGTACATGGAAGTCCAGAATGAGCTGCTTATTGCTGTGCCCATCAGGAAGGACACATGCTTTAGTAATCCTGTAAGTCAAGAAGCCTATTGTAAACATTCTAAATCCATGCTGCTCTACCATTCCCCTTCCATTGAAGGGAATCCAGCTGGCTGACTGTTCTGGTATGACGAATGGAACAGGCTAGTGTTATACTTTATAGTCGCTGATTGGCTGACATTTAATATTTTTGCCTTAATATTTCTTTACAGTTTTAGCTTACAGAACCTTTCAGTGGTTGAAGCACTTTGGGCAACTTTCCTAGGGTCATATGAAAACAAGAAGTAAGAACTGTGTGGTACCATGAAAGAGAGCCTGGTTCCTGGTTGAACTAAGGTTAGAAATCCCGGTGACACTGAAGAGACAGTAGGCATTTTGCCTGACTCCTGGGAAACTAGGCAGATCACAAGCCCACAGCCTTCCATAGATTCATGGCCATCAGTCACAGAAGGGTAATGCCTCAAGTTTGTCCACAGGTAGAGGACATGGCCTGTGGTCTCATAGACTCAAGACAGATCTCCATTTTAATGAGGTACCAAAGGCATGGAGGCTTAGCCAATAACCTTTCCTTCCTAGATATTTCACCCTTCAAAAGGTACTTAATCGCAAGTCCACCCTAAGAAGTGGGGTACGGTTTTAATCATTCACTTTTCACCATGCCGATAAATATTGTAAAACCATGGACTGCCTCGTTATATTGGGATTCGCCATGGTGAGCCGCAGAGAAGGTCTTAGACTACAGAGCCAGCATCTAATCTCCTGCAGAAGGCCTCCCTGCTCTCCCAACCACAGCAACCACCACAACCAAGCCAAACCAAGCACCCCCTCACCAAGCCAAAGCCTCTCCTCAAAGGACCAGCTAGAGGCCCCCTTCTTTCCCCTTCAGCCTGGGACTAGATCCAGTTCCATGTGCCCCAACTCCATTCTCAACTCTTCTGTGGCATTCAGGGGCACTTGGATGCCTAAGAGCACAAGAACCAGACAGCCCCTGCCTTGTTGCAGGCCCAAGGAACCTCCCCAATCCCTCAGGCGGCTCCAGTGGTCCTGTGCCTCAGACTACGTTTCATCATCCCCAGAGCAGTGTCCCTTGACTTCCCATACAACCACTGGTCGATGGGGTAAGTGTAGTCATCTCCCACATCCCGCCTTTTGCAGCCTTGCCCTATGGCAGAGTGACATGGATATCACGCAACCCTACACTGAGGAATTTTACACTATTTTTAGCTGACTGGTTTAAATCAGTCTCATCTGTTCAAAACTCTTCTACTTTTAAACCTTGAGGAGACTCTATTCAGAACTTAAATCTAAAACTTAAATAAGAAAAAGACTGCTAAAGACAGGATTAAACAATGGAAACCCTCCTTGCTTGACATATTTACGTTCAGTTCTCTTGACTCTGGTCACATCTCTACCTAATATCCACATATGGCCCCAAATGGGAATTTTCTGATCACTAGTCAGTCACATTTCTTGTTAATAGGTGAAGAGATCTGAGGCTCACAGCTCTTGAATATACCCTGTATAATAGCTAAGGTGGCAGTCCTTTGATTAAGATCTGAGCTGAGGTCTTTCATTAGTGAATTCTTTCCATTGTGTCTCACTGTAGCGGTTGGATGGTGCCTTTAAGTAACTTTATGTTTTGTATCGTTTTCAAAGGGATTCTAAGTCTGTTCCAATATGTTTTTTTCTCTGCACTGGCAGGATAGAATCCTGTGATAAATCACTAAAGTGTTTTGAGGACATTCCCCAAATGATGGGCATAATGTGTTGTAGATTTATGAGTTCATGTCTAATTTACTTTTAAGCTTAAGTTTTTGACATCATCATTGATAGTTTCTCTGTTAATGCTGCAGAGTACAGAGAAGTTGTGGGCTGATTTATTTTGTGCATTGTATTTTAGACACTGTTTATCACTGATGCTCACCTGAGATGAGCAAACACCATACAATTAGCTTTGGAAACCCAATCACCTCAAACAAGGTGGTTTTTACCTACAAGTCTAGCTTTATAATTGATGACTTGCCAATACAGAACCATTGCTTCCTAATGAGTCAACATAGTAAAGAGGACACATTGTAATTGCAAAAGTTGCTTGGAACAGGAAGAAAAACCTCAGTTTTTGAACTATGCCTCATCATGTTATTTGTATCCTAATCCATTGCCCTCTTCCCTTTAGACAAAGTCTTATTTAAATAAACAGACAAGTCTTGTGGAGTGGGGAACCTCTCTATAGATAAGACCACAGAGACATCGATAAACTATTTCTTTTCTGGTGATCGCTATGGATTAGCAGAAATTTATGCTTTTATACCATGACACCTCATAGAGTATAATCCTATAAATGATTTGTAGTAATTTTCCACATACTACATGGTTCTTGTTGCTATCAATGAGGTCCAAATGCTGGAGTTTTTCCATATACTACTTTTAGGAGAGAATTTGTGATATATATGTTCAGAGTTTGAGTCTGAATTTTCAGAATTTTTTCTATTAAAAATGTTTTATTTTATTTTAATAATATGCATGTGTATGTAGTAGCTGCTTGGTGGTGATGGTGGGTATGCACACATGGGAATGAAGGTGCTGGCATCCAGAGAGTGTGTCTGAGCTCTTGGAGCTGAGTCAGGTGGTTGTGAGCTGCTAGATGTTTTTGCTTTGGCCAAACTCTGATCCTCTGCAAGAGTATTATATTCTCTTCTCTACTGAAGCATCTCTTCAGTCCTGGAAAAAACTTTTTTGTTCATTTTCCTTATTTGTTTTTTGTTTTTGTTTTTTTCTTGGAAACAGGTTCTCACTATGTGTTAGTTTTCTGTCTAAGCTCCACTCCCACAGTTACTTGGTAACAGCCAGGTATGCCTGGCACTGTAAAAGGGGATGCTTGTCCCCTCCTCATTCTCTTACTCTCTTCCTTTCTTGCTTCTTGTTCTTGCCCTGCTTCCCCTCTTCCCCTTTGTCCCTTCTCTCCCCATTCTCCTTCCCCTGTTCCTCCACATACTCATGGCCGGTCTTTACTCCTCTCCTCTTCTACTCTTCTCTCATTAAACATTTCCACATGGAACCTTGTTGTCCCATTGAGGTTTGTCTGGACACGAAATGAGATTTCTACCCCAACATTATCTAGTCCTGGCTGGCCTGAAACACTCTTTGCTACCCAATCACATGTACATTTAATGGCAATTTGATATATGTTCATGATAATACTTGAGTATGTGAAACAAGAATCTTGTTGGTTTCAGTGAAATATGAACGTGTACATATGAATATGCTCTCCATGTTTATGTCAGCTCAATCTAGGCTATAGTCATCATAAAGGAGGGAAGCTCGATTGAGAAAATTCTTCCCCATAAGATCAGGTTGTAATCAAGCTTATAGGGTGTTATTTCAGTGATTTATACAGGAGGTCCCAGGCTGTTGTGGGTGTGGCCACCCCTGGCCTGGTGGTCCTGGGCTGTATAAGAAAGCAAGCTGAGGAAGCCAGTAAGCAGCACCACTGGTTGACCACTGTACCAGTTCCTGCTTCTAGGTTGCTACCATGTTTGGGTTCCTGTCCCAAGTTCCTTCAGTGATGGATTACCAAGTGGAAGTGTAAGGCAAATACACTCTTTCCTCTACAACTTGCTTCAGTGTTTCATCACAGTGATAATAACCCTAACTAGGGCAATGAGTATCAATGCAAGTGTGGAGAAATGTATCACTTGCCTTGTATTTGGCCTTTTAGTAGAAGTTGTCGGGGGTTTAATTTCTGGAAAACTTGATTTGTTTACTTCTAGTTTGTTCTTATTTCTTTTTTTTTAATTAATTTATTTATCTTATGTATGTGAGTATACTGTCACTCTCTTCAGACACACCAGAAGAGGGCATCAGATCTCAGTACAGAGCTGATCTGAGCTACCATGTGCTTGCTGGAAATTGAACTCAGGACCTCTGGAAGAGCAGTCAGGGCTCTTACCCACTGAGACTTCTCTCCAGCCTCAGTTCTTATTGGTAATATAGAGATCGGTATATTTGGAAGATTCTTCAACTCCAGTTCTCATTCCTTTCGTGTGGGGTTTGTTAAAATTATGGCTGCTCTTCAGCCACTCCTCTGGAGTTGACAGATTATTCTCAGAGAGGAAAGAATCCCATTGGGGAGAAGTAGCAGGTATTTGTAAATGTTGTTCTCTTCAGATATTTATTTCACTAATTTCCACTACTAGGGAAGTGACTTTGCCTTGGGACAATGTTTTATAGAAAACACAGTTTTAGTTTCTTGTGGGGCTTGCTTGGTTTTGCGTTTTTCCTTAATTATTGACACTAAACCGAC
Source organism: Rattus norvegicus (assembly GCF_021556685.1). Classification (NCBI taxonomy): domain Eukaryota; kingdom Metazoa; phylum Chordata; class Mammalia; order Rodentia; family Muridae; genus Rattus; species Rattus norvegicus. The sequence continues at coordinate 882,534 of NC_141535.1, read as the reverse complement.
AGCCTCTTCAATGACAGGCGAGTGCTGCACCCCTCATGCATATCCATATCTTTCTCAGTGTCAGACTTGATACCCTCCTTGTTACACCATCAATAAGGATTTTCTCACTGGCTTTTCACAGCAGAATTTTTAGTGAGCATACCGTGCTCTTAAATGAATAATCAAATGAATTGTTATTATTTTTTATTTCTCATTTATTTTTCTTTTATTTGTTCATTTTTTTAAGAACTGAGACTAGGCTTCTGTAATTGAGGCTGGTCCTGAGTTCATTATATAGATAGGGCTGGACTTGAACTTCTAATTCTCCTCACTGTACCTCCCAGACACTGAAATTAAAGGTGTAATACACCATACCTGGCTTTAAGTTTGAAGATATATTTTATTATTTGTAGAGAAATGGCAGGAGGACACTGTTCCCAGCTTGCCAGCTTGCAGGCAACCTAGGGTGTTTGTCATTCTAAGCAAACTGAGACCAAGGAAGCCGACTTTCTCAAGCAGAGAATCCTGGTGCTCTGCTAAGCAAGCTGCAAACCTGAGGAAGAGACCTTCCTGTTGCTTTTCCCATGAGAAAGTAACTTTGTTTACAGTTTAATGGACATCTTGATGGGAAGCATGGTGGTGAGCAGAAGCAGAGAGAGCAGACTGGATAAACAACATTCTTTACCTCTCAAAGCTTCCCTCCTGGGACATGCTTCTTCCAGCAAGGCCATACCACTTAATCCCTTCCAAACAGCACCACCAGCTAGGTGTCTAAATATCAGAGTCTGTGAGGACATTCTCATGCATATGACTACATGTTGTTACATTTAATGACTGCCACATACACATTTGCAGAATGTTCAGATCATTTGCTGTTAAAAGTATGTGTATAGATTCAGAGTTTCTTTGAACCAGTCATTATGCAATAGGAATTTCTTTTGCTCTTAAGGGATGAAGACTAGCAAATAAACCTCTTAAGGAGAATTTATGAGATACATCTGGCAATTCTGGGCTTGATATGAAACACACCATGGAACACCCTGGTACCCGCCTAGAGCAAATTTAAGAGCAAAGTCCACAGAATTAGTAATTTATTCTCAGGGCCTTTTACATAGGCCCCTAAAACATTTAAATTGTCTTTCTCACTCTAGGGACTTAGCTGAAAACGTCTGTGTGTCTTTAGCCATTTTTCATGTATATAATATGTTGTTAATACAAATGTCAGAAAGAGAAACCAAATCAAAAGGCATTTCAAAAACTAAGAATCATGTGTGTGGAAAAAAATATGTTTTAAGATTAAAGATTCTTACAAATCTTACCAAAGCTAGTTTGACTTTGATAGTGAAGGCTTCATATAATAGTCTTTGATATAACCTTAGAGAATTACAGAAAGCAGTGTAAATATTGCATTAATTTATGAAAGTTAATACAGTGGTGGCCTAACTTGTACCTGGAAAATTTAACTTTGTGCCTCTTGTGATCCAACAATGACTTAACTAGCTGACTAGGTAGTCCCCAGGCTGGAAGCTTGAGACATGCAAGGATCTGGTAATCTTGGTGTTGTATAGTACAGTTAAGTGTTGCATTAAGAATGCCAGTGTTTTCTGTCCTCTGACCTTGTCTTCCCTTCTCTGCCCTCATGGCTCTGCTCTTGTCTGCCTGCTTCTACCCAGTCTCCAGGCCCTCACTGCCCCCAGATCTTCTTACCCCTGATCTCTTGCATGTAATCATTTCTCAAGAGCACATCTTGGCATGGGTCTGCAGTAAGTAATACTCCCTTAATGTATTTTCTTTCAACCTCATGTATTAAATTTGTTATCAGACTAAGAAGTCCCTTATGTAGATCTTTTAATGAAGTTCTTGGGGGTGCATTTTGCTTAGTAGATGTATTATACTATGTGTGTTTTCTTGAGTTGTTTGTATGACACAGTTTAAGAGTCATTTTAGGTCAGATGATGAAGGAAATATTTTAATAGATTGTTTAACTAATTAATGGTAACGAGTAAGTGACAGTTGGATTTATTGATGTTTTATGCAAAGAGGATATTAAGTGTTATTCAGGAGGGCATAGATTCCCCATTGACCCCTCTTACAAGTAGAAAGTTAGAAAAGGTTTAAATATGAGACTAAAAGTGTAGGGAGGATGTTCTCTGGACAGACTGCACTGATAAAGCAACCTGAAAATAACACATTTTCATAAGGTTTACTTGAGATTATACTTTTGTCTTTCGTTAATTGGACATTTGAGTTTTCAACTTTCCCGTTTCCCTTGATAAAATATCAATGAAGAGTAGGTTATGGTATAAAACTGACTTATTTTTTTCTCTCCATACAGAATCTCTGCCTACCATGAGGAGGTGTTGTTGGAGGACGAAATCTGAAAATCATGGCTGGGAAAAAGTCTATGTTTTAGTGAATAAAGGTATTTACATATCCAGATAATTTTTGTTCATTTTAGTTTACAATATGGCTTCAGGTAGAATACCTTTTCACTGCTCAAAAATTCTAACCTTTAAAGTTAATTTTACTCTCAAAAATTTTGTTCAGAGGAAGTAGATATTCTTGAACAGAACAATTTAATATATTTGTGTTTAGCTCAGCATTGCTAGTAATACAGAGAATTAGGAAAAACATATAAGTATCTAGTACAAAGTGTTATTAGTTAATCATCTGTATATAGCAAACCATTTTCTTTTTATGTTTCTAATTTTTGAAAAATATAAAGACTATAAAAAAATTTACTAATCAGTAAAAGTAAGTTGTTTGCAGTTTGGACAAAGTATACCACTAGTTGTCACCTATAGCTTCACTTTAAAGGCAAACTAATCTTTACTATATTAATCTTGCCAATCCATGAACTTGGGAGATCTTTCCATCTTCTGAGATCTTCTTCAATTTCTTTCCTCAGAGACTTGAAGTTCTTATCATCCAGGTCTTTCTCTTGGTTGGTTAAAGTGACACCGAGGTATTTTATATTATTTGGGACTATTATGAAGGGTGTCATTTCCCTAATTTCTTTCTCTGCTTGTTTCTCTTTTGTGTAGAGGAAGGCTACTGATTTGTTTGAGTTAATTTTATACCCAGCCACTTTGCTGAAGGTGTTTATCAGCTTTAGTAGTTCTCTGGTGGAACGTTTGGGATCACTTATGTATACAATCATTCGTCTCCAAATCATGATATTTTGACTTCTTCCTTTCCAATCTGTATCCGTTTGATCTCCTTTTGTTGTCTGATTGCTCTGGCTAGAACTTCAAGAACTATATTGAATAAGTAGGGAGAGAGTGGGCAGCCTTGTCTAGTCCCCGATTTTAGTGGGATTGCTTCAAGTTGCTGTCCATTTAGTTTAATACTAGCTACTGGTTTGCTGTACATGGCTTTTACTATCTTTAGGTATGGGCCTTGAATTCCTGTTCTTTCCAGAAACTTTATCACGAAGGGGTGTTGTATTTTGTCAAAGTCTTTCTCAGCCTCTACTGAAATGATCATGTGGTTTTTATCTTTCAGTTTGTTTATATAGTGGATTACGTCGATGGTTTTCCATGTGTTAAACCATCCCTGAATCGCTGGAATGAAGCCTACTTGATGATGATGGATGATTGTTTTGATATGCTCCTGGATTCGGTTTGCAAGAATTTTATTGAGTATTTTCTGTTGATATTCATAAGGGAAATTGGTCTGAAGTTCTCTTTCTTTGTCGGGTCTTTGTATGGTTTAGGTATAAGAGTAATTGTGGCTTCCGAGAAGAAATTCGGTAGTGCTCCACCTGTTTCAATTTCATGGAATAGTCTGGATAGTATTGATATGAGGTCTTCTATGAAGGTCTGATAGAATTCTGCATTGAACCAATCTGGACCTGGGCTCTTTTTGGTTGGGAGACTTTTAATGACTGCTTCAGATTCAATGCAATCCCCATCAAAATTCCAAGCCAATTCTTCATAGAGTTAGACAGAACAACTTGCAAATTCATCCGGAATAACAAAAAAGCCCAGGGTAGCTAAAACTATCCTCAACAATAAAAAGACTGCCGGGGAAATCACTATCCCTGAACTCAAGCAGTATTACAGACCAATAGTGATAAAAACTGTATGGTATTGGTATAGAGACAGACAGATAGACCAGTGGAATAGAATTGAAGACCCCGAAATGAACCCACACACCTATGGTCACTTAATTTTTGACAAAGGAGCCAAGGAAAAAAGATAGCATTTTCAGAAAAATGGTGCTGGTTCAAATGGAGGTAAGCATGTAGAAGAATGCAGATCTATCCATTCTTATCACACTGTACAAAGGTTAAGTCCAAGTGGATCAAGGACCTCCACATCAAACCAGATACACTCAAACTTATAGAAGAAGAAGTGGGGAAAAACCTCGAACACATAGCCACTGGAGAAAATTTCCTTAACAAAACACCAATAGCTTATGCTCTAAGATCAAGAATTGACAAATGGGATCTCATAAATCTGCAAATCTTCTGTAAGGCGAAGGACACAGTTGTAAGGACAAAAGGGCAACCAACAGATTGGGAAAAGATCTTTACTAATTCTACGACCAATAAAGGCCTTATATCCAAAGTATATAAAGAACTCATTAAATTAGACTGCAGGGTGACAAATAACCATAATAAAAAATAGGGCTCAGAGCTAAATAAAGAATTCACAGCTGAGGAATGCTGAATGGCTGAGAAACACCTAAAGAAATGTTCAAGGGGGCTGGGGATTTAGCTCAGTGGTAGAGCGCTTACCTAGGAAGCGCACGGCCCTGGGTTCGGTCCCCAGCTCCGGAAAAAAAAAAAAAAAGAAATGTTCAACATCTTTAGTCATAAGGGAAATGAAATCAAAACAACCCTGAGATTCCACCTTACACCAGTGACTGGCTAAGATCAAAAACTCAGGTGACAGCAGATGCTGGTGAGGATGTGGAGAAAGAGGAACACTCTTCCATTGTTGGTGGGATTACAGACTGGTATAACCATTCTGGAAATCAGTCTGGAGGTTCCTCAGAAAATTGGACGTTGAACTACCTTAGGACCCAGCTATACCTCTCTTGGGCAGATACCCAAAAGATACCCTAACACATAACAAAGATACTTGCTCCACTCTGTTTAAAGCAGCCTCATTTATAATAGCCAGAAGCTGGAAAGAACCCAGATGCCCTTCAACAGAGGAATGGATACAAAAAAATGTGGTACATCTACACAATGAAATACTACTCAGCTATCAAAAACAATGACTTTATGAAATTCATAGGTAAATGGATGGAACTCGAAAATATCATCCTGAGTGAGGTAAGCCAATCACAGAAAAATTCACAAGGTATGCATTCATTGATAAGTGGATATTAACCCAAATGTTTGAATTACCCTAGATGCACAGAACACATGAAACCCAAGAAGGATGACCAAAATATGAATGCTTCACTCCTTCTTAAAAGGGGCACAAGATAACCCTTGGGAGGGAATAGGGAGGCAAAGTTGAGAATAGAAACTGAAGAAACACCCATTCAGAGCCTGCCCCACATGTGGCCCATACATATACAGCCACCAAACTAGATAAGATGGATGAAGCAAAGAAGTGCATGCTGACAGGAACTGGATGTAGATCTCTCCTGAGAGACACACCCAGAATACAGCAAATACATAGGCGAATGCCAGCAGCAAACCACTGACCTGAGAATGGGACCCCCATTGAAGAAATCTTAGAAAGGACTTAAAAAGCTTGAAGGGGCTTGATATCCAATATGAACAACAGTGTCAACCAACCAGAGCTTCCAGGGACTAAGCCAGTACCCAAAGAGTATACATGGACTGACCCTGTGCTCCAACTGCATAGGTAGCAATGAATAGTCTAGTGAGAGCACCAGTGGAAGGGGAAGCCCTTGGTCCTGCCAAGGCTGAATCCCCAGTGAATGTGATTGTTGGGGGGAAGATGGGGAGGGGAACACCCATATAAAAGGTGAGGGGGAGGGGTTAGGGGGATTTTGTTCTGGAAACCAGGAAAGGGACTAACAATTGAAATGTAAATAAGAAATACTCAAGTTAATAAAGATGGAGAAAAAAAAAGCAAACTAATCAAAATAGTGTAAAAAAACATGAAATTTTATTTGTAAGTGTGCTGGGACTTTAAAGTTATTTTTGTGGCAGGGAGTTGTACCTACTGTTTATTGGAATGTCTTTTCTTCCTTGTAGGATGAGCACCTGGCTGCCTTGTTCCAGAAGCTGGAGGAACCTGTTTGTTCTGTTAAGCAGGAGGATGGGACACTGCAATATTTAGAGGAATTGCTATCTATATTAATGGTTAGAGATGTTGAGTGCTTTTTACTGGTTTTGTGCCCAATTTTATCATGAACTTTTTAAGATTAAGAAAATTTTGTTTTAAACTTCAATTACTTATAGTCTGACTTATTTGCTTTTCTGTGGCTATAATGAAATATCATGACCAAGTCAGTTTATTGAAGAGTTTATTTTGGTGGGGCTTCCATGAGACCATCATGGCAGGGTGCTGAGAGATCACATGTTAAACCCCAAATATGAAGCAGAGAGAGTGAACAGGAATTGGGGCTAGTCAATATATACTAGCCTCAGAGCTAGCCCCTAGCAAGGTATAGCCTGTAAAGTCACCACCAGGGTTCAGACATTTGAGCCTATGGGAGATATTCTCATTCAAACCACCACATTACCCTCCCAGGCTCCAAAGGCCATGGTTATAATATGAAGTATATTTAATCCTACTTCAGATGTCCCCATGGTCTCCCACAGTCTCGATAAAACCCTGTGAATTTGAAAAGTGAATTAATTTCAACATACAATGGAAAACATATATATTACTATTTCCTAAAAGGAGGAATGGGGGCATAGACAGAAAACGCTGGACCAAGAAAGACTGATAAGGCAGCATGTAAACATCAAGTCCCCTAGGTCAGACTTCCCACCTGTGGGTCATGGCCCATTTACAGGGGCTCTCTAAGTCCATCTGTAAACATATATTTACATTATGATTCATGACAGTAGCAAAATTACAGTTATGAAGAAGCAACAAAGATAATTTTATGGTTGGGGTTCACCACAACACAAGGAATTGCATTAAAGGGTCACAGCATTAGGAAGGTTGAGAACCAGTGCTCTAGCTTAATATCTGATATCAGAGGCTTAGATGGCACCATCCCTCCATTGTTCTGCCTGTAAAATATATCTCTTCCAGGCTGGTTCTATCCCATGTAAGCAACTCTCCCTGGCAGAAGTCACAGCTTTGGCGCTTCCAACACCTTGGAGTCTGTACAAGTATCCCAGGCTTCACTTCATCTCTCAGGGTCTTCATGCAGGAACTCAGGATTAGGGATGGCCCTGAGGTCCTTTGGGGTGCATGCTTGTATTTTCCTAGAGAAAGATCTGTTTTTTCTTGCTTGAGAAAGGGTACATACATAGCAGAGAACATTTTTAGATTTGTCAAAGAAGGTCAGGAAAGGGATATAATTGTCAGTCTAGAAAGGGTATCACCGAATTACACCTTTGTATTGGTTGCCTCTTCTGCCAGCTCTATCTACTCTTCCTGGGTCTAGTCTCTGGAATGAATGAGTAGTTTGTCTTGTGGGTTGGAAATTTTAATTTTTATATAGTTTTAGCTATGAACTCCCTGTCTGACGACTTATCTGCTGTGGTGATTTGAGTAGGAATGACCACCATAGACTCATATGCTTGGATGCTTGTCCAATAGGAGTAGCACTATTAAGAAGTGGGTCCTTGTTGGAGTACGTGTGGCCATGTTGGAGGAAGTGGGTCTCTGGGAAAGTGGGCTGTGAGGTCTTTATATTTAAGCTATGACCAGTGTCGACACAGTCTCCTGCTCCTGCCTTCAGATGAAGATATAGAACTCTCAGCTCCTTATCCAGCAGGATGCCTCCCTAAATGCTGCTGTGCTTCCCGCCATGGTGATAATGGACTAAAGTTCTGAGAGTGCAAGCCAGCCCAATGTCAGTTTTCCTTATCAAAGTTGACTCAGTAACAGTGTCTCTTCACAGCAATAAAACTGTAAGACACCTACTCACCTACTTTTTTTTGCCCAGTGAGATTGTTCCATCTGTTTCTGGCCCCCAATTATTTATTTATTTAATTAATTTCATTTTCCTTTTTTTTTACACCAAATAATTTCTTTCTGAGTTTTCATTTACCCAATCTAGATTTATTCCTTTCTGATCATTTTAGCACTTGTCTTTCTTTATTGAGTATTACTACCCCAATTTTTCTTAATTTTGAGTCTTTTTGATGGTCATAGTTGGGTATGTTTGTCCCCAATTGACAGCAAATTGCTGTCAATATGTATGTCAGTGTCATTTTTTGAACCCATGCAGTTGACTGATACATATTTGTCATTTGAGATCTCTTCATATATCCCTGTGCTTGATTGCCTGGTTGTCTTCATACTGGTTTAGATGAATTCACCTTGTTTCTCTAGGTCCATGGCTAATTAATTAATTAATTAATTAATTAACATGAGTACACTGTAGCTGTCTTCAGACACATCAGGATAGGGCATCAGATCCCATTACAGATGGTTGTGAGCTACCATGAGGTTGTTGGGAATTGAACTCAGGACCTCTTATCCACTGAGCTATCTCTCCTGCCCAGGTCCATGCCTCTTAAGGTATGTGCAATATTAGTCTTCTTTAGTCCTTACTATAGTTCCTTGTTATATAGACACAAGATAGAGCTACATTTTCACTACTGTATTATTTGTACTGTTGTTGTCTCTGTGATGACTGAATCTAACTATTTTATTTATTCATTGAGTTACAGTTAAGTACTAATCAATCAAGATATTTGATTAACGAGAGCAGATCATACTGTTTATAATTACAAGTTTTGTTGGTAAAGTGTTACTTCAGAGTGGATCCTGGTACAGCTTTTAGAGTTAGCCTATAGAAAATGGAAAAATTTTCTTCAACATACCTTGGCAAATTTAATTTCTTAGACTTTGGTCATATATACACTGAGAAGCTAAGAATGTTAAAAACAAAATCACTGCTTTTTATATTCACTACTTAAGAAACTCTTCAATTCTCTATAGCACCTTATGTGGGAAAAAGCTAAGGAGGAACAGATTGCAGTGGTACTATTTTAATTCTTATATTTGGTCTGAAGTTTCTTTTATCTTTGTTTCCTTCTGGTGTTTGATTTAGGACATTAAGGTCCTTTTGGGTTCTTTCACTAGTAGTGAGGGGCTGACTGAACAAAGACCCTTGGCTTTTGTGTTTTGAGCCCTTTAGGTCTTTTGACTGTCCTGTATAGCCTTCAGCCTGTGTATTGATCTTACACAGCCTGCAGTGTAAGCAGTTGAGAGAGCTGGTCTTGCTGCCTGTGTCCTGTGCCCTGTTTAGAAGTGGAGGGATGTTGGAAATCAAAGTGTGCATGGGAAGGTTGACTTGGGAGAGAGATGCCTAGACCAGCCCATTGTTATCTGTGAGAAAGCTTTGGAAAGATACCTGCTGTGTTTTCAGTTGCTAATTTTCAGTTGTGAAGGCCTCATCTCAGGCAACCTTGACTTCCTGTCCTTTTTTTTTTCTCAGACTCAGGAAACCCCAACTGTGTTGTGGCATTGGCGCCACCTTGTGTCCAAACTCATGGCTGGTGTGCTACCTCTGGTTGCCTAGGTTTGCTTGGGGCTTGGGCAGGGAGCATCTTAGTTAGCTCTCTGTACACCCTTTAGACTCATGCTTAATTTCCACCCTGAAGCAGCTTTAGAGTGAAGCCCTAGTTGTTAATATTCAGTGGATGGGGGTGGATTTCTGTATCGGGTTACTTCGGTTCTAAGCCTGGCATGGGTTTGTCAATTTGTTACTAAAATTTCCAACCCTAACAGCCCATGTAAAAGACACACAATCCAAATATTTTAATTATAAGTTATATGCCTAGATTGGGCATATCTAATACAATACTAACTTATTTCCCAATTCTAAGACTCCTTATTACTTCTGGTTTCTCCCAGCCACATGATTCTGGTGCATATTGGCTTCCTTCTCTCCTCTTCCTTCATTCTCCTTCCACCTGCCACCCCCTCCTGAGCCTCCAATCCCACCTTTCCTATCCACTATCCAATCATAGGCTCTAACCTTTTATTGACCTATTAAAGTGGAGAGAAGGTTCACATAGCATCACCTAAGTGCATGATGCTCTGCTTGTGGGGTGGGGGCAACCCCTCTTGAGGAACCAATATGAACAATAATATACAAGCAACATCAAGCCAAACCACTACAGTTTACTCGAAAGATCACAGTTTTTAGTAAAATATAATATTTGTTGTTTAAATGTGTGTCTTACTATACTTCTTACACAGCTGTTTTCCAAATGTGGGTTTGTCTGGTGTGCTGTACCAGCACAGAATATTCATAGTTACCAGTATATTTTCTTGCCACCAATACATGAATTTTTGTTGGATATGCTAAAGAGTCATAATGGTTTGACACAGGAAAGCTAATTGTCAGAATTTTGTATTGTTTTTGAGTCAGGGTTTTCTGTATAGCCCTGGCTGTCCTGGAACTCATTTTGTAGACCAGGCTGCCTTCAAACTTACAGAGATGTGCCTGACCTCTGTCTCTGAATTCTAGGGTTTAAGTCCTGTGTCCAGCTTGATATTTTTCTTTCTTTCTTTCATATTCTCTCTCTCTCTCTCTCTCTCTCTCTCTCTCTCTCTCTCTCTCTCTCTCTCTCTCTCTCTCTCTCTCGCCCCAGTTAATGGATTTTATTTGGTCACAGGGTCACAGGCCAGGTATGGCCCCAGCTTTATTTGACCTTCTTCTTTGGTGCTCAGATTGTTGGCGTGGCTGAACTTCTTGTAGCAGTAGACTACACTGTGTGCAGGCATGAGTCGCACTTGTGGCAGATCATCTTGTCACAATTGTAATTCTGGACAAGGTGACAAAGGGATGACTCGATGATGCCACTGTGCAGACGCAGCACCAGGTACAAGGTGAACTCTTTCTGGATGTTGTAGTTGGATAGGGTGTGGCCATCCACCAACTGTTTGCCAGTGAATATCAGCTCTGCTGGTCAGTGGGATGCCTTCTGTTTCTTGGGTCATTATTGATGATGTCACTGGGCTCGATCTTAAAAGTAATGGTCTTGCCCATTAGGGTCTTCATGAAGGTCTGCATGTTGGCACCTGCCACTTGGCCACCTTGCTGAAGAGAAAGAGTGGTTTGGGTTTTTTTGGGTTTTTTTTGGTTGTTTGTTTTGTTTTTTCTTTTTAACACTTAGATCATTTTGTTGACTTCATGGTGTTTGTGGAGGGCTGGTATAATTTGCATTTTAAATATATTTACCTGGATCTTCACTGCTTGCTCTGTCCTTTATCTTAACAGGCAGGTGTCCTTTGATTTGGGACTGAATAGACTTTTTTAAATTGTTTCCAGTCTGTGTTCTTCTTTCACTGGCCTTTTATGAGTCAGTTTTTCACAGAATTGGCTGTCACAGTGGTGCATGAAAGATTCGGCCAGAGCTTGAGACAAGTAGAAATGGGTGGCAGTTTTAGGACCTGTACTATCATATTTTGGAACACCAGGGGGATTATTAGAAGTAATATTATTATAACATAGTGTTATCCTAATAGTTGGGTTATAATAATCCTTATTAACAATCTCTGGTTATTCTAAGTCAGTAATTTTCCTTATGAGATAATATTTACTTTCACCTCCATAAATATAATAGTCATGCGGCAGAACTAGTAACAGCTAACAATGAAAGAACAATTCCCTGTGTATATAGACTTTGGTTTTTTTTGTGAATTACTTTTTGAAATAGGTCGAATTATAACAGCAGTATTGTTGGTATCAGGAATTGCCTTGAGCAGCAACACCATTTGGTAACTGTTGACATGGCAACAGCCTTACTTTCCCAGTATTCCTTTGGTCCAAATCCCAACTCCACGTGGGAGTAGTTATGTCATATTCCAAATGAAAGGCAGACTTCTTCTGCCCTCATGCTCTCTCTTCTCTTCATTCTTTTCTCTTTTTCTCTTGCCCCTTTCCCTTTTCTTGTTCTCCCATTAAATCTCACCAAGTGGAACTGTGGTAGTTTTGTGTGCTCTATTTGAATGTGTGTGGTGGGTACTTTATTACAAAGAGATTTTAATAACAACAAGTATGATAAGTTAAGAGCTTGGAAATCAGACTGATTGGAAATAAATTCCAATTTGGGCACTCACCAGCTGTTGAACTTACATTACTAATATAATATTTGTGGGCGATAGTAATTTTTCCCTATAGTGTTGTGAGAATTAATCTAACTCCTTGTAAATCTCTCATGTTTTATTACTTATCAGGAACATTGGGTACTAGTAGCCATTTTAATTGTTTCATGAAATAAAGTTTGTAGAGTTGTGGAGAATGGAATTTATCAAAGCTAAACGACACATAACTACACATAACTAAATTGTATAATCAGATTTATCTTATAAAATTATAATCTTAAAGGAAGAAGGTTAAAATGTAGAATAGGAAATAATGCTATGCTATTGTTAGAAGTGATTTAACATTCTATCAGAAAACTGAAGAAATGGGGGGTTGGGGATTTAGCTCAGTGGTAGAGTACTTGCCTAGAAAATGCAAGGCTCCGGAAAAAAAAAAAACTGAAGAAATGGAAATTCATCTATTAAGGTGGCATACATTCCATAATACATTCTATATTATGTTAACATTATTCTTAAATGTGATTTTTTAAAATGGACTAAATATGTTTTTAATGAGAAGAATTAGTTTGGGTTTGAAAGCTCTTTTTTTCTGTTTAGGCAATATGTCAGTATTGAGGGCACCCAGATATCAGAGCTCTGGAAGGCATGTTGATACTGTTTTCTTCTTTCTCTCCTGGGTGTGAGAAGTATAACAGATCTTAAAGATCTGTATTCTTGTTTGTTTAAAAAAACTGATACATAAGAGAGTGTGTGTTGTGTGTGTGTATGTGTCTGTGTGTGTGTGTGCGTCTGTGTGTGTGTGTATCTGAAATGATAACAATATATTCTTTGGAAAGTATTTTGTTCTTTCTCAATTAAATTTATTCATTTGTTCAAATTGGCTACCCTTTATTATCACAGGTATAGGGAAATTAGAATCCTACTGCTTTAGTGTACATTGAAATATACAGAGAAGAGTATGTTAAAGTGAGGACTCTGTTATCTCACATAGATGAGAGTTTCTGGATATTTTCTATATCTTTTTATTGTTCATTAAGGGAAATTTTCTGCTAAACTGTGTCTTCACACTTTCTCTTCTGTTCAAATAACTCCTCCCTTAATGTAGGTAAACATACTAACTTCTGGGTTTTGGATAATTCTGTATCATTGAGTTGAGTCAACTGGGCAGTCTGTTTTGCAAATGAAATTTCAGGTTTCTGTGTGTACTACTTACTAGTATTAGAAGCATTTATTTAGCATTTTTCTTTAGTTCTTTCTGGACAATATAGCTACATTTGCAGTTTCGTTTGAAAGTCAGTTTTTCTCTTATGTGAAAATACTAGAGAATTCTAGATTCCCAACAAGGCTTTATTTTTGTTCTAGATAGTTTTGACTCAGCTCTGAAAGGGATTTTTTGAATGTAAAGGAATTGATTTTAGGCCAGGGACACCTACCTTCTGGTCTAGTGTTCTTGTGTCTGGCTTATGTGGTGAGGGAGGAGAGCTTGTGTGTTATATGTCTCTTTGTTCTGAGCCCCCTGCTCTTTAAACCTATTTATACCTATTTATACCAGAATTACAAAATTCTGATTGTAGTTTTTTGTCTCATTTTCTTCTCCTACAGTCTGAACCTGGAATCCGAGTTGCCTGTTTTTCATTGTAAGAAATCAAAGGCCACAGAAAACTGACTCTGCTGCTGTTAGATTGAGTCAGTTCATCAGAGCCATGTTTGGTGGAGCAAGCTTTTAATCCTATCAGGTGAACCTCTATGAGTTCACGGCCAGCCTGGTCTACATAGAACACCTTTTCATCCTGATGCTAACCCCCAGTTGGAGTGGCATTATTACCAGAATAAACTGAAAGGAAAAGCAGGTGCACATAAGTTCTTTAAAGCAATAGTCCTCCCATGGATGGTCTCTGAATGTTGGTGTTGGTGTTGGTGCATTAGAAGTGAAAGTAGAATTGGAATAATTAACTCTTTAAAGGCTTTAAGAATGTTAGTGACTGTAGAGAGGGTATCTTGTGTATTTGTATGGATATATTACCTTTCAGTTAAAAAAAATTATGGCCTATAGGAAAGGGTAGAATAGAAGGTGGGACATCCGGGAGGCAGAAAGAATTCTGGGATAGAGCCAGGTCGGAGAGATTTGCCCTGGAAAATGTGACCAGACAGACTCGTGGTTCCTGAGCACAGGTAATGAGCCACATGGCGGTATGTAGATTTGAGTAAGTGGGTTAGAATTTGTCAGAGAAAAGTCTAGCTCTATGGCCAAGGTATTTGTTAATATATGTTGAGTCTGCGTCTTATTCCTGGGATCATGGGGCTGAGAAGAAGAACCAGGTCCAAACTTCTACAAGTGACAACATAAATCCAAACAAAATCTAAATCTGAGCAATGACCAGTGTATAGTTTTGATTTCTGGAACAGAATGATGATGTTCACCTGGAATTCAATCCCAACATAGGTTGGGAGTGAAAGCATGATTTATTTCATATTAACTAGATGAGCTATTAACGATGTGGCTTATGTCACCGTGCAGACACTGAATATTTATGTTCTTCAATATATTTTAGAACTTAAAAGCAGACACCATGGTACCTAATCTCAGCTTTCAGGAGATGACACCAAGAGAACAGAACTTTCAAGGGAAGGCTACAGAGCAGGGAACCCTGACTGAAGGAAGGACACAACGACTGTTGTAACCAGAGTCTGAATGCCTCATCTGAGTGAATTGGTTTCTTAGAAGAAATATTTCCATAACTGTCTCGGAAAATTAGTCTCTTTACAATCACAAGATCTTCATTTGTTTTACTACCCTGCATTACAGTTCCACAGAAATTGGCAAGTCTTTCCCATTGGTTTCCTTGTAGAATACATTGTAAAACCACAAATATTAAAAAAAAAATCATAGTTTTAGGAACACATTAACGAGAAGAAAGACATATAGCACAGTAGAAAGGATCTAGATTTTGGTTTTATCCCAGTTGCTTCTGTTCCCTATTTTGTCACATTTAAAAAAACAACGGTTATTTTAGAAACGACCCTGATGAGGCAAAACAGAAACTGGCCATCTGGATTTCTTTTCTGGAATTAGTCTTTCTTGGTTGCCATCATTTGCTTACACGGTGCACCAGGAAGGGTGATTGTAGACACACATTTATATTTTATATGTGTATCAGTTTTTCAAGTTTTCTAGGGCTCTTATTAGCTGTTAAATGTTTTCAGAAAATTTTGAGATTAGTGATTTGTGTCAGTAGATCTTGGGATAACTTCTTGAGCTTGTTGAGTCTTTGTTTCATTGTCTCTGGTCAGTTTCTTCAGCATACTTGTGTACTAGGTTGCTTTTTCTTTCTGAATTTACTAATTCGTATTATTAAACAGAAAAAATTTAAGTTCTAGAAAGCAAGGGATGTGTAACCAAAGGAAGTACACAGTATGTGTCCCATGCTGAAAATTAAGAAAATACTTAGTGAACATCTGTCAAAATGAGGGAAAAAAAAAACAGTTGTGCATGTTTGGTGGTGTTTCTAAGTTCCTTTGTTGCTCAGTCTGGTGGGTAGACACCAAGTCAGCTGCTTGTTTTAGTAGTCTGCATCTAGATTTTGACCTGGGTAGGTGCTTGTTCTTTGAAAGTAGAAGGAAACTAATCTTTTGTCTTGCTTTCCATCACTGGCTGGCCAAGCATGGTTTTGCAGCAGAATATTTTCTTTGCTTACTTAATTAGCTGCATCTTAGTAGCCACTGGATTTTTAAAATATTTAACATCCTTTTATAATTCATATCTTCTTCATTTCTTTTGGATGGGCCACTGGAAGTCAAATATTAGAGGAAATGTTTTAAGTTCCACTTGCTATTGAAAAGTGACAAAATGAAATATTCCTTTTCTTTAAAAAAGTAGTCATAATACCTTGATACAATATTCTTGTTTTAACTTTATGACATTGATTTTTGTATCTTAGGTCTTTGACCCATTTGGAGCCTGTAAAATTATTTGCTAGATATAGAAGGACTAGATTGTCTTGTATCAAATTTACAGCCAAACCTGTGCCTAAAACTCTTTTTCCAATGCCTTTCTTCTACTTTTTTTCCAATATCACATTCTCTAAGTCATTATTAGACATCGCACAAAAATTAAATGTACTAAGAGTCATTTTAGAAGTTAGTGTCTTTGACTTCTACACATTAGCTCTCTAAAAATTAGGTCTAATATTGACTTGTATTATTAGATGAATCATCTTTTGTGTTTTTTGGAAACTGATTTCTTGTTCCTTATATTAAGAAATTAGGTCAATGTAACCAGAGCATTTGATCCATCTGTGACTTCCTTTGTGTGCTGTTTCCTGAATCATCTCTTTGATGACTCCGTTTAGAGCTATTTAATCTCTGCACATGTTTGGGGCCTTTTACAAACCCTTCCTGGATTCTGAGGATTCAGATGTTTTCTACCCTGTTAGCAACTTTACTTTTCATTCTACAGGAGCAACAGTTAAAAAATTCTATTAGTCACAGACTGAGTCTCAGTGATTACTCTTTCACAATTTTGTGTCCTGGTCTCTGATTTCTCCAACTATTCTTCCACATTCTTTTTCCATGTGCTTGTCTAGTTTGCCCTCCAGTGAGGACCGTGTATCCTTGCATTTCCACGAATCTCACATAGAGGAGCTCACTATGCTTGCCTTAAACCTAATGAGAAATCTGTTTGTGTTACTGCATTTGGTTTACACGTATTTTATTAATGCCTTGTGCACCTATGGTTATCAGGGATGTTGGTGTATGACTTTCTTTTCCGGTTGTTTGGTTTCAGCATCAGGATTAGACTCCCAGTAAATGTTTTCTAACTGTTTTTGGAATATCTTACCTTTTCAACTTTGAGAATGTGGTGGCCGTTATTTTCATACTTTTCTTTCCCTAACTTTATATTGGCTCAAATAGGATTCAGGAAGTAATATTTACCTATTGTCAATACAGATTACAATACTGTGCACACTCAAAAGGTATACTTCTTGGTTCTGAACCATGTATGATCTTGGTTCCATTATTATAGGCGGAAATATTTTCAGAAAGAAATCTGCTTCCTAAATGTCATAGTTTAGGGCTCACCTGCTTTGTTTTGCAGCATACCCTGTTTTTGCTTTTTGTTTGTTTGTTTTGTTTTGTTTTTTGAAAAACTGCTTTTATTTGTTGTAGCACAAAACTGTTATTTAGCCTATTAATTTAAAATTAATATTTTGTAATTACATCCTTGATTTATATGAAAACAAGTCACTATACCATTTATTTCACTTCTTAGTGTGTTTTTATTGAGTTTCACCAGGTCAATTAATGAACATAGGAGGAAGGACCATGGAAAGGAGTATATCTCTTACATATTCATAGAAGATTATGCTAAGCAGGAATACTGCATGTAAGACCTAAATTTCATTGGAAGAATCTGACTGAGGAAGTGAAAAGGAAAGGATGGGAAATAGGAAAACATTTGAAAATAAGGCTGTTGACAGGCTGGAGAGGAAGGAGGAGAATGAAAATTTAAATTGTGCTACCTGAAACAATGTATTTTCATGGATACAAATATGTCTTTGCCTATTTAAAAAAGTACTACTTACTATGAGGTAGGATTTATCCATGTCAGTTATGGTATAATATGCTTTAGGAATTTAATTCCTGGGGTCTTAAATTGAAAGTTAGTGGTATGGTTATTTAAAAACTCATTAAAAACAATTTAAAAAGAGTTAATTTCTCACTGTAATTGTGCACATCTCCATTTCCATTGTTTATATAGATACTTATTACTTCTTCTTACCATCTTGTAAATGATGTTTTGTTACTTATAATAGTTTTTCTTTATGTGAGCATAGTTATAAACACACATGATAGTATAAAATAATACAAAGAACAGTGTACTCTATCTTACTTATCTGTGTGTAAATACTAATTTGTGTGTGTGTGAATATATATATGTGTGTGTATATGTGTGTGTGTGTGTGTGTGTGTGTGTGTGTGTGTACTTTTAATGTGTGAGGCATGTGCCTTGAGAGTGTGGCAGTTGCTGTGGCAACAGAAGCAAGCAGGTCTTTGTTATCTAAGGATGATGTCATTACTGGATTCAGAGGCTAGCTGTAAACCACTTCTGATGATAACATACCTCCCTTTTTCTTATCATAGAGAGAAGAAAAAAGGGAAAAAGGGGAAGCCAATGCTAAAAGCGAAATAGGGGCTTTAGACCTCTTAAACTGCTTCCTGCTGTCTAGGAGCATTACCAGTTTTGGGATGAAGCTGACTTTCACCATCCGGGCCCACTTGATAGTTGTGTAGAAGGAACTGTTTGACTTTTTGGTTAGAAAATTTTGAATTTGTCTTTGAAGGAATGTGGAAACAAGATTAATGAGGCAGGGAGGAAATAGTATCTCCAGGAAAATGGGGAGAAGAGGCATTAAGAAGGGCAATATCCTATTTCCATGTAGGGTTTTGAAAAACCCAGGAATTGGTGGCCTCATGCTGTTCCCTGCATTTCTGGATGTCTAATTGCAGCTGATGGAATGTATTTCTTACTGCCCCAGATTCGTTGACATAGAAACAGCATTCTTCCTGGAAAAACAGACAAAGACCACCTTCTTTAGCTGTCAGGACATCTAGTCCCTGTCTGTTCTGAAGCACAACTGCTGCCAAAGAATTGAACTTTTTCTGGATGATGAGCATGGTTTCATACATTCCTTGGAAACCGTTGTCAAGCTGGGATAAGAACTTCTTGTATACGGTTAGGG
This sequence comes from Rattus norvegicus, assembly GCF_021556685.1. Taxonomy (NCBI): domain Eukaryota; kingdom Metazoa; phylum Chordata; class Mammalia; order Rodentia; family Muridae; genus Rattus; species Rattus norvegicus. Next base: position 863,639 of record NC_141535.1, on the reverse strand, counting down.
AAGTCGTAGGCTGTGCTGTTCCAGTGCAACTGAAGGCTCCTGGCCAGAGCTACTCTCTGGAGTTGGCTGAAGGTCCCTCTAGCCCCTGTCTAAATCCTGACAGCCTGCAAAACAGCCTGCAATTGGTTTTGTAGGTATGATCCTGCTTCTACCTCTGATCTGTCTTGAGCCTACATGACCTGTGGTGAAGGGGCTTGCAGCATTGCCCTACATGACTGGTCTGTCTCAAACCTCTGTAAAGGGGTCTTTGGGGGGAACTGATATCCTGGGAAATTGGGAAGGCACCGGCAGTCCCCTTTAAGTGTCCTGGGGATTCAACCTATCTCTGGCAGGAATCAGGGTAAATTTCACTGCTTGCCCGTCTAGTGAATTACATTGATGGATTTCCATATATTGAACCATCTCTGCATCCTTGGGATGAAATCTACTTCATCATGATGGATTATCATTTTGATGGTTGCTTGGATTTGGTTTGTAAGAATTTTATTGAGTATTTATGCTTTGATATTCATAAGGGAAATTGCTCTGAAGTTCTCTTTCTTTCTTGGTTTTTTGTGTGGTTTAGGTATAAGCATTGTTGGTATCAAGTGTTGCCTTTAGCAGTAACACCATACATTCCCAGAAGACCTTTTGGCTCAAGTCTCACCTCCACCTGGGCATTTTTACCTCATAGTACAAATAAAAGCCTCCACCCTCACTGTCTTTTCTGTTCTTTCTCTGGCCCCTTCCCTTGTATTTAATAAGGGAATTATTAAATCTCACCACATGGAACCGTGTTGGTATTGGTTTGGTGTGCTCTTTCTGGTCGGGCGCAGCCAGTATTTAATAGCAACAAGCATAATTATGGTTTCATAGAAGGAATTGGCTAGTGTTCCTTCTTTTTCTATTTTGTGGAATAGTTTGCACCATATTGGTATGACATCTTCTATGAAGGTCTCATAGGATTCTGCACTAAACACATCTGTTCCTGGGCTTTATTTGGTTGGGAGACTTTTAAGAACCGCTTCTATTTCTTTAGTAGTTATGGGACTGTTTAGATGCTTTGTGTGATCCTGACTTAACTTTGGTACCTGGTATCTGTCTAGAAAATTATCCATTCAATACAGATTTTCCTGTATTGTTGAATATAAGCTTTTGTAGTAGGATCTGATTATTTTCTGAATTTCCTCAGATTCTCTTGTTATGTCTTACTTTTCATTTCTGATTTGTTAATTTGGATAGCCTGTGCCCTCTGGTTAGCCAGGCTAAGGGTTTATTATCTATCTTGTTGATTTTCTCAAAAAACCAGCTCCCACTTTTGTGGATTCTTTGTATATTCCTTTTTTGTTTCTACTTGCTTGATTTCAGCCCTGAGTTTAATCCAATTTCCTGCCTTCTACTCTTCTTGGGTGCATTTGCTTCTTTTAGTTCTAGTTGTTTTAGGTGTTCTGTCAAGGTGCTAATGTATGCTCTCTCTCCAATTTCTTTTTGAGCTGTAAGTTTTCCTCTTAGCACTGCTTTCATTGTGTTCCATAAGTTTGGGTACATTGTACCTTTATTTTCATTAAATCCAAAAAAGTCTTTAATTTATTTCTTTATTTTTTCCATGACCAAGTTATCATTGAGTAGATTGTTATTCAGCTTCCATGTATACGTGAGCTTTCTGTCACTATTGTTATTGAAAACAAGCCTTAGTCCATGTTAATGTGATAGGATGCATGCAATTATTTCAATCTTATATCTGTTGAGGTCTGTTTTGTGATCAATTATATGGTCAGTTCTGGAGAAGGTACCATGAGGTTGTAAGAAGATATATTATTTTGTTTTGGGATGAAATGTTCTATTAATATCTGTTAAGTCCATTTGGTTCATAACTTAGGTTAGTTTCTCTATGTCTCTGTTTAATTTCTGTTTCTATGAGCTGTCCATTGATGAAAGTGGGGTTTTGAAATCTCCCACTGTTATTGTGTGACATGCAATATATGCTTTGAGCTTTAGTAAGGTTTCTTTTATGAATGCAAGTGCCCTTGCATTTGGAGCATAGATATTCAGGACTGAGAGTTCATCTTGTTGGACTTTTCCTTCGATGAATATGAAGTGTCCTTCCTTATCTTTTCTGAAAACTTTTAGTTGAAAGTTGATTTTATTCGATATGAGAATGGCTATTCCAGCTTTTTTCTTTGGACCATTTGCTTGGGAATTTATTTTCCAGCAATTTACTGAGGTAATGTCTGTCATTGTCACTTATGCGGGTTTCCTGTTTGCAGCAAATGCTGAGTCCATTTTAATTATCCACTCTGTTTGTCCATGTCTTATTATTAGAGAAGTGAGTCCATTGATATTAAGAGATATTAAAGAATAGGATTGTTGTTTCCTGTTATTTTTTGTTGTTAGAGGTGGAATTATATTTGTGTATTTCTCTTCCTTTGGTTTTGTTGCAAGAAGATTACTTCTGTGCTTTTTCTAGGGTTAGTTTTCCTCCATGTGTTTGAGTTTTCAATCTATTATTCTTTGTAGGACATAAATACCTATCTTAAAGAAATACAGCACAACACAGGTAAGGAATAGAAGCCCTTAAGAAAGAAACACAGAAATCTCCTGAAGAACTACAGGAAAGCACAAACTAACAGGTAAAGGAATTGAACAAAGTCATCCAGGAATTAAAAATGGAAATAGAAACAATAAAGAAAGCACAAAGGGTGACAACCCTGGAGATGGAAAAAGAAGGAAGGAGATCAGGTGTCAGAAACACAAGTATTTTCAATCAAAAATCAAGAGGTAGAGGAGAGAATCTCATCGGCAGAAGATAACAGAAAACACTGACACAACCATCAAAGATAATGTAAAATGCAAAAAATTCCGAACCCAAAACATTGAGGAAATCCAAGACACAATGAAAAGACCAACCCTAAGGATAGTAGGTATAGAAGAGAGCTAAGATTTCCAACATAAATTTCCAGTAAATATCTTCAACAAAATTATAGTAGGATACTTCCCTAAAGAAAAGAAAGACAGGCCCATAAACATACAAGAAGTTTACCGAACTCCAAATAGATTGACCAGAAAGGAAATCTGTGCCATCACATAATAGTCAAAATACCAAATGCACAAAAAAAGAAAGAATATTAAAGCAGTAAGGGAAAATATCAAGTAACATATAAAGGGAGACCTATTAGAATTACACCAGACTTCTCACCAGAGACTATTAAAGCCAGAAGATCCTTGGAAGATGTCATACAGACCCTAAGAGAACACAAATCCAGGCTACTCTATCCAGCAAAACTGTCAATTAACAAAGATGGAGAAACCAATATACTCCATGACAAAACCAAATATACAAAGAACCTATGCATTTATTATGTGTATCTGTGTGTCAGACAGACATCTATATACACATGTAAATAAGTTACATATTTACTAAATTACTCAAAAACATTTTACAATATTCAAGTAGACATATTTACACACATGCCTACATATACAAGTTTGGCTGGTATATACCCACGGGTTAGGTGTCTTTTTTGCATATCTATCTTTATAAATGTGTGTGATCTGTGTGTGTGTGTGTGTCTGTGTGTGTGTGTGTGTGTGTGTTTGTGTGTGTGTGTGTGGCATGTGTGTGATGTGTACATATTTATGTGTGAATGCACACCCTTTTGTGTGGAAACACATGTGAAAGTCAGAGGAAAAGTTCATGTGTAGGTTCTCACCCCTTACCTTGTCCTGGGTAGCCTCTATTGCTACTACCACTGAGTAGTCAAGGCTACCTTGATCAGAAGCATCCAAGACTTATCTTCTTTTCTCTTTCCACCTTACCATGTGACCTGTGGTATCCACATCAACCATGCCCATGCTTATTTCTTCTGGATTAGTATTTGATATGGTGGCTGTTTGCGGCAAGGTCTTTTCCTTAATGAATAAAGGTTTCAGGGCACCAATCACTGGACATATACTTCCAGCTTAGACTTCCAGGTTGGAGGGAGAAAGAGAGGATGAGAAAAGGGACCTGTGGATTGTTGGATTGTGGGAGAACTTGAGGTAGGTGATATAATGAACTAGAGCCTCCCACTTAGATTTCCGATCAGTCAGGATCAGCCACTGAAGGATTTCATTTACTATGGCTTACTAATAAGGATGTTAGTAGTTGTACTCAGTGACTGAATTACCTGTTGATTCTAAAATAAGTTTGTGTTGTGTTTGCCTTCACACAGCTTCTCAACTGTTTTCCCGAGATAGGTACAGCCCCACTCCCACCCCCACCACCCAACCAGCCGATAAATTTGGATGCTCGAATCTGAGGTTTGTCATGGTAGTGACTTTCTAAGGTGACATAGCTAATTGGGTGAAGAGATTTCTGGAGCTACAGGCCAGAAAGTCTGTCAAGATGAGAACAGCCCACCAGGGCCAAATGACCCATTGGTGCCATGTGACCTGCTGATACATGGGGTAATATGGGATGGTGCCTTCTTCGGTATTTCACGCTGCAGGTGTTCAAATTCAGTTTGAACCAAAATGAGTACTTTGGTATTAAAGCCTAAGTTTTAACCAATAACAATATTCCAGCACTGACATTATATTTCTTAGCATAAAGCATTCTATGGGATATGTACGGTTCAGAATGAGTTCTCTGTATTTGATCTTTTCACAAGATTCAACCCAACTCCCAGCTCCTTTGGAGGTCACCAACTATACTATAGGCTGTTCTACTACGGCACGAAACCTGGGCATAAAATGTAAAATGTTATCAGGTTGATTGAATTCCCATGAATCCATTTCCTTTCACTTTCCTCTTTGTTCAGCCACTGATGACTTTTGGTTGTCTTTTTAAGCAGCCATACACATACCACCTTTTACATTGTCTTTTACAGAGAGGCTCTATGTCTCATGTCTGGACAAACCACACCAGGCAAACAGGGCTCCACGTGGAGAGGTTTATTGGAATGGTAGAGACAAAGGCCAAGGGGGGAAGAGAGGTAGGAGAGAAAGAGAGAAGAAAAAAGGAAGAGAGGAGAGACAAGTGGAAGAGGGCAGAAAGGATCTGCCTTTTATGTGAAATGTGGTGTAACTGTAACATGAAATGTATGCTGGAAATGGATGACCGTTGCCTTGACAACAGATGCTCAGGTGACCAGATGACATCATTGCTGGAGGCAAAAGCAGTTCCTGATACCAACATTTGGAAATTTCGGTCACCAACTGGGACCCTCCTTTGTACCTGTAGCATACCTGTCAAAAAAACTAGATCTAACCATGCAGGGATGGCACCTTGTGTTTGTACCTTAGCAGCTGCTGAACTCCTTATTCAAGAATAAGAAAACCTAACATTTGGGTTGCCTATAATGGTCTTCTCCTCTTATAACATGTCACAGCTCCTACCTTTCAAAGGTTTACAGAATCTACCTCCCTCCAAGGTTCTTTCTCTTCAGGTAGCACTAATAGAAGACTCCACACTAACCTTTCAATCACACCCACCTTTCCAAACTTCTTTCTCCACCAAATACTAACCACTCCTTATTTCACCCCTGCACTAAAACCTTAGAGGAATTATTACCTCACCCTTCACACATACAGGAGGGCAATTTGCCTCAGACCGTCTATACCTGGTATACAGATGGAAGCTCCTTTCTACATGAAGGAGCCATAAGAGCCAGCTGCCCCATAGTGTCAGACACTGAGGCACAGGCCCTTCCTGCTCATACCACCAATCAACAGGCTGAAGTAGTAGTCCTTACCCATGCCTTTCAACTGGCACAGGGACATACCCTCAACATCTACACAGATTCTAAACATGCTTTCCATATCATCCTGACCCATGCCCCTAATTGGAAGGAGCATGGGGTACTTGTGACTAAAGGAGGATCAGTAACTAATGCAAACCAAATTATGGCCATGCTAAAGGCCTCCCATCTCCACACAGCTATTGGATTTGTCCACTGCAGATCCCACCTGCTAATGACTCTATTGTCTCCAAGGGAAACAACATAGCTGAAGAGGCAGTCAGAGCTGAAGCCCTTAGGGGCCTACACTTGTCTCACCCTCCCCAGGACATTCTTACACTGCAACCCACAACCCCACTCTCACTCCCTAACACTCATCAAACTGTCCTATCTTCACCACATCTTTCATCCTAACAGCAAGGCATTGTCTTATTTTGTTAAAACCCACCTGAAGCCTACTCCTAAGGACTTAAGTTTCTTAAAATCCATCACTGCCTCTTCCAAAGTCTGTCAAATGTCAGACTTCAACCTCTGGTATTGTAGCACCCCTTTTTCTACCCATCAGGCCAGAGGTTCCCTTCCTGGAACTGACTGGCAACTTGTCTTACCCACATGCCAAATGTGCCAAGTACCTCCTAGTTTTGATTGACACATTCTCGGGGTGGGTGGAGGCATATCCCACAACTAACAAAAGGGTTCAGACAGTTTCTGAGCTCCTCTTCCAAGAGATCATCCTCAATTTGGTGTCTCAGCCTCCCTTCAGTGAGACAATGGTCCCAAATTTACTTCCCAAATTTCTCAAATTCTGTCTAAGGCCCTAGACACCACCTGGCATTTTCATATTCCATACCACCCTCAATCTTCAGGTAAGGTAGAAAGAACTAACTGCTCCCTAAAAACCACTCTTGTCAAACTGTCACAGGAACTTCGATTGGGCAAAACTCCTACCTCTGGCTCATTTAAGGCTACAAGCTCTCCCCAAGTGAACTCTCTTTGTCTCATCTTTCAAACTTATGTATGGATGTCAGTACTAATTCCTGGTCTTTCAAGTAAATGCACTCCCCTCCTAGACCATTGACTTACCCCATTACTTTGTCACCACCTTTCTCTCCTATGGAACTTTACTGACCACCACTGACTAAGGCCACATGCTGTCTCCTGTCTACTACCTATCAACATTTGAGACCAAGTTCTTCTGTCCCCTCCAGATCAGTAGCTCTTAGATGTCTCTCCTAAATGGTAGGGCCCTTCATGGACCCTGCTCTCTTAAGCTCCACAAGATGTTGAGATCACCCACCTTGTCCCCAATCCCAGAAGAATGAGACTCCACTCTAGCATCTGTGCTCCACTCCACTGGATTAGACCTGGGCTTCTCATCTGATCGTTTCCATCCATGGTATCACTTACATTTAGAGATTTGAGGTTCAAGGAATCCCCACTGATAACAAACAGACTTTCCCAATAGGATCAGGAAACCACTCCATGCTGGGAGCCAATCCAGATTGCTGTCATCCCTATATCTGTCATTCCTTCTACATATTATGTTCTCTTTGTCTGCTTCCTCTTTGACCAGACAAAAGATGATTGCAAAAAATGACCAGACAAATATGGGGGCTGCCCATATTGGTCGTTCCAGATACATATGTTAGGACCAAGGACCAATCACTTCTGTCAGCAATGCAAGACCTTGTTCTTCTATATACCAGACCCATGGAATCCCAGTTAGAAAACAGGAATTGTTTGTAAGCTCTAATGTAAAAACCAAGCAGGGTCTCCAGTGAGTACTGTCCACATGCAGAGAAATTTTGTACAATTTCCAAAACTCTAGATATTGGAAAAATAGGAGAAATAATCAAACACTCCTCCAGGGTCCTTACGTCCTTGACATCCCCCCTCACAAATGGTACTAACTTGTCATTTAGACTTTTGATTCAGACCCTTACCTTGGTGTACCAACTCCTTATGGCACCCAACCTGGTCACTTTAAAGACTGCTAGCTACGCAGTACCCCCCTGAAACTAATTCACAATTGCCAGTTACAGCCTCTCTAGTGATGCTGCCCAATAACCTTACCTCAGCTTTTATCAGCTGCCCTGACTCCGATGCTGCCATCGCCCCATACTTTTTTATATCCCTCTTATTGGTTTGACAGTTTTATGACATCCAGGACATGTTCTGAAGGGAAACTCAGTTCCCTAGACTGTAATAGATCCACCATCCTTGATGCCCCATCTCTACTGCAGTGCCCTGCAGTCCAAAACACGTCAATTCTCTGTGGCACTGGTATATATCATCACCTACCTGCCAGCTGGTCAGGAAGAGTTTGCACACTGGTGTTCCTTCCCTGAACTAGGAGTAATACATGGCAAAGTATCTCAACCAATTCCAGTTTTTGACATACCTGTCCAGCATAAGAGGGCACTGCAGGTTGTGCCAATCCTGGTTGCTGCAGGAGTAGCTACAGGTGCTGGCACTGGAATAACAGGGCCGAAGACTTCCCAGAAATTCTTATCCAAGCTTGCAACCGTTTCCAGTGAATGTATGAAACCATGCTCATCATCCAGAAAAAGTTCGATTCTTTGGCAGCAGTTGTGCTTCAGAACTGACAGGGACTAGAAGTCCTGACAGCTAAAGAAGGTGGTCTTTGTCTGTTTCACCAGGAAGAATGCTGTTTCTATGTCAACGAATCTGGGGCAGTAAGAAATACATTCCATCAGCTGCAATCAGACATCCAGAAATGCAGGGAACAGCATGAGGCCTCCAATTCCTGGGTTTTTCAAAACCCTATATGGAAATAGGATACTGCCTTCTTAATGCCTCTTCTCCCCATTTTCCTGGAGATACTATTTCCTCCCTGCCTCATTTATCTTGTTTCGACATTCCTTCAAAGACAAATTCAATATTTTCTAACCAAAAATCAAACAGTTCCTTTTACACAACTATCAAGTGGGCCTGGATGGTGAAAGTCAGCTACATCCCAAAACTGATAATGCTCCTAGACAGCAGGGAGCAGTTTAAGAGGTCTAAAGCCCCTATTTCCCTTTTAGCATCGGCTTCCCCTTTTTCCATTTTTTCTTCTCTCTATGATAAGAAAAAGGGAGGTATGTTATCATAAGAAGTGGTTTACAGCTAGCCTCTGAATCCAGCAATGACATCATCCTTAGGTAACAATGACCTGCTTGGTTCTGTTGCCACGGCAACCGCCACACTCTCAAGGCACATGCCTCACTCACATTAAAAGTACACACACACACACACACACACACACACACACACACACAAATGAGCATTTACAAACAGATAAGTAAGGTAGAGTACACTATTCTTTGTATTATTTTATACTATCATGTGTGTTTATAACTATGCTCACATAAAGAAAAACTATTATAAGTAACTAAACATCATTTAAAAGATGGTAAGAAATAATACGTATCTATATAAGCAATGGAAATGGAGAAAAGTACACAATTACAGTGAGAAATTATCTCTTTTTAAATTGTTTTTAATGAGTTTTTAAAAAACGATACCACTAACTTTCAATTTAAATCCCCAGGAATTAAATTCCTAAAGCATATTGTACCATAACTGAAGAACTAAAGAAAAATGCTAAATAAATGCTTCTAATACTAATAAGTAGTACACACATAAACCTGAAATTTCATTTGCAAAACAGACTGCCCAGTTGACTCAACTCAATGATATAGAATTATCCAAAACCCAGAAGTTAGTATGTTTACCTACATTAAGGGAGGAGTTATTTGAACAGAAGAGAAAGTCTAAAGACACAGTATAGCAGAAAATTTCCCTTAATGAGCAATAAAAAGATATAGAAAACATCCAGAAACTCTCATCTATGTGAGATAACAAAGTCCTCAGTTTAAGATACACTTCTCTGTATATTTCAACGTACACTAAAGTAGTACTATTCTAATTTCCCTATACCTGTGATAATAAAGGGTAGCCAATTTGAACAAACGAATAAATTTAATTGAGAAAAAACAAAATACTTTCCAAAGAATATATTGTTATCATTTCAGATACACACACACACACACAGACACAGACACACAGACACACAGACACTCCCCCCCCTTCTCTCTCTCTCTCTCTCTCTCTCTCTCTCTCTCTCGCTCATGTATCAATTTTTTTAAACAAACAAAAATACAGATCTTTAAGATCTGTTATACTTCTTACACCCAGGAGACAAAGAAGAAAACAGCATCAACATGCCTTCCAGAGCTCTGATGTCTAGGTGCCCTCAATACTGACATATTGCCTAAGTAGAAAAAAAGAGCATTCAAACCCAAACTAATTCGTCTCATTAAAATCATATTTAGTTATTTTTAAAAATCACATTTAAGAATAATGTTAACATAATGTAGAATATATTATGGACTGTACACCACCTTCATAGATGAATTTCCATTTCTTCAGTTTTCTGATAGAATGTTAATCACTTCTAACAATAGCATAGCATTATTTCCTATTCTACATTCTAACCTTCTTCCTTTAAGATTATAATTTTATAAGATAATCTTATTATACATCTTAGTTATGTGTAGTTTCACCTATTTAGCTTTGATAAACTCCATTCTGCACTACTCTACAAATTTTATTTAATGAAACAATTACAATGGCTACTACTACTCAATGTTCTTGATAAGTAATAAAACACAAGGAGTTAGATTAATTCTCACAACACTATAGGGAAAAATTACTATCACCCACAACTTTTATATTAGTAATATAAGTTCAACAGCTGGTGAGTGCCCAAATTGGAATTTATTTCCAGTCAGTCTGATTTCCAAGCTCTTAAATTATCATACTTGTTGTTATTAAAATCTCGTTGTAATAAAATACCCACCACACCCATCCAAATAGAGCACACAAAACTAACACAGTTCCACTTGGTGAGATTTAATGGGAGAACAAGACAAGGGAAAGGGGCAAGAGAAAGAAGAGAAAAGAATGAAGAGAAGAGAGAGCATGAGGGCAGAAGAAGTCTGCCTTTCATTTGGAATATGACATAACTACTCCCACATGGAGTTGGGATTTGGACCAAAGGAATACTGGGAAAGTAGGGCTGTTGCCATGTCAACAGTTACCAAATGGTGTTGCTGCTCAAGGCAATTCCTGATACCAACAATACTGCTGTTATAATTCGACATATTTCAAAAAGTAGTTCACAAAAAAACAGTCTATATACACATTATTAGCTCTTATTTCATTATTAGCTCTTAATAGTTCTGCCGCATTACTATTATATTTATGGAGATGAAAGCAAATATTTTCTCATAAGGAAAATTACTGACTTAGAATAACCAGAGATTGTTAATAAGGATTATTATAACCCAACTATTAGGATAACACTACATTATAATAATAGTACTTCTAATAATCCCCCTGGTGTTCCAAAATATGATAGTACAGGTCCTAAAACTGCCACAAATTTCTACCTATCTCAAGCTGTGGCCGAATCTTTCCTGCATTGTGTCAGCCAATTCTGTGAAAAACTGACTCATAAAAGGCCAGTGAAAGAAGAACACAGACTGGAAACAATTAAAAAAAAGTCTATTCAGTCCCAAATCAAAGTACACCTGCCTGTTTAACATAAAGGACAGAGCAAGCACTGAAGATCCAGGTAAATATATTTAAAATGCAAATTATAGCAGCCCTCAACAAACACCGAGAAGTGAACAAAATGATCTAAGTATTAAAAGAAAAAACAAAACAAACAAACAAAAAAACCCAAAAACCCCAAACCACTCTTTCTCTTCAACAAGGTGGCCAAGTAGCAGATGCCAACGTGGAGATCTTCATGAAGACCCTAATGGGCAAGACCATTACTCTTGAGATTGAGCCCTGTGACACCATCAATAATGATCCAAGACAAGTAAGGCATCCCACCGACCAGCAGAGCTGATATTCGCTGGCAAACAGTTGGAGGATGGCCACACCCTGTCCAACTACAACATCCAGAAAGAGTCAACCTTGCACCTAGGGCTGCATCTGCACAGTGGCATCATCGAGTCATCCCTTTATCACCTCGTCCAGAATTACAATTGTGACAAGATGATCTGCCACAAGTGCTACTCATGTCTGCACACAGCGTAGTCAACTGCTACAAGAAGTTCAGCCACTCCAACAACCTGCGCCCCAAAGAAGAAGGTCAAATAAGGCTGGAGCCATACCTGGCCTGTGACCCTGTGACCAAATAAAATCCATTGACTGGGGCAAAAAAGAGAGAGAGAGAGAGAGAGAGAGAGAGAGAGAGAGAGAGAGAGAGAGGGAGAGAGAGAATGACAAAGAAAAATATCAAGCTGGGCACAGGACTTAAACCCTAGCATTCAGAGACAGAGGGTAGGCACATCTGTGTAAGTCTGAAGGCAGCCTGGTCTACAAAGTGAGTTCCAGGACAGCCAGGGCTATACAGAAAACCCTGACTCAAAAACAAAACAAAATTCTGACAATTAGCTTTCCTGTGTAAAACCATTATGACCCTTTAGCATATCCAACAAAGATTCATGTATTGGTGGCAAGAAAATACACTGTTAACTATGAATACTCTATGCTGGTACAGAACACCAGACAAACCCACATTTGGAAAACAGCTGTGTAAGAAGTATAGTAAGATACACATTTAAAAAACTAACATAATAATCCAATAGGATTTTGTACTAAAAACTGAGATCTTACGAGTAAACTGTAGTGGCTTGGCTTGATGCTGCTTGTATATTATTGTTCATATTGGTTCCTCAAGAGGGGTTGCCCCCACCCCACAAGCAGAGCATCATGTACTTAGGTGATGCTATGTGAACCTTCTCTCCACTTTAATAGGTCAATAAAAGGTTAGAGTCTATGATTGGGTACTGGATAGGAAAGGTGGGACTTGAGGCTCAGGAGGGGGTGGCAGGTAGAAGGAGAAAAAGAATGAAGGAGGAGGAGAGAAGGAAGCCACTATGCACCAGAATCATGTGGCTGGGAGAAACCAGAAGTAATAAGGAGTCTTAGAATTGGGAAATAAGCTAGTATTGTATTAGATATGCCCAATCTAGGCATATAACTTATAATTAAAATATTTGGATTGTGTGTCTTTTACATGGGCTGTTAGTGTTGGAAATTTTAGTAACAAATTGACAAACCCATGTCTGGCTTAGAACCAAAGTAGCCCGATACAGAAATCCACCCCCCTCCACTGAATATTAACAACTAGGGCTTCACTCTAAAGCTGCTTCAGGGTGTTAATTAAGCATGAGTCTAAAGGGTGTACTGAGAGGCTCCCTGCCCAAGCCCCAAGCAAACCTAGGCAACCAGAGGTACCACACCAGCCCTGATCTAGGACACAAGGTGGTGCCAATGCCACAACACAGTTGTGGTTCCCTGAGTGTGAGAAAAAAAAAGGACAGGAAGTCAAGGTTGCCTGAGATGAGGCCTTCACAACTGAAAATTTGCAACTGAAAACACAGCAGGTATCTTTCCAAAGCTTTCTCCCAGAAAACAATGGGCTGGTCTAGGCATCTCTCTCCCAAGTCAACCTTCCCATGCACACTTTGATTTCCAACATCCCTCCACTTCTAAACAGGGCACAGGACACAGGCAGCAAGACCAGCTCTCTCAACTGCTTACACTGCAGGCTGTATAAGATCAATACACAGGCTGAAGGCTATACAGGACAGTCAAAAGACCTAAAGGGCTCAAAACACAAAAGCCAAGGGTCTTTGTACAGTCAGCCCCTCCCTACTAGTGAAAGAATCCGAAAGGACCTTAATGTCCTAAAACAAACACCAGAAGGAAACAAAGATAAAAGAAACTTCAGACCAAATATAAGAATTAAAATAGTACCACTGCACTCTTTTCCTCCTTCGCTTTTCCCCACATAAAGTGATATAGAAAATTGAAGTTTCTTAAGTAGTGAATATAAAAAGCAGTGATTTTGTTTTTAACATTCTTAGCTTCTCAGAGTATATATGACCAAAGTCTAAGAAATTAAATTTGCCAAGGTATGTTGAAGAAAATTTTTGCATTTTCTATAGGCTAACTCTAAAAGCTGTACCAGGATCCACTCTGGAGTAACACTTTACCAGCAAAACTTGTAATTATAAACAGTATGATCTGCTCTCGTTAATCAAATATCTTGATTGATTAGTACTTAACTTTAACTCAACGAATAAATAAAATAGATTCAGTCATCACAGAGACAACAACAGTACAATTAATACAGTAATGAAAATGTAGCTTTACCTTGTGTCTATATAACAAGGAACTATAGTAAGGACTAAAGAGGGCTAATATTGCACATACCTTAAGAGGCATGGACCTGGGCAGGAGAGATAGCTCAGTGGGTAAGAGGTCCTGAGTTCAATTCCCAAAAACCACATGGTGACTCACAACCATCTGTAATGGGATCTGATGCCCTACCCTGATGTGTCTGAAGACCGCTACAGTGTACTCATGTTAATTGATTAGTTAATTAATTAATTGATTAGCCATGGACCCAGAGAAACAAGGTGAATTCATCTAAACCAGTATGAAGACAACCAGGCAATCAAGCACAGTGATATATGAAGAGACCTTAAATGACAAATATGAATCAGTCAACTGCATGGGTTAAAAAAAATGACACTGACATACATATTGATAGCAATTTGCTGTCATTTGGGGGCAAACGTACACAACTATGACCATCAAGAAGACTCAAAATTAAGAAAAATTTGGGTAGTAATACTCAATAAAGAAAGACAAGTACTAAAATGATCAGAAAGGAATAAATCTAGATTGGGTAAATGAAAACTCAGAAAGAAATTATTTGGTATAAAAAAAAGAAAATAAAATTAATTAAATAAATAAATAATTGGGGGCCAGAAACAGATGGAACAATCTCACTGGGCAAAAAAAGTAGGTGAGTAGGTATCTTACAGTTTTATTGCTGTGAAGAGACACTGTTACTGAGTCAACTTTGATAAGGAAAACTGACATTGGGCTGGCTTACACTCTCAGAAATTTCGTCCATTATCGCCATGGTGGGAAGCACAGCAGCATTCAGGGAGGCATCGTGCTGGAGAAGGGGCTGAGAGTTCTACATCTTCATCTGAAGGCAGGAGCAGGAGACTGTGTCGACACTGGTCATAGCTTGAATATAAAGACCTCACAGCCCACTTTCCCAGTGACCCACTTCCTCCAACATGGTCACACATACTCCAACAAGGCCCCACCTCCTAATAGTGCCACTCCTTATACGACAAGCATTCAAGCATATGAGCCTATGGTGGTCATTCCTATTCAAATCACCACAGCAGATAAGTCTTCAGACAGGGAGTTCATAGCTAAAACTATATAAAAATTAAAATTTCCAGATATCTTCACCAACCCACAAGACAAACTACTTATTCATTCCAGAGACTAGACCCAGCAAGAGTAGATAGAGCTGGTAGAAGAGGCAACCAACACAAAGGGGTAACTCGGTGATACCCTTTCTAGACTGACAATTATGGCCCTTTCCTGACCTTCTTTGTCAAATCTAAAAATGTTCTCTGCTATGTATGTACCCTTTCTCAAGCAAAAAAAACAGATCTTTCTCTAGGAAAACACAAGCATGCAACCCAAAGGACCTCAGAGTCAACCCTAATCCTGAGTTCCTGCATGAAGACCCTGAGAGATGAAGTGAAGCCTGGGATACTTGTACAGATTCCAAGGTGTTGGAAGCGCCAAAGCTGTGATTTCTGCCAGGGAGAGTTGCTTACATGGGATAGAACCAGCCTGGAAGAGATATATTTTACAGGCAGAAAGATGGAGGGATGGTACCATCTAAGCCTCTGATATCAGATATTAAGCTAGAGCCCTGGTTCTCAACCTTCCTATAGCTGTGACCCTTTAATGCAATTCCTTGTGTTGTGGTGAACCCCAACCATAAAATTATCTTTGTTGCTACTTCACAACTGTAATTTTGCTACTGTCATGAATCATAATGTAAATATATGTTTACAGATGGACTTAGGGAGCCCCTGTAAATGGGCCATGACCTACAGGTGGGAAGTCTGACCTAGGGGACTTGATGTTTACATGCTGCCTTATCAGTCTTGCTTGGTCCAGCGTTTTCTGAATATGCCCCCATTCCTCCTTTTAGGAAATAGTAATATATATGTTTTCCATTGTATGTTGAAATTAATTCACTTTTCAAATTCACAGGGTTTTATCGAGACTGTGGGAGACCATGGGGACTTCTGAAGTAGGATTAAATATACTTCATAGTATAACAATGGCCTTTGGAGCCTGGGAGGGAAATGTGGTTTGAATGAGTATATCTCCCATAGGCTCAAATGTCTGAAACCTGGTGGTGACCTTACAGGCTATACCTTGCTAGGGGCTAGCTCTGAGGCTAGTATATATTGACTAGCCCCAATTCCTGTTCACACATTCTGCTTCATATTTGGGGTTTAACATGTGCTCTCTCAGCGTCCTGCCATGATGGTCTCATGGAAGCCCAACCAAAATAAACTCTTCCATAAACTGACTTGGTCATGGTATTTCATTATAGCCACAGAAAAGCAAATAAGTCAGACTATAAGTAATTGAAGATTAAAACAAAATTTTCTTAATCTTAAAAAGTTCATGATAAAATTGGGCACAAAACCAGTAAAAAGCACTCAACATCTCTAACCGTTAATATAGTAGCAATTCCTCTAAATATTGCAGTGTCACATCCTCCTGCTTAACAGAACAAACAGGTTCCTCCAGCTTCTGGAACAAGGCAGCCAGGTGCTCATCCTACAACCAAGAAAAGACATTCCAATAAACAGTAGGTACAACTCCCTGCCACAAAATAACTTCAAAGTCCCAGCACACTTACGAATAAAATTTCATGTTTTTTTACACTATTTTGATTAGTTTGCTTTTTTTTCTCCATCTTTATTAACTTGGGTATTTCTTATTTACATTTCAATTGTTATTCCCTTTCCTGGTTTCCAGGCCAACATCCCCCTAACACCTCCCCCTCACCTTTTATATGGGTGTTCCCCTCCCCATCCTCCCCCCATTACGACCCTCCCCCCAACAATCACATTCATTGGGGATTCAGCCTTGGCAGGACCAAGGGCTTCCCCTTTCACTGGTGCTCTTACTCGACTATTCATTGCTACCTATGCAGTTGGAGCACAGGGTCAGTCCATGTATACTCTTTGGCTACTGGCTTAGTCCCTGGAAGCTCTGGTTGGTTGGCACTGTTGTTCGTATGGGATCTCAAGCCCCTTCAAGCTTTTTAAGTTCTGTCTAAGATTTCTTCAATGGGGTTCCCATTCTCAGTTCAGTGATTTGCTGCTGGCATTCGCCTATGTATTTGCTGTATTCTGGGTGTGTCTCTCAGGAGAGATCTACATCCAGTTCCTGTCGGCCTGCACTTCTTTGCTTCATCCATCTTATCTCGTTTGGTGGCTGTATATGTATGGGCCACATGTGGGGCAGGCTCTGAATGGGTGTTTCTTCAGTTTCTATTCTCAACTTTGCCTCCCTATTCCCTCCCAAGGGTTATCTTGTGCCCCTTTTAAGAAGGAGTGAAGCATTCGTATTTTGTTCATCCTTCTTGGGTTTCATGTGTTCTGTGCATCTAGGGTAATTCAAACATTTGGGTTAATATCCACTTATCAATGAGTACATACCATGTGTGTTTTTCTGTGATTGGCTTACCTCACTCAGGATGATATTTTCGAGTTCTATCCAGTTGGCTATGAATTTCATAAAGTCATTGTTTTTGATAGCTGAGTAGTATTCCATTGTGTAGATGTACCACATTTTTTTGTATCCATTCCTCTGTTGAAGGGCATCTGGGTTTTTTCCAGCTTCTGGCTATTATAAATGAGGCTGCTTTAAACAGAGTGGAGCAAGTATCTTTGTTATGTGTTAGCGTCTCTTTTGGGTATCTGCCCAAGAGAGGTATAGCTGGGTCCTAAGGTAGTTCAATGTCCAATTTTCTGAGGAACCTCCAGACTGATTTCCAGAATTGTTGTACCAGTCTGTAATCCCACCAACAATGGAGGAGTGTTCCTCTTTCTGCACATCCTCACCAGCTTCTGCTGTCACCTGAGTTTTTGATCTTAGCCAGTCACTGGTGTGAGGTGGAATCTCAGGGTTGTTTTGATTTGCATTTCCCTTATGACTAAGGATGTGGAACATTTCTTTAGGTGTGTCTCAGTCATTCAGCATTCCTCAGCTATGAATTCTTTGTTTAGCTCTGAGCCCTATTTTTTAATATGGTTATTTGTCTCCCTGCAGTCTAATTTCATCAGTTATTTGTATATTTTGGATATAAGCCCTCTATTGGTCTTAGAATTAGTAAAGATCTTTTTCCAATCTGTTGGTTGCCATTTTGTCCTTACAACTGTGTCCTTTGGCTTACAGAAGATTTGCAGATTTATGAGATCCCATTTGTCGATTCTTGATCTTAGAGCATAAGCTATTGGTGTTCTGTTCAGGAAATTTTCTCCAGTGCCCATATGTTCGAGGTTTTTCCCCACTTCTTCTTCTGTAAGTTTGAGTGTATCTGGTTTGATCTACTTGTACTTAAACTTTGTACAGGGTGATAAGAATGGATAGATGTACATTCTTCTACATGATTACCTCCCTTTGAACCAGCATCATGTGCTGAAAATGCTATCTTTTTTCCTTGGCTCCATTGTCAAAACTCAAGTGACCATAGGTGTGTGGGTTCATTTCTGGGTCTTCAATTCTATTCCACTGGTCTATCTGTCTGTCTCTATACCAATACCATACAGTTTTTATCACTATTGCTCTCTAATACTTCTTGAGTTCAGGGATAAAGATTTCCCTGGAAGTCTTCTTATTGTTGAGGATAGTTTTAGCTTCCCTGGGCTTTTTTCTTATTCCGGACGAATTTGCAAATCTTTCTGTCTAATTCTATGAAGAATTCTCTTGGAATTTTGATGGGGATTGCACTGAATCTGAAGCAGTCATTACAAGTCTCCCAACCAAAAAGAGCCCAGGTCCAGATTGGTTTAGTGCAGAATTCTATCAGAACTTCATAGAAGACCTCATACCAATACTATCCAAACTATTCCATGAAATTGAAACAGGTGGAGTACTACCGAATTCCTTCTCGGAAGCCACAATTACTCTCATACCTAAACCATACAATGACCCAACAAAAAAAGAAAACTTCAGACCAATTTCCGTTATGAATATCAACAAAAAATACTCAATAAAATTCTTGCAAACTGCATCCAGGAGCATATCAAAACAATCATCCATCATCACCAAGTAGGCTTCATTCCAGCGATTCAGGGATGGTTTAACACATGGAAAACCATCGACGTAATCCACTATATAAACAAACTGAAAGATGAAAACCACATGATCATTTCATTAGAGGCTGAGAAAGACTTTGACAAAATACAACACCCCTTCGTGATAAAGTTCCTGGAAAGAACAGGAATTCAAGGCCCATTCCTAAAGATAGTAAAAGCCATATACAGCAAACCAGTAGCTAGTATTAAACTAAATAGAGAGCAACTTGAAACAATCCCACTAAAATCAGGGACTAGACAAGGCTGCCCACTCTCTCCCTACTTATTCAATATAGTTCTTGAAGTTCTAGCCAGAGCAATCAGAGAACAAAAGGAGGTCAAACTGATACAGATTGGAAAGGAAGAAGTCAAAATATCACGATTTGGAGACAATATGATTGTATACTTAAGTGATCCCAAACGTTTCACCAGAGAACTACTAAACCTGATAAACACCTTCAGCAAAGTGGCTGGGTATAAAATTAACTCAAACAAATCAGTAGTCTTCCTCTACACAAAAGAGAAACAAGCAGAGAAAGAAATTAGGGAAATGACACCCTTCATAATAGTCCCAAATAATATAAAATACCTCAGTGTGACTTTAACCAAGCAAGAGAAAGACCTGTATGATAAGAACTTCAAGCCTCTGAAGAAAGAAATTGAAGAAGATCTCAGAAGATGGAAAGATCTCCCAAGTTCATGGATTGGCAAGATTAATATAGTAAAGTTTAGTTTGCCTTTAAAGTGAAGTTATAGGTGACAACTGGTGGTATATTTGTCCAAACTGCAAACAACGTACTTTTACTGATTAGTAAATTTTTTTATATTCTTTGTATTTTTCAAAAATTAGAAACATAAAAAGAAAATGGTTTGCTATATACAGATGATTAACTAGTAACACTTTGTACTAGATACTTATATGTTTTTCCTAATTCTCAGTATTACTAGCAATGCTGAGCTAAACAAAAATATATTAAATTGTTCTGTGCAAGAATATCTACTTCCTCTGAACAAAATTTTTGAGAGTAAAATTAACTTTAAAGGTTAGAATTTTTGAGCAGTGAAAATATATTCTACCTGAAGCCATATTGTAAACTAAAATGAACAAAAATTATTTGATATGTAAATACCTTTATTCATTAAAACACATCCTTTTTCCCAGCCATGATTTTCAGATTTTGTCCTCCAACAACACCTCCTCATGGTAGGCAGAGATTCTGTATGGAGAGAAAAAAAATAAGTCAGTTTTATAACATAACCTACTCTTCATTGATATTTTATCAAGGGAAATGGGAAAGTTGAAAACTCAAATGTCCAATTAACGAAAGACAAAAGTATAATCCCAAGTAAACCTTATCAAAATGTGTTATTTTCAGGTTGCTTTATCAGTGCAGTCTGTCCAGAGAACATCCTCCCTACACTTTTAGTTTCATATTTAAACACTTTCCAACTTTCTACTTGAAGAGGGGTCAATGGGGAATCTATGCGCTCCTGAATAACACTTAATATCCTCTTTGCATAAAACATCAATAAATCCAACTGTCCCTTACTCGTTACCATTAATTAGTTAAACAATCTATTAAAATATTTCCTTCATCATCTGACCTAAAATGATTCTCAGTCTGTGTCATACAAACAACTCAAGAAAACACACATAGTATAATACATCTACTAAGCAAAATGCACCCCCAGGAACTTCATTAAAAGATCTACATAAGGGACTTCTTAGTGTGATAACAAATTTAATACATGAGGTTGAAACGAAATACATTAAGGAAGTATTACTTACTGCAGACGCATGCCAAGATGTGCTCTTGAGAAATGATTACATGCAAGAGATCAGGGGTAAGAAGGTTTGGGGGTGGTGAGGGCCTGGAGACTGGGTAGAATCAGGCAGACAAGAGCAGAGCCATGAGGGCAGAGAAGGGAAGACAAGGTCAGAGGACAGAAAACACTGGCATTCTTAATGCAACACTTAACTGTACTATACAACACCAAGATTACCAGATCCTGGCATGTCTCAAGCTTCCAGCCTAGGTACTAACTAGTTAAGTCATTGTTGGATCAAAACAGGCACAAAGTTAAATTTTTCCAGGTACAAGTTAGGCCACCACTGTATTAACTTTCATAAATTAATGCAATATTTACATTGCTTTCTGTAATTCTCTAAGATTATATCAAAGACTATTATATGAAGCCTTCACTATCAAATCAAACTAGCTTTGGTAAGATTTGTAAGAATCTTTAATCTTAAAACACATTTTTTCCACACACATGAGTCTTAGTTTTTGAAATGCCTTTTGATTTGGTTTCTCTTTCTGACATTTGTATTAACGACATATTATATACATGAAAAATGGCTAAAGACACACGGACGTTTTCAGCTAAATCCCTAGAGTGAGAAAGACAATTTAAATGTTTTAGGGACCTATGTAAAAGGCCCTGAGAATAAATTTCTAATTCTGTGAACATTGCTCTTAAATTTGCTCTAGACTGGTACCAGGGTGTTCCATGGTGTGTTCCATATCAAGCCCAGAATTGCCAGATGTATCTCATAAATTCTCCTTGAGAGGCTTATTTGCTAGTCTTCATCCCTTAAGAGCCAAAGAAATTCCTATTGCATAATGACTGGTTCAAAGAAACTCTGAATCTATACACATACTTTTAACAGCAAATGATTTGAACATTCTGCAAATGTGTATGTGGCAGTCATTAAATGTAACAACATGTAGTCATATGCATGAGAATGTCCTCACAGACTCTGATATTTAGACACCTAGCTGGTGGTGCTATTTGGAAGGGATTAAGAGGTATGGCCTTGCTGCAAGAAGCATGTCCCAGGAGGGAAACTTTGAGAGGTAAAGAATGTTGTATATCCGTTTGCTCTCTCTGCTTCTGCTCACCACCATGCTTCCCATCAAGATGTCTATTAAACTATAAACAAAGTTACTTTCTCATGGGAAAAGCAACAGGAAGGTCTCTTCCTCAGGTTTGCAGCTTACTTGGCAGAGCACCAGGATTCTCTGCTTGAGAAAGTCTGCTTCCTTGGTCTCAGTTTGCTTAGAATGACAAACACCCTAGGTTGCCTGCAAGCTGGCAAGCTGGGAACAGTGTCCTCTTGCCATTTCTCTACAAATAATAAAATACATCTTCAAACTTAAAGCCAGGTATGGTGTATTACACCTGTAATTTCAGTGTCTGGGAGGTACAATGAGGAGAATCAGAAGTTCAAGGCCAGTCCTATCTATATAATGAACTCAGGACCAGCCTCAACTACAGAAGCCTAGTCTCAGTTCTTAAAAAAAAATGAACAAGTAAAAGAAAAATAAATGAGAAATAAAAAATAATAACAATTCATTTGATTATTCATTTAAGAGCACAGTATGCTCACTAAAATTTTTGCTGTGAAAAGCCAGTGAGAAAATCATTATTGATGGTGTAACAAGGAGGGTACCAAGTCTGACACTGAGAAAGATATGGATATGCATCAGGGGTGCAGCACTCGCCTGTCATTGAAGAGGCTGTCAGTTTGGTGTCAATAATTAAGGAAAAACAGAAAACCAAGCAAGCCCCACAAGAAACTAAAACTGTGTTTTCTATAAAACATTGTTCCAAGGCAAAGTCACTTACCAAGTAGTGGAAATTAGTGAAATAAATATCTGAAGAGAACAAAATTTACAAATACCTGCTACTTCTCCCCAATGGGATTCTTTCCTCTCTGAGAATAATCTGTCAACTCTAGAGGAGTGGCTGAAGAGCAGCCATAATTTTAGCAAACCCCACACGAAAGGAATGAGAACTGGAGTTGAAGAATCTTCCAAATATACTGATCTCTATATTACCAATAAGAACTGAGGCTGGAGAGAAGTCTCAGTGGGTAAGAGCCCTGACTGTTCTTCCAGAGGTCCTGAGTTCAATTCCCAGCAACCACATGGTAGCTCAGATCAGCTCTGTAATGAGATCTGATGCCCTCTTCTGGTGTGTCTGAAGAGAGTGACAGTGTACTCACATACATAATATAAATAAATTAAGTTTAAAAAAAGAAATAAGAACAAACTAGAAGTAATTAAATCAAGTTTTCCGGAAACTAAACCCCCGACAACTTCTACTAAAAGGCCAAATACAAGGCAAGTGATACATTTCTCCACACTTGCATTGATACTCATTGCCCTAGTTAGGGTTATTATCACTGTGATGAAACACTGAAGCAAGTTGCAGAGGAAAGACTGTATTTGCCTTACACTTCCACTTGGTAATCCATCACTGAAGGAACTTGGGAAAGGAACCCAAACATGGTAGCAACCTAGAAGCAGGAACTGGTACAGTGGTCAACCAGTGGTGCTGCTTACTGGCTTCCTCAGCTTGCTATCTCATACAGCCCAGGACCAACAGGCCAGGGGTGGCCACACCCACAACAGCCTGGGACCTCCTGTATAAATCACTGAAATAACACCCTATAAACTTCGTTAAAACCTGATCTTATGGGGAAGCATTTTCTCAATCGAGGATCCCTCCTTTATGATAACTATAGCCTAGATTGAGCTGACATAAACATGGAGAGCATATTCATATGTACACGTTCATATTTCACTCAAACCAACAAGAATCTTGTTTCACATACTCAAGTATTATCATGAACATATATCAAATTGCCATTAACTATACATGTGATTGGGTAGCAAAGAGTGTTTCAGTCCAGTCACGACTACATAATGTTGGGGTAGAAATCTCATTTCGCGTCCAGACAAACCACAATGGGACAACAAGGTTCCATGTGGAAATGTTTAATGAGAGAAGAGAAGAGGAGAGGAGTAAAGACCGGCCATGAGCATGTGGAGGGAAGGGGCGAGGAGAATGGGGAGAGAAGGGACAAAGGGGAAGAAGGGAAGCAGGGCAAGAACAAGAAGCAAGAAAGGAAGAGAGTAAGAGAATGAAGAGGGGACAAGCATCCCCTTTTACAGTGCCAGGCATACCTGGCTGTTACCAAGTAACTGTGGGAGTGGAGCTTAGACAGAAAACTAACACAAAGTGAGAACCTGTTTTCAAGAAAAAAACAAAACAAAAACAAAAAACAAACAAGGAAAATGAACAAAATTTTTTTTTCCAGGACTGAAGAGATGCTTCAGAGGAGAAGAGAATATAATATTCTTGAAGAGGATCAGAGTTTGGCCAAAGCAAAAACATCTAGCAGCTCACAACCACCTGACTCAGCTCCAGGAGCTCAGACACATTCTCTGGATGCCAGCACCTTCATTCACATGTGTGCATACCAACCATCACCACCAAGCACCTACTGCATACACATGCATATTATTAAAATAAAATAAAACATTTTAGTAGAAAAAATTCTGAAAATTCATACTAAAATTCTGAACATATATATCACAAATTCCTCCTAAAAGTAGTATAGGAAAAAACTCTAGCATTTGGACCTCATTGATAGCAACAAGAACCATGTAGTATGTGGAAAATTACTACAAATCATTTATAGGATTATACTGTATGAGGTGTCATGGTATAAAAGCATAAATTTCTGCTAATCCATAACGATCACCAGAAAAGAAATAGTTTATCGATGTCTCTGTGGTCTTATCTATAGAGAGGTTCCCCACTCCACAAGACTTGTCTGTTTATTTAAATAAGACTTTGTCTAAAGGGAAGAGGGCAATGGATTAGGATACAAATAACATGATGAGGCATAGTTCAAAAAATGAGGTTTTTCTTCCTGTTCCAAGCAACTTTTGCAATGACAATGTGTCCTCCTTACTATGCTGACTCACTAGGAAGCAATGGTTCTGTATTGACAAGTCATCAATTATAAAGCTAGACTTGTAGGTAAAAACCACCTTGTTTGAGGTGATTGGGTTTCCAAAGCTAATTGTATGGTGTTTGCTCATCTCAGGTGAGCATCAGTGAGAAACAGTGTCTAAAATAAAATGCACAAAATAAATCAGCCCACAACTTCTCTATATTCTGCAGCATTAACAGAGAAACTATCAATGATGATGTCAAAAACTTAAGCTTAAAAGTAAATTAGACATGAACTCATAAATCTACAAGACATTATGCCCATCATTTGGGGAATGTCCTCAAAACACTTTAGTGATTTATCACAGGATCTATCCTGCCAGTGCAGAGCAAAAAGCATATTAGAACAGACTTAGAATCCCTTTGAAAACTATACAAACAAAACACCAAACGCACAAAATAAAGAAAGAATATTAAAAGCAGTTAGGGAAAAAGGTTAAGTAACATATAAAGGCAGACCTATCAGAATTACACCAGACATTTCGCCAGAAACTATGAAAGCCAGAAGATCCTGGACAGATGTCATACAGACACTAAGAGAACACAAATGCCAGCCCAGGTTACTGTATCCTGCAAAACTCTCAATTAACATAGATGGAAACCAAGATATTACATGACAAAACAAAATTTACACAATATCTTTCTACAAATCCAGCACTATAAAGGATAATAAATCGTAAAGCCCAACATAAGGAGGCAAGCTATACCCTAGAAGAAGCAAGAAACTAATTGTCTTGGCAACAAAACAAAGAGAAGAAAAGCACACAAACATAACCTCACATCCAAATATGAATATAACAGGAAGCAATAATCACTATTCCTTAATATCTCTCAACATCAATGGCCTCAACTCCCCAATAAAAAGACATAGATTAACAAACTGGATACGCAATGAGGACCCTGCATTCTGCTGCCTACAGGAAACACACCTCAGAGACAAAGACAGACACTACCTCAGAGTGAAAGGCTGAAAAACAGCTTTCCAAGCAAATGGTCGGAAGAAGCAAGCTGGAGTAGCCATTCTAATATCAAATAAAATCAATTTTCAACTAAAATTCATCAAAAAAGATAAGGAAGGACACTTCATATTCATCAAAGAAAAAATCCACCCAGATGAACTCTCAATTCTATGCCCCAAATACAAGGGCAACTACATACGTAAAAGAAACCTTACTAAAGCTCAAAACACACATCGCACCTCACACAATAATACTAGGAGACTTCAACACCCCACTCTCATCAATGGACAGATCATGGAAACAGAAATTAAACAGAGACGTAGATAGACTAAGAGAAGTCATGAGCCAATTGGACTTAACAGATATTTATGGAACATTCTATCGTAAAGCAAAAGGATATACCTTCTTTTCAGCTCCTCATGGTACTTTCTCCAAAAATGACCATATAATTGGTCAAAAACGGGCCTCAACAGATACAGAAAGATACAAATAATCCCATGCGTGCTATCAGACCACCACGGCCTAAAACTGGTCTTCAATAACAATAAGGGAAGAATGCCCACATATACGTGGAAATTGAACAATGCTCTACTCAATGATAACCTGGTCAAGGAAGAAATAAAGAATGAAATTAAAGACTTTTTAGAATTTAATGAAAATGAAGGTACAACATACCCAAACTTATGGGACACATTGAAAGCTGTGCTAAGAGAAAAACTCATAGCGCTGAGTGCCTGCAGAAAGAAACAGGAAAGAGCATATGTCAGCAGCTTGACAGTACACCTAAAATCTCTAGAACAAAAAGAAGCATATATATCCAGGAGGAGTAGAAGGCAGGAAATAATCAAACTCAGAGCTGAAATCAACCAACTAGAAACAAAAAGGACCATTGAAAGAATCAACAGAACCAAAAGTTTGTTCTTTGAGAAAATCAATAAGATAGATAAACCCTTAGCCAGACTAATGAGAGGACACAGAGAGTGTGTCCAAATTAACAAAATCAAAAATGAAAAGGGAGACATAACTACAGATTCAGAGGAAATTCAAAAAATCATCAGATCTTACTATAAAAGCCTATATTCAACAAAACTTGAAAATATGCAGG
Source organism: Rattus norvegicus (assembly GCF_021556685.1). Taxonomy (NCBI): domain Eukaryota; kingdom Metazoa; phylum Chordata; class Mammalia; order Rodentia; family Muridae; genus Rattus; species Rattus norvegicus. The sequence continues at coordinate 836,779 of NC_141535.1, read as the reverse complement.
AAATGGACAATTTCCTAGACAGATACCAGGTACCGAAGTTAAATCAGGACCAGATAAACCAGTTAAACAACCCCATAACTCCTAAGGAAATAGAAGCAGCCATTATAGGTCTCCCAACCAAAAAGAGCCCAGGTCCAGATGGGTTTAGTGCAGAATTCTATCAGACCTTAATAGAAGACCTCGTACCAATATTATCCAAACTATTCCACAAAGTTGAAACAGGTGGAGCGCTACCGAATTCCTTCTACGAAGCCTCAATTACACAAAGACCCAACAAAGAAAGAGAACTTCAGACCAATTTCCCTTATGAATATCGATGCAAAAATACTCAATAAAATTCTGGCAAACCGAATCCAATACCACATCAAAACAATCATCCACCATGATCAAGTAGGCTTCATCCCAGGTATGCAGGGATGGTTTAATATACGGAAAACCACCAACATGATCCATTATATAAACATACTGAAAGAACAAAACCACATGATCATTTCATTACATGCTGAGAAAGCATTTGACAAAATTCAACACCCCTTCATGATAAAAGTCCTGGAAAGAATAGGAATTCAAGGCCCATACCTAAAGATAGTAAAAGCCATATACAGCAAACCAATTGCTAACATTAAATTAAATGGAGAGAAACTTGAAGCAATCCCACTAAAATCAGAGAGTAGACAAGGCTGCCCACTCTCTCCCTACTTATTCAATATAGCTCTTGAAGTTCTAGGCAGAGCAATCAGACAACATAAGGAGGTCAAGGGGATACAGATCGGAAAAGAAGAAGTCAAAATATCACTATTTGCAGATGATATGATAGTATATTTAAGTGATCCCAAAAGTTCCACCAGAGAACTACTAAAGCTGAAAAACAACTTCAGCAAAGTGGCTGGGTATAAAATTAACTCAAATAAATCAGTAGCCTTCCTCTACACAAAAAAGAAACAAGCCGAGAAAGAAATTAGGGAAACGACACCCTTCATAATAGACCCAAATAATATAAAGTACCGTGGTGTGACTTTAATCAAGCAAGTAAAAGATTTGTACAATAAGAACTTCCAGACTCTGAAGAAAGAAATTGAAGAAGTCCTCAGAAGATGGAAAGATCTCCCATGCTCATGGATTGGCAGGATTAATATAGTAAAAATGGCCATTTTACCAAAAGCGATCTACAGATTCAATGCAATCCCCATCAAAATATCAATCCAATACTTCAAAGAGTTAGACAGAACAACTTGCAAATTCATCTGGAATAACCCAGGATAGCTAAACCTATCCTCAACAATTAAAGGACTTCAGGGGGAATCACTATCCCTGAACTCAAGCAGTATTACAGAGCAATAGTGATAAAAACTGCATGGTATTGGTACAGAGACAGACAGATAGACCAATGGAACAGAATTGAAGACCCAGAAATGAACCCACACACCTATGGGCACTTGATTTTTGACAAAGGAGCCAAAACCATCCAATGGAAAAAAGATAGCATTTTCAGCAAATGGTGCTGGTTCAACTGGAGGTCAACATGCAGATGGATCCATGTTTATCACCCTGTACAAAGCTTAAGTCCAAGTGGATCAAGGACCTCCACATCAAACCAGATAACACTCAAACTTATAGAAGAAAAACTAGGGCAGCATCTTGAACACATGGGCACTGGAAAAAATTTCCTAAACAAAACACCAATGGCTTATGCTCTAAGATCAAGGATCGACAAATGGGATCTCATAAAACTGCAAAGCTTCTTTCAGGCAAAGGATACTGTGGTTAGGACAAAACGGCAACCAACAGATTGGGAAAAGATCTTTACCAATCATACAACAGATAGAGGCCTTATATCCAAAATATACAAAGAACTCAAGAAGTTAGACCGTAGGGAGACAAATAACCCTATTAAAAAATGGGGTTCAGAGCTAAACAAAGAATTCACAGCTGAGGAATGCCGAATGGCTGAGAAACACCTAAAGAAATGTTCAACATCTTTAGTCATAAGGGAAATGCAAATCAAAACAACCCTGAGATTTCACCTCACACCAGTGAGAATGGCTAAGATCAAAAACTCAGGGGACAACAGATGCTGGCGAGGATGTGGAGAAAGAGGAACACTCCTCCATTGTTGGTGAGATTGCAGACAGGTACAACCATTCTGGAAATCAGTCTGGAGGTTCCTCAGAAAATTGGACATTGAACTGCCTGAGGATCCAGCTATACCTCTCTTGGGCATATACCCAAAAGATGCCCCAACATATAAAAAAGACACGTGCTCCACTTTGTTCAGCGCAGCCCTATTTATAATAGCCAGAAGCTGGAAAGAACCCAGATGCCCTTCAACAGAGGAGTGGATACAGAAAATGTGGTACATCTACATAATGCAATATTACTCAGCTATCAAAAACAATGACTTTATGAAATTCGTAGGCAAATGGTCGGAACTGGAAAATATCATCCTGAGTGAGCTAACCCAATCACAGAAAAACACACATGGTATGCACTCATTGATAAGTGGCTATTAGCCCAAATGCTTGAATTACCCTAGATGCCTAGAACACATGAAAGTCAAGACGGATGATCAAAATGTGAATGCTTCACTCCTTCTTTAAAAGGGGAACAAGAATACCCTTGGCAGGGAATAGAGAGGCAAAGATTAAAACAGACACAGAAGGAACACCCATTCAGAGCCTGCCCCACATGTGGCCCATGCATATGGAGCCATCCAATTAGACAAGATGGATGAAGCAAAGAAGGGCAGGCCGACAGGAGCCGGATGTATATCTCTCCCGAGAGACACAGCCAGAATACAGCAAACACAGAGGCCTAAGCCAGCAGCAAACCACTCAATTGAGAATAGGACCCCTGTTGAAGGAATCAGAGAAAGAACTGGAAGAGCTTGAAGGGGCTCGAGACCCCATATGTACAACAATGCCAAGCCAGCAGAGCTTCCAGGGACTAAGCCACTACCTAAAGACTATACATGGACTGACCCTGGACTCTGACCTCATTGGTAGCAATGAATATACTAGTAAGAGCACCAGTGGAAGGGTAAGCCCTGGGTCCTGCTAAGACTGAACCCCCAGTGAACTAGATTGTTGGGGGGACAGCGGCAACGGGGGGATGGGGAGGGGAGCACCCATAAAGAAGGGGAGGGGGATGTTTGCCAAGAGACCGGGAAAGGGAATAACACGCGAAATGTATATAAGAAATACTCAAGTTAATAAAGAAGAAGAAGAAGAAGAAGAAGAAGAAGAAGAAGAAGAAGAAGAAGAAGAAGAAGAAGAAGAAGAAGAAGAAGAAGAAGAAGAAGAAGATGAAGAAGACGAAGAAGAAGAAGAAGAAGAAGAAGAAGAAGAAGAAGAAGAAGAAGAAGAAGAAGAAGAAGAAGAAGAAGAAGAAGAAGAAGAAGAAGACGAAGAAGAAGAAGAAGAAGACTACACACTATAGGGATTTAAGTGAAAAAAAAAAGAAAGAAAGAAAACTATACAAGACATAAAGTTACTTAAAGGCACCATCCAACCGCTACAGAGAGACACAATGGAAAGGATTTACTAATGAAAGACCTCAGCTCAGATCTTAGTCAAAGGACTCTCACCTTAGCTATTATACAGGGTATATTCAAGAGCTGTGAGCCTCAGATCTCTTCACCTATTAACAAGAAATGTGACTGAGTAGTGATCAGAAAATCCCCATGTGGGGCCATATGTGGATATTAGGTAGAGATGTGATCAGAGTAAAGAGAACTGAACGTAAATATGTCAAGCAAGGAGGGTTCCATTGTTTAATCCTGTCTTTAGCAGTCTTTTTCTTATTTAAGTTTTAGATTTAAGTTCTGAATAGAGTCTCCTAAAGGTTTAAAAGTAAAAGAGTTTTGAACAGATGAGACTGATTTAAATCAGTCAGCTAAAAATAGTGTAAAATTCCCCAGTGTAGGGTTGTGTGATATCCATGTCCACTCTGCCACAGGGCAAGGCTACAATAGGCGGGATGTGGGAGATGACTGCACTTACCCCATCGACCAGTGGTTGTATGGGAAGTCAAGGGACACTGCTCTGGGGATGATGAAATGTAGTCTGAGCCACAGGACCACTGGAGCTGCCTGAGGGATTGGGGAGGTTCCTTGACCTGCAACAAGGCAGGGGCTGCCTGGTTCTTGTGCTCTTAGGCATCCAGGTGCCCCTGAATGCCACAGAAGAGTTGAGAATGGAGTTGGGGACCATGGAACTGGATCTAGTCCCAGGCTGAAGGGGAAAGAAGGGGGCCTCTAGCTGGTCCTTTGAGGAGAGACTTTGGCTTGGTGAGGGGGTGCTTGCTTTGGCTTGGTTGTGGTGGTTCCTGTGGTTGGGAGAGCATGGAGGCCTTCTGCAGGAGATTAGATGCTGGCTCTGTAGTCTAAGGCCTTCTCTGTGCCTCACCATGGCGAATCCCAATAAAATGAGGCAGTCCATGGTTTTATGATATTTATCAGCATGGTGAAAAATGAATGATTAAAACCGTACCCCACTTCTTAGGGTGGACTTCCGATTAAGTACCTTTTGAAGGGTGAAATATCTAGGAAGGAAAGGTTATTGGCTAAGCCTCCAGGCCTTTGGTACCTCATTAAAATGGAGATCTGTCTTGAGTCTATGAGACCACAGGCCATGTCCTCTACCTGTGGAAGGACTTGAGGCATTACCCTTCTATGACTGATGGCCATGAATCTATGAAGGGCTGTGGGCTTGTGATCTGCCTAGTTTCCCAGGAGTCAGGCGAAATTCCTACTGTCTCTTCAGTGTCACCGGGATTTCTAGCCTTAGTTCAACCAGGAACCAGGCTCTCTATCATGGTACCACACAGTTCTTACTTCTTGTTTTCATATGACTCTAGGAAAGTTGCCCAAAGTGCCTCAACCACTGAAAGGTTTTGTAAGCTAAAACTGTAAAGAAATATTAAGGCAAAAATACTAAATGTCAGCCAATCAGTGACTATAAAGTATAACTCTGCCCTGTTCCATTCAACATACCACAACAGTCTGCCAGCTGGCTTCCCTTCAGTGGAAGGGGAATGATAGAGCAGCATGGATTTAGAATGTTTACAATAGGCTTCTTGACTTACAGGATTACTAAAGCATGTGTCCTTCTTGATGGGCACAGCAGTAGCAGCTCATTCTGGACTTCCATGTACATGTTAAGGGGCCTCTCACACCCCATCAAAAAACTTCCTTTTGTCTGCTTACATGGGCATTGGTAAGCTTTACTTAATTTTGCTTATTTTTTGGTTTTTCTAACATAGGGTCTCTATAGCCAAAGATGGCATACAACTCAAAGTTATCCTACTGACTCAGACTGGGTCTTGGCATACACTGCCACATTTGATTATTAATTTTAATATTTGTCAAAGGAACTATCTTCATTAGGAACAATCAGGTTTTGCAAAAGTGGCATTTCACATATTTACTAAGAAAATTGCTTATACAATAAATAATAAAGAGCTCATTTATCACACCCTGACAAAATGCTCCCAAATACAGCTAATGGCATTTGTAACTCCTAAAGATATGAAGTATTAATGAAAGAAAATGAAGCTTGCCTGCCTTCAACATTCAGAAGACTGAGGCTGAAGAGTTATGGCTGGTTTGGGCTACCTAGGAGTGGTAATGGTGGTGTTGTGGGGAGGAGACATAAGAACAAGCCAGGTACACTAAGTCACACCTGTAATCCCAGAACACAGGAAGAAGCTAAGGCAAGAACATTCTGAGTTCAAGCCAACAGAGGCTAGATGGCTATGTAGTTAGATCCTATCTCAAACAAACCAATAACCAAATACAAAGTGCTACCTTACCCTCACTTAATAGTTACAAGAAATATTTGTTAACTAAAACAAATGTACAATGAGTTCACTGTTGTGCCCATTTTAGTTTTATGACATAACACATAATGTGCCACAAATGTAGAGAAAGCATCCTGGGGCCACTCTTAGACAAGGCGAGATAAGCTGGGTTTGGGCCCACACTTATCTCTCTTCTCAGTACCTTTCCCCCTTACCTTAGCCATCAGTTTCCTACTTAGGCAGTTACTTACAACTGAGGACCTTAAGGTATAGTGCAATCCAGGGACATTTTTATTTAAAGGGGCTTCTCCGTAAGAAATCAATGACACAGTCTTTTAAATGAAGAGGGTTAGTGAAATTGTGATATCACATGCAAAAGAAGATAGACCATTAGCTTACACTATATATGAATATAAATTCATAATAGATTTTAAAATGGACATAAACATAAGACCAAAACTACTGAACTCAAGAAAAAGAAAATAGGTAAATATTTTGACAGTGGATTTTTTAATGATTTCTTGGATATAATATGAACATATACTCACAACAAAGTAGATAAACTAGAAAATACTCAGACGTAATACTATGAAAGCAGAAGGGGGTCCATGACAAGAATAAATCCCATGATTCTGTGTGCCAACTAAAACTCTTAATTAAACTTTTGGGGAGAAAAAGGAAAAACTGGAGCTGAAGAGATGGTTCAGCACTTGAGAACACTTGCTTCTCTTGCACAGGATTAAGGTTTAGTATCCAGCGCACACAAGGCAACTTAGAACCATCTGTAACTCCAGTTTCTGGATATGCAACACTTTCTGTCCTCTACATGTATGCTGTAACCATACAAACATGTAGTCAAATATTCGTATGCTGAATTAATAAATATCAGCACTCAGATGCTGCCGCCGGTCACAGCACACAATCACAATCCTCACCGCCCGCCAAAATGTTCTGGATTCGAGAATGAAACACACACAGACACGGACACAGACACAGACACACACACACACACACACACACACACACACACACACACACTCAGAGCCTTCTATTTAATATACTTTAAACATCGAAATGTCTGGACCCATCCAAACATCCCTGTAACTAAAACAATCTCCCCTCCCATATGCTTTAATTATTTCTTACTGAAGCCTATTTTCAATACTGGCAGCCACAGACCCAAGCCTGCAGCCCTCATGCGCCTTGATCTCCAACTCTTACATGTTGTCAGTGTTTCTGTGTCTTTGTCTCCCTGTCCTACATTTCTCAGGCCAGGACCTTCAATTTCCCTGTCAATGGTGATTCCCAAGTCCCGCCTCTGTCTCCCTGCCCAGCCATTGGCCACCAGCAACTTTATTACTAATCAGAGCCAACTGGGGGTAAGGACCCTCAGAGTCTTACAGGCAGACATGTGGTTCCCATGTGCTTTTGGGAGCCAAATGAACACAAATAGCATTACAACCAATCCACAACACTCATACACATTAAGAAAATAAATATTTAAGTTAAAATTGCATCAAATCACACAGCAGTGAAAAGACAACTTACGAAATAGAAGAAAGTATGTGAAATTATATGCAATAAGCGATAAAGATATAGGCTACTTAAAACTAATTTTATCATCACTCAAAAAGTAATCTAACAGGTTTGATGTATGGATGGCCAATAAGCACAGGAAAATATGCTCCCAGTCACCAATCATACAAAACCCGTAGGAGAGGCCTCCTCACACCCAAACGGATGGGTACTGGGGTTCAGGGCGTTGGGCATAATCTAAGTATTGAATCCAGTGTCATGTGTGCCCTAAGCAAGTGCTCTACCACTTAACTCTTTCCTCAGCCCTTTTTTCCCTTGAGTCAGACTATATGTAACCCAAATAGCCAGAATTCCTGATCCTCTTACTTTCATTGCCCAAGAGAGGAACTAGGTGAGAGGATATAATGATGCTCCCACTGTGGGAAAAAGCATAACAGAACTCCAAATCATTACTACCGCACTACATTATCTATGTCCACTTCTGAGTATAGACCAAACTCAAAGTAGATGTTGCCCTTGGTGAAAATGGATTGAGTTGCTTCCCGGGGTCTCTGGTCTGGCAGCAAATGGGCAGAGTGTTAACAGCTCTTACAAGGAAAGCCGGGAGGTTTGGGAGGACAATACAGGAGAGGTAGCCAGGGTCCTGTGTCTCCTCTGCTACTGTGGCAGTGCCAGTGCCAGTGCCAGGGTGGCATTAGCAGCAATAGGCTTTGCTGATGGGAGGAGGCTGTGCCAAGGTCCAGATGAAAGCTTCTGATGACAGCTTCTGGAGAGAAAGCTCTTTCCCAAGAGTTACAGCTCAGTAAAACAGACACTCTCAGATTACTCTAGGTAACATAGCTTCTGTACTTTATTAAATGTGAATAGGAAATATACTTTTGGAGGAGTAGAGTGGGATCCGAGGGAAGATGCTTCCCACTGGATCAGTTTGAGAAGCTAGTGATGCTCTATTTGCATGGGGAAGGATTCCAGGTGTTTTTCCTACGTGACTAATAGTCCTGGTCTTCTCAGTGTGGTGTCCTGGTTACATGTTCTAGAGCAGGCAATGGCCTCATTCCTACCATTATCAATTCTGAGATTCATGGTGTTTGAGATCACTAAACCTTCTGAGTTCTTCTGTCTGATGTCATGGTCCACTTGCTCACAATGAAACATTTATCTGTACACCTGTATTCCCAACAGCAGCATTCATAGTAGCTAAAAGGTGAAAGCAACCCCAAATATACATTGATATAATATCAAAAAACAAAACATGCCACATACACATATGAAATATTATTTAGACTTAGGAAATTTAGGATGTGCAACAGCATGGTCATGAAAACAAGATGGTACGAAAAGCAGTCATTTGTAAAGGTAAACTGCTCTACCATCCCACTCAGACCAGATACTTCAAGTATTTAGGAGATACTGAAAATAGGAGAGTGTGTTTTGGGGTTGGGGTAATAACAGGAGCATGTTAGGTCAAGCTGAAAGGGATTTACTGACGAATGTTGATAATGTCTGTTGCACACTGTATTAATGTTACTAAACAACCCATGTAAAACTGGTTGGGACCAAAGAGATGGCTGAGCAGCCAAGGGCAATGGCTTCTCTCTCAGAGGACTATGGTGGGCTCCACTGCCAGCACCCACATGGTGATTCACAGGTGTCTTTAACTCTAGTACCGGGAGTACCCAATGCTGTCTTCTAGCCTCTGTGGTTGCCAGGCAAGAATGTGGTCTAGAGACATACAAGCAAGCAAAAATACCTTTACACATAAAACGATAACTAAAAAAGGATCATCAAAATGTTACATTTTTATGTTTTAAGCATTTTAGCACTTCAGCACAGTTTTAAATGGTGTGGTTAATGGCTTAAAGATAAAAATGTGGATCAGAGAATGGCCACTAAAAGAATACAGAGCACTCAGGAATGCTTAAATAAATGGAATACAAACCCAGAGGTCTAAGAGAATTTTGAGAGAGTCTGTACTGTTATGTTCTATCTTCCTTTCACATTTCCTATATCTTTAATAGGGTACAGAGTTGGGAACTGTGAATTATATTTCCTAGGTGACTATCAAATCAAGAGTGTGCATGTGACTAATTTCTATCCAGCAACATATGAACCGAGGCCACAGTCAAACTGTCTGCCACTTCCTTCTTTATGTTTACCCTCCCTAGTGCTGAGGATCAAATTCCAATATTCTTAAAGAACGTTGCTTAATTTAATATCAAGAATGTATGTGTAAAGGGTCAACATCTGGTGTTGAGCATTGTCTTATTTTGGCTCCCCAAAAAACCACACTTCCAGGCCTGAGGCTCCTGGAGTCCTTTAATTGAACATAAAGAGTTGCCATATAACCAGTGACTGGGTAGAAAGACAGAAAGAAAGGGAAAGGGATTGAGAGAGGGGAGAATGAAGAGAATCACCATGATCCATATTTAGATTTAAGATCTGCAAGAGAGAAAGCAGCCTACAATATAGGTGGAAGGGAATAGGACCCTATAGGGAAAGTGGAGACTTTCCCAGAAGGTAACAGAGCAACAAAGATAAAACACAGATTTAAACATAGATCCCTCCTGGGATACCAGAGGGAAATGTATGCTAGATGTCAGGAGGATTAGAAATGTCCAGCCATTGGGCTTACTCGAGGCGTATCAAAATTAACTGATGTGCGTGCATGGGCGTGAGTGTGTGTGTGTGTGTGTGTGTGTGTGTGTGTGTGCGTGTGCGTGTGCGTGTGCGTGTGCGTGTGCGTGTGCATGTGCATGCGCACATCTGGGCACGTGTGTGTTTCATTCAGAGAACTCTTGAGCAGTTCCATGACGAACTATGGAGCCAAAGCAGAAAAATGGATTCAATGCTACAGTCTAGTACATTGAGGTCTCAAGTGAGGTTTGCATTAACCTGGATATGGGGGGTTCACAGCCCAGTCAGCCAATGCACAGTTTATTCAGTTTCAACTTCTTTTAAAGGCAAAGCAGGATAAAAGTTTCCCACAATTTATAGTTCTCACCAGCTGCTGCTTCCCTACCAATAGCATATCTTGGATCGAAGTGATGCAAACTTCTTTGCAAACTGAGAAACTTGTCAGCAGTCCAACTCTTCGATCTGTTAGATGTGCTGTTGTCTAATTAACCTATAAACAAAGTTACTTTCTCACGAGAGAATGATCATGAAGGCCACGTCCTCAGGTTTGCAGCTTACTTGTGAGTAAGAGTCACCAGAGTCCTCTGCTTAAGGAAGTGTGCCTCCTCGGTATCTCAGTGTGCTGGGAGTAACCAAACCATCCTAGCGTGCCCTGCAGCTGACAAGCTAGGAGCAGTCCCTTCCTGTCATTTCACTACAGTAGACTAAAATAGTGTCAAATGAAATCCGTAGAGAATGGCTAAGCAGACAGAGTGACCCGTGGTCCTGAATAGCCAGAGAAATGCTGCCCTCTGTGGATTAGCTGCCTACCTTCGGGCCAGCACAGGCAATAGAAAAGTCTCAGTATTTGCATCAGATCCAGTCTTTTCCAATCTCTTGGCCTGTGCCCTAGTGAACTTAAGAACACTTAATGATTTTAGTATTAGTAATTTATTCCACATTTCAGCTACATAATTGAGATTGTGCCAAAAGGGAAAAAATGAAACAAAGTACACACTTCGTAGTCTTAGATGTAAGAATCATGGAGTTTAGAGAATTATATAACCCATGTCCTATAATTAAACCTGCAAGAAGACCCTCTTGGAAGGGTGGGAGAGCGAATGGACAGGAAACCGGGAAGGGGAATAACATGGAAATGTAAATAAAAAGTATACCTAATAAAAAATTTTAAAAAAAAACAAAGAAGTTCCTCTTAAACCTTGAGTGTGATCAAACAAGACTAAGCCAGAAAGGAACATTCTGTTCAGTTTTATGCTAGACTCAAGAACAATCATATACAATACACGCATCGATCACAGACATTTTTTGTCCTCTCCTGCACACATAGAAAGCCATGGGGCCAGAAACTCAGATAAAAAACTTGAGTCCAAACACAAGAAGCAAATTAAAATAACAACAACAATAAAGAAACCTGGTTTGGTGGCACACACTTGTGCTGGGGAGACAGAGACTCCATATCCTCCCTAGCCAGATGGCCAAGTCGACCTGTCCTATTGATGGCACCTGAAGAGTAAACCCCAAGGTTGTCCTCTGGCCTCCACACATGCGAGCTCACATATGCAGAGCCACCAGGCCAAAGGAGCCTGCAAAAGCTTTTTCATGAGCCAATAAGATAGCTCAATGGGTAAATGTTCTTGTGTCGCCATGCATGATGTAACCTGGGACCTACACTGAAACCTGACTCCCACCAGATGCCCCTGACCTCCTTGTTTTGTGGTTTGGTCTGTTGCTGTGCACTGTAATGCTAACTGCAGACCCCCAAGGCCTGATTGTCCCAGAGACAAGAGTCCACAAGTAGACCCAAGTGATGAGATGTGATCTTTTCCCCAAATTATTTCTGATAAGTGAATAAAGATGCCAACAGTCAACAGCTGGGCAGAAGACAAAGAGACAGAGTTTAGCATTCCAGGACTTCTCGCATCAGAGAAGAACCATGAGGGGAAAAGAATGTGAAGGGAGGAGGAAGCCTCCATGGGTCAGGTAGGTTGGCTAATTGGTGTTAGGAGAAGCCCAAACATAGGAAATTTAATTTTATAGTGGGATTATTGGCTGTGAAACAGACATAACAGCAAGAGGATCCATATCTGCCCAGCTCCTTTGCTGATTAATGTAAATATAAAGCTTGTGGGTGTCTTTTATCTAGGAACTAAGTAGTCAGAGGCAGGGGAGAAACCCTGTGTGAGGATTAAACAATTTCTACAACATTCACACATGCACATCCTGCCATACACACGCACACAAAAAAATAAAAATAAAAATTGTCACTTTTAAAAGGGGGTAAATGAACTTGTCATCACCTATGAGGATCCAAATTCTATCACTGCAATCCATGGGGTAGGAGGACGACCTCCCCACCCATTTGTCCTCTGGTCTCCATATACACACACTAACATATATAGACATATGGACACAGAATACGTTAATGAGTTAATTAATTAACTAATTAATTAATTAAAAGTTTTTCTAATTATCTGTTCTTAGCCCCAGCTCACTCTGTCTTTGCTTTACACAGCTCAACTCCCCACATCTGCCTCTCCTTCTCTCATGCCTGTCATGCTCTCATGTGTGTTTCTCCTCCCTTAGTGTCCATGTTTAAATCTATATTTGCCTCCTTATAAACTACAGCTCTGATGATTAGACAGATACTTCCCAGGTTGAAAGAACTTGCTGTGCGATAATGAGGCCTGCAGTCCGATTCCCAGAATCCTGCAAACACCAGTCACTATAGCTGCCAGGAATCAGACAACATCTTCTGAGGCAAAAATAATGAAATACTGCCAGTAATTTGGATGAACATACACTTATGAATATATGGCAAAATGCAAAACTTTGTCCTTTTAAGATGTAGCTCACAAAAAGAGTGAGTCAAAGGGAAGTAAACATACTGGTTTCTTTTATACCATGTGAACCAAACAAATCTGTTCCTTTCTCATAAGCCAAATTTAAACAATGCTTTGGAAAACTATCCACCTGGACCTGGATCATCCTGCTCTGTTGTCTCCATCTTGATTTTCCTCACCTCCCCTTCTCCTCCCTCCTTCCTAGACATTTCCCCACTTGCCCTTCCTTCTCATCCAATGATAGGGTATGCCTTATCCCGGACTCGCATCGCCTTACACAGAGCAGTGCCACAGATTTCAGCAGAATACAGGAGAGGGATGGACTGGGGAAATAGGACGCTCAATGTTCAACACAATGATATGAAGGGTCAACATCTAGTCGAAATTCTGTTCTCAGACAGAACAAGGCCTACATTAAACTCCTGGGCCTGGCTATTTCTGTAGATTTCTAATTTCTCAAAGCCTAGCTGAGGAGCCACCCATTTAGTTGAATGCTACCTTGTTCAATCATTAATGTTTAGGAGGGTTTTTTTTACCCTTTTACATCAATATGGGAAAGTTCGCCAACAGTAAGAATAGTATTGAATATAAGATCTGTTTGTCAAGTCCATTTTCCTCATGAAGAACTATTATAAAAATTGAGGACCAGCATGAAGGCTCAGCAAAATGTTTTTGCCACAAAGCCTGATGACTTGAATTCAATACCTGGATCACATATGGTAGAAGGAGCTACCACCCACAAGTTGGCCTCGACCTCCGCACCCATACATGTATATACATACATACACACAAAAATGCGATGAAAATTAAAAACGGAAAACCTAACAAAATTAATTATAATTCAGCCAAGGTACCTTTAGTGCAATCCGAGTTGCTTTATCTTCTGCTGACTTAACAATACAGAGGGGGAATGGAAAGAAATGGCCTATTGTTTTGACTGTGCCTAAAACCTCAAGCATGCCCAAGAGAAGGCAAGCCTGTAGGATGGGCAAGGTCCTAGAGGGATAGTACCAAAATATCACCACACAATAGAGAACACATGTAGTCAGAAACTACTTAAACAGAATGTGTAAGTCCTCAATACACAGGACACAGTTGATGGTGCTTGGGGTGCAATTCTTAGGGGCCCTGCAGTGTGTAAAATACATGACACTTGTGTTATATAACTGTCTGGGATTCAGTGAATCTATATGCTTCAGTTCTAGCTTTGGATAACCTCAGCGGACCTTTGTGGAGTTTTTTATCAATATAGTAGCTCTTTACCTCCTCATAACCTTATTATGCTTTAGGCTTTTATTGTTTTATTTTGCCCTCCCACTATTTAAAGTTGACCAGAAGAAAAGGGTTGTGTTGAGGCTAAGTTGGTTGGACTGGTTTTCTTCTTGGAGGTAGGCTTCGGAACATCAAAATATCTGAATGGACCACCTCACCTCTAGATCCCAATGAGGTCTTTTCAATAGAACCCAACTGAAATTGTCTGATTGTTTCTTCTCAAAGATCAGGAAAAAACAACAGTGCCATTTCAGACCTCTTATAGAAGGAGGGGCATGTGGCTGCCTCGGTATTCTGTTGCTCGTGATTTTTGTAAAAACCGAATTTTTAAAGTCTGTTAATGTTTCACAAAGAGGAAAGCACAGTTCGTGGTATCCTATAATTTTATAGCCTTACATTGTGTGTTTCTTCCTTTTAGGAGAAACCCTAACATCAAGCCATCACATGCACAGAATGTCCAATTAGTGGGTAGGTTCTCCACAGTCCTTGGTGTAGTATTTAGTTTGGTCATTTGCATTCTTTTGTATATGAACCCCAATAGGCTTATATGTTTGAATACTCAGTCATCAGGGAGTTGAATTATTTGAGAAGGATTAGGAGGTGTGGCCTTTGGGAATAGGTATGGCCTTATTGGAGGAGGCATGTTATTGGAGGAGTGGGTTTAGAGGTTGCAAAGTCCAGTGTATCATTCTGGGATATATTAGGATGTACAGGTCTCAGTTACTGCCCCAGCACCTTCTTATTTGCTTCTGGCCATGATAACGTGTACTGATTTTCTAAAACTGTAAGCAAGCCCCCAATTAAATGTTTTCTTTTACAAGAGTTGCTTTAGTCTTGGTATCTCCTCATAGCAATAGAATAGTGACAAACTCAGAGTTTATTTGACTTATAATTTCAGGTAACAATCCATTATTTCAGGAAAATCATAGGAATTGCAGGAATTTGAGGCAGATGGCTGACGAATATTCACAATCAAGAGTAAAGAGAGCATATTTGCACGGATAGTTACTTAGAAGCTTTTTTCACTTCTATATATAGTTCAGGGCCCAACCTAGGGATTGGTGCTGCCCATAGTGAGCTAGGACTTCTTACTAAGTATTCAAACATATGAACCGTTGGCAGCCATTCTCATTCAAGACACCATAATCCCTTGTTCCCTAAGTTGATTCTTGCCAGGATATATAATGCCAGTAAGACAAATAAGACTAGAACAAAAATTGGTAACAAGAGTAAGATAGTCGTTGGGTGCTGAGATTAAAAAAAAAAAAAAAATTCAAGATATCTACCACCACCACCACCACATCCACCAAAACGTGCCTATAGTCCAACAAGATCGAAACAATTCCTAAGTAAGACTCTCTTCCCAGGTGATTCTAGATTGTGTAAAAATGACAGCTAAAAGTAGCCAACAAAATGACCAAAACAAAGAAGAAAAGCAGCCTTAGAATATAGCCCCCTTTTCCATCACTGAGAAAGTGAGAACTCACTACTGCCCAGGATAATCATGACAATAGTACTTCAGTAGGAAGAGACATGCAGTGTGTGACATGACATTCTACTACCAGTAAACGATACCATCTCAGTGGAACCCACTCTTCATTTAGTATTTTATGTTGTGGTATAATGTGTGATGCTCATTCTCAGAAGAATTCTGAGAACTTTGCAGTAATTCTGGATGGCTTACAGCCCCTGTTCCTGCTGCTGGATTAATGAAGCATAGCTATATTTATGGGTGAGGTTGCTTTTCGGGCCATTCAGATTTTCATTTAGCTACTGTTATCTGTTGGAGCACGAGTAAGCCACTTAAAATTTCAAAATCTCAATTTTCTTATCTCATACGATGTGATGAAGATTGCGAATCCATTGCAATGTCTATTGTGTAATAAATTTTTAATAAATTATGAGAACATCATCAACAAATCTAGACTGCAAGCTTTTAAAGGGCTTGGTGTCATATTTTTTCAGTCTAAAGAATTCAGATATTTAAAGTCCTCTAATTTTATGAGGTATGTCCAGTTGAGCACATATAATTTTAGCTTCATGAAAATCTGGAACACAAGAACTGGCTGGCAGAATTAGAGGTTCAGCTGTTGCCCATGTTTTGAGGGAGGTCAGAGGTCAGATAGCGTGGGCTTGAAGTTTGGTTTTCACTCTTGGTGAGTGGGTTCTTGGTTAAGGCAGATAATCCCTCTACACTCCATTTCTGTATCTGAAAATGAGGCACGATTACCGGATAAACAAATCAGTGGAAAGAGTGCCCAGGCTGAGCCCTGTATGTTATAGATGGCTCAGTTAAGGCTTGCTATTGCTATCATTGACTTCAGGAACATCGTTCCGGCTCAAGTACCAAGTTCTAGAGGAAGTGCTCATGGCCAGCAGGTCATATGTAACAATAACAGGTGATTTGATTTGGGGAAAAGCACAGCATATCTAGGGAAACAGCACAAAGAAAGCCAAAGACTACTGAAAACATGGCTGCTTTCACTACCTAGTGGAGACAGCTCACACTGATGTTATATTTGGGCAGCCATGAGATCTTTCTGCATCATCAGAAGTACACCAGCATTTATTTACAGAACTCTGTGTTAGGGCAGCTGGGAAAGTCTTAAAGGAAATGAAAAGTAGAACCTCAGAGAACCAAAGTCTGGGGAGGGGAAGACTTCTGTGTGGAGGACATAGAGACTGATACAATATACTTAAGTATAATTTGTGTGTGGGTTTGCTTCTTGTTTTTCTTTGTTTTTTAACTCAAGTCTCATGTATTCCTAGTAACAATCAAGAATGTAGCAAGAATGCAAAGGATCAGGGAGTGGATTATACAGGAGAAAATGTGGGAGTTAGGAAAGCCATTCTAGTAGTATTTTTTCCTATTCATATCAGCAAGGGTTTACTGAACATCCCTGTGTAGCAGGTCCGTGCTGTGAAAAATAAGATAAAGAAATACTATGCATCGCTGACCACATTCCAATGACTATGCAAAGCCAGCCAGGAATACATTTGTAAAGCTGTCTCTTGTCCTGTGATGAGAGAAACAAGCATTCTTAAGTGACTACATAAGGTAGATAAGAGAGCACAGAGACAGAGACAGACAGAGTGTGTCAAAGACATACCATGCAATGAAACTACAGGTCAAACCCTGGAGCCTTTGGAAACGACAGACCTAACTAGAGTACTGGAGAGTTTAAATGAAAGGCTGAGAAACATATGCCCAAGTATTAGGCATGCAGAAAGAGCAGGTTCTTTGGAACATCTGCAGGTGGGAATGGCAAGGAGCAGCATCCGCTGAGGTATACCAGGATCCAGCTGTTTTTGCACATGGGGTACTGGAGAGAAACAGTTCAGTATTCTGATGATGTAAGGCTGGAAAGAACAGGATATATCAGAGGAGATACAGAACAGCATTAGCTTTCCAGGAAGTTGGGGAAGCTCCACCCAAGCATGTCAGACAGAGATATACCATAGATTTGTTTAAATTTTATGGACAGTGCAGGGTTAAGTGAAGAGTGTATTAATAAGGCATAGGAATGCCTACATGTAAGAAAATCTTACGCCAGCAGCGGTGTGTTTTCTCTTACAGTGAAGGGGTGGTGACAGGAGGGCAGTGACTGATTCAGGTACTCTGCTCTCTGCAGTTTGGCTTTGTCATGCTTTGCTCTCCTAGAGGCCATTCTGCCATAAGAAGATGATTGGTTGAGCACAGGACCTTGCAATTGTGTTTATTGATACAAGAGTGGGATATAAGCCAACAGTTCCTTTATCATCCATCATAAAGGCCCTTCCAGAGACCAACAGCCTCAGTAGATTTCTGCAAGTCAGGTACATACCATCTCCAATGGCCACCTTTGGCTGTAAGAAAAGCTAAGCAAGCAGTAATTCTCCTTGTATAAAAGGTCTTGGCATGGGAAACTGGGAATAAACAACGAATAAGTTAAGCTACCATTTCTTCTACCACAGGGAGCAGGTGAGATACAATGAGGACCTGCAGCAGGCTAATGGTACCAATACATGCCTTTATAAGAAACATGGAATTTAGAAATTCTTCTAGTTCTTGATGTGGAGTCTCAGTGGAAACTCAGCAAAAGGCTGGATATGAGTTTAAAAGCCAAAGGCTCAGGGCTGGGTCTGAGACTCTAGCTGTGATGAGGGGCCATTAGAAGAGTCTGGACACTCCAGATTGGCATGTAGCAGAAAGAGAATCAGGTCTCAGTAATGACATGCTTTTAGAGCAGAGGCATAAAACCAAGACCTTAAGGAAGAATATAAGGAGATGACCAGAGAGGAGAGCCAGGCAGAGAATTTCTAGAAAGAGACTCCAGAAGGGCGAGAAATACCAAAGAGGTCTAAAGGTAAAAGGCTGGAAATTGCATAGAGAATTTTGTCATATGATTTCATAGCTGGTCTCGATCTGAGCCATCTATTGGTGGAAATGGAACAGTCCATTTCCCTGTATTGTAAAGGAAGGCAGCTGGCTAGTTCAAATTCCTTCTCAGCAGAGACTCTAAAAATGCAGAGGAAGGAAATCAATGCAGTAGGGAATAGAGAAAAACATTAATGGCTTGACTGGGGTATAGTTAGGGATTAGGAGAAAGGCCAATAGAAAGGGAATGGTAGAAGACACAGGAGACACTTGTAGGAATGAGAAAAGGCATTCAGGCATCACCCTTTATCCATGGGTTTGTATTTTATTGCCTTAGTTATTCATGGCCACCTACCTGCAGCTCCCAAACTTCCAGAAATAAATAATGCATAGGTCTTTTTCAGTAAGTCTTATTAAAGCGTCTTGTTCCATTCTGTTTTTGTTAATGCCTCTATGGCTTACTTTTATTATGATTATTAACTACGTGTAGGTATGTGTTTCTGCATGTCTCTGGTTTCCACATTCCCTAGAGCATGAGACAGTCCTGAGTTGCATGAAGTATGTGCTCAGTACCAAACTCGGGGGCTCCATGAGAGCAGCAAATTCTTTTAACTGCTGAGCAGTCTCCAGCCCCTTCAGCTGCACCTAATTAACAACTCAATGCTGTCCAAGGTGTGCATAGAAAAAGCCCTAACACTCAGTTTCAGAAATCCAAGGGATGTGTTCTGCAATGGAAGAGGTAGCAACTGTAATCATGACTGCCGGACCAATTTTAGTTGTCTGTCAGAATGGGGGCCACCATTCCTAGCTTTGCTGCACTTAGAAGCTGAACAGTATGAAGCTTTTGAGTCCAAAGAAAAGAAGAGGAAGGCTGTTGGGAAAGAATCTGAATGCCTCCCCTTACCATCTCTGTATTTAAAACCTACATGCTCAGTAACACAGACGACAAGACTGCAAGACTCACAGTCGTTATACACTGTACATCTTACATCAAATACTATCTTGCGCGTGGTATTTCTTAGGCACAACATAATTTCACGTGAGCCTCAGTCTGAGAAGACGTGCTAATGTGCCCTATTCCATTTTTTCACAGGCCATCACACCAACCTTGGAATATAGTTGGATAGCAAAGTTATGCAAAGAGTCCCTGAGTACTACAAGAGCTGGTCTACACAGAGAGTATGCTCCTCTGACTTTGCATGGGGCATGCTTGTCTGACAGTCCATGGAGCATATACTTCTGGCCCATCCTTGGAGCATGCTCGTCTGACTCACCATGGAGCATGCTCCCCCACCTATGCATGGAATGTGCTCTTGAGAACTTGCATCTATCTGCACACAGAGGAACAGATGTGCTTTCATTTTCCTAAGCAAAATAACAGGACGTATCATCATTATTGAGGTCACAGTATTCATAATAGGAATGTGTGGAGAGTCAAGTGAGATCTATTGGGAAGCATGGTGTCTGGTTCAGTCCCTATCTTGAGGGAGATAAAATAATCTCAGTTTTCAAATGGTGTCAGTCACCGTAAGGACCCAATCCAAGAGGACTAAACACTTCTGTACTCCCTTATAATCTGAGCTTGAAAGGGGCCTCTGCCTCTTCAGCCAGCTGGGCAGCTCACAGAAATTCTATCCTTGCAAACGGAGCTATAGGTACCAGAGAAGCAGGTCTTCCCTCTGATTAGTGGAACAGCTATGACAGAAATTGCCTTTTCCCAAAGACACAAAGTGACATATTAAAGGAGAAGCCTCTCTTTTGGTGCCATGGAGTCATTTAAAAATAAATGTAGAAACTCCAAAGAATGTCTGTTTAAGCACAGCTGTAATTCAGGGACACAAGACCATTCACTTCTGCCATCTCTCTGCCGGATTCACTTCTTGATCCTCAGATTATGTAGGAATCAAATCCAGTACTATCTTTACTTTCAAAGTCAGTTTGCCTGTTTTGCTGGTGACTACATGGTATGTTAGAGCCTTGTACTTATGCTTCAGTTTCCAAACCTAATTGTGATCATGGGCCGGTGAGGTCGAGGACTAGGTCATGAAAGCCCTCATAACTTACCCACCTGGGTAAGCTTGCAGGAATGTTGCCAAATGAATGAGAGACTGATGAAAACTGGAGTACAGTAGTGGGTGGGTTGCTAAGCAGCCTGGTAAAGAGGATTACAAATTAGGTCCGATTAGTAGAAAAGGTGGGGTGGATAGTGAGAAAGACCGCTGCTCTGGGCCAGCAAAACTGGGTCCTAGTCCCAGGACGGCTTGCTTGGCTTTACTCACTCAACAAATACTCTTCGAATTTCTAGGCATTTGACAGGCTCAGAATAAAACAACTTTTCTTCTCCCAAAACATACTGAAGGTGTCTAATTGGATCACAAGAGAGATATGGGAAGACATTCCACCTTGGTAAGTAAACGTGGGGTATGTGCTGAGCAAGAGGCTTCTAAATCAAGTTGTTGTCCAGGAAAGCATTCTGAAGACTATTGCTTCATGCCTTGAGGGATACAAAGGGTAATTTGTATACTGGTGGAAAAATTTACCCACCACAGGGAACAGGACTAGTGTTTGAGTTATTCTGCATCATGAAATGTAGGAGGTGCCATTTGACAGCTGGTAGCATAGCCAGAGGTGAATCTAACCTAAGTTACGTTGCAAAGTAAAAATGCCATTGAGTCAGTACAATTTGCAGTTGAAGGTAGAAGTCTAGAGACAAGACAAAACTGGGTTTAAAGATAAGCTTTGACATATACCAGTCACGTGACAGTAATCACTTAAAAAACAAACAAACAAACAAACAAACAAACCAAAAAAAACAAACACTCTTCAAGTTTAGTTTCCTTAGCACAGTGTTCTCCTGATTTGGTTATCTATTTATGTCCAGCAACTCTTCTCAACTGAAATGCCTTAAGACAACACATATTTAGTAATTCTCAGGGTCATTATGAATTAAGAATGTGTTATGGCTTAAATGAGGCCCTTGCTTCAAGGGTCTATCACATGGCTGCAACCAAAGTCAACCATGGTTGTGGTGCTATCTCAAAACTCCAGAAGCTCATTTACAGGTCTCTTGGCAGAGTTTGGTTCTTGCTGGCTGGTGACCAGAGGCTCTCTGGAGTTCTTTACTATGTGTTGCCCTCCTAAGGCAGTATATAGCTTCCTCAGAACCAGTGGAGATATGGTGTTGACTGGCAAGACAGAAAGGCCATTGAAGTGAATTCTGATCACTATGGCCCCATTCTGTTGGTCAGAATTCACAAGCTAGCCTACCCTTCTCAGGTTGGCAGGGGTGGGTTGTTGGAGAGTAGGAGTGCATGGGAGGATGGGCATTTATACAAGAAAGAGAACACTAGGAAATCAAGCTGTGGGGATTCCATCTTTGATTTTGGTTTGCCTCTAATTTGTAGGCTAGACCTCCAGTCAATGTTAGAGCTATTGTTCTGCTGAATGGAGGGATGCTGAGCCAGTGTAGGGAGCGGCTAAAGATGGCGCCAACATCCGGTGGTCGTTTGTGGTAAACACCTACAGCGCATGTGTTGGCAGACTCCCAGCACCTACAAGGCCAGGGTGATATTCATGCTAAATAGGTATTTCATGCTCCACCAATCCCCAGTGGACAAATTTACAGCCACAGCCTGTCTTGTATTTAAGGCGAGTGCCTTTGTTCCCCGGGGTCCCTGTATCATCAATAAGGTGTTCCTGCAATAAAGGCTGATTGAGAAGGATCCAACGGTGTTGCGTCTTCCTTGCCAGTCGAGGTGGGCGCAACAACTGGTGGCCCGTACGGAGACCCGAGAAAATTATCTTTTCTCGTCTGGATCCAGAACTTTTTCAGCCTCAGGACGGTCGACGTAGGTAAGTTCCCAGTAGGGGCAGTTAGTTGCCGGAATTGGGACAATAGAGTTCCTATAAGTGGAACGGTAAAGTTCCTGAAGTTGGGACGATAAAGCTCCGGGATAAGGGATTGTAAAACTTCCCTAGTGGGACAATAAAGTTCTCTGGAAAAGCAGAGACAATGATAGCCTTGGTTTAGAGGCAAAAAGGGGTTTGTGGAGCACGGTAATGTTGTCTTTTCCATTTGTTCCTTTGTGGGTTGGACTAGCACTTTTGCCTTATACTCTTTTTGTGTTGTGGTGTTGCTTCTGTCTGAATTGCCACCGTCCAGGGCATGAATGCATTTGTTGGGAAGAGTCCATGATGAGCCACAAGATCGTGTGTAAATAAACACTCCAGCTCGCCAGCTCCCCTTGCTTGTAAATCGATCGTAAATAAGGTCGTAAAAGCATGGGAAGCTCACACTCCACCCCGCTCCTGTCAGCTCTTCAGGATCTTCTTGGTTAGTGTAAGCTTAAAATTGAAAAGGAAATCCTGCTGAGTTTTCTTGATGAGTGTAACCGTTGTGCCCCGTGGTTTATAGTGTCAGGGTCGCTCACTTTGAGAGCATGGGAGAAGCTGGGAAAAGATCTGGATAAGGAGACTACAGTGGGCAAGCTTAAACCAGGGACAAGGCCGCTTTGGCGTATGATCCGTGCCTGCTTGGAAGATAAACGATGTGAAGAAGCTGTTAGGACAGATCAGAGAATCCTTACAGAGCAACAGGAGAGTATGTCAGAAGGAGAGAAAGTTTTGAAGGAAGGAGAGAAAAGAAAAGGGGGAAAAGAGGTAAAAGAAAAGGCAGAAAAGATCAAGGAGAGGATAGACAAAGGCGAGAATAGTAATCAGGATTTAGGAACGAAAAAAAATTTATCCCTCATTAAAGGCATTGACCTTGGAGATGTCTAGTGATTCAGAGTTTAGTGATAGTGACTTAGTTGACCTTGAGGAGGAGGTAGCTCATTATGAGAAAGAGATTTATCATATTCTGACTGGCCAAACACTTACGCTGTGCAGAAACAAGCCAAGGACTTAAATAAGAAGGCAATTATGCCAACAGCACCTCCTGCACCCCCGTATAACTTTCAAGGTAAAACAATGGTGAAGCCTGCAGGAAGTACTTCTTTTTGCCCGGAAGTATGGAAAGAGTTAGGATTGAGTTTTCCAGTTTTTCTGAATGCAAACGGGCAGCGACATCATGAACCTGTTGACTTTAAGACAATAAAACAATTAACAGAGTCAGTCAAAACCTATGGAGTCAACTCGGCTTTTGTTATCGCTCAAATTGAGGCTCTTGGCTGATACTGTCTCACCCCTGGAGACTGGGGGAGTTTAACAAGAGCCTGCCTCTCTTCGGCTATGGAACAGGTGTAGTGAAAGGAAACTTAATTTTATGGACCCCGCTCTAGTGGCGGTGTGTTGGTTGATAACCAACCTTAATTTTTGAAGCATAGTGTTTTATCTGTGCTTGTGCTCCCAGCCCTCACAGTAGGGGGGAGCGAAACTAGCTGCGGAGCTGCTACAGTGAACATGGAGACTGCTCAGTCTCACCCAATTTTTCTGGCTCTTCAGGAGCTGTTTAAAAGAAAAAGGCTTAGGATAAAAAGAAGCACTATAGAGAGATTTCTTAGTGAGTGCGATTGCCATTGCACCTTGGCTCGCTCTCTGGGAATCTCGAGGTGGACAGCTAAGAAAAGCTGGGAAAGATTTAAATTTTGCTTGGGAACAAGGAACCTTAAAGGGACAGACTGCGTTAGAAAGGCTACAGGAGGAATGATCTGAAAAGGCTGAGAGTGAGGTGGAGGAGGACTCTAAGGAAAACAAGAACAAGAAAAGAATTTCTGCTTTTAGTGGCCAGACCTTCAACTTTTGCTCACAGAAAGAGAGTGCTCATTAAGAGAAGTTCTTTCAGGGAGCCTGCCTTATCTTGTTGGTTTTATTCCAAGAGAGAAGTCAGTCTCCAGCTTTAAGTTATTTTTCTCTAGTTAGTCATCATTAACATGGAGAGTGCCTTTGATCCTATCCCCACAGCAGCCAGTTCCTGCCCCTGTGGTCAAAATGCCCCAGGTTGGGGGACAGAGAAGCCCCTCGGACTACAAAACTGCCAACAGCCAAAGGTAAAAGTTAAAACAGAGAACATTCCAGGCCCAAGCCTAACCAGATGTGTTTCAAATGCAGATGCTTCATCAACTCTGACCAACTTTTACTCCGACAGGACGAGATAAAAATAATAAGGACTTGAAGATCCGATCCTTCTCCTGATTTAGTAGCTCTGTTCCAAGAACCAGGGGCCATAAAACCTTTTGGCCCTTATCTCCTGGAGCCATAAAACAGGGATGTATTGGGGTAAGATGGGCTAGAAAAGGCCTCGATGATTTGGGCTAGCATGAGTAAAACTTGTAATAAAAAAGAGACAAGGTAATGGTAAAGTGTTTTTGTGTATGCATTCTTTTAGAGTTATGTTTTAGTCTTTGGACCCTGATTAGAGACAGGTTACACCCTAGACATGAGAGAGAATGGGTTTGGGAAAAACAGTCCTCCCAGACTCTCCACAGATGCTTTGGAGAAAGAGAAAAACTTTCAGAGCTCTCCTGGGAACAGAAGAAAGGTAGGAGACGTCCTGCCTCTCTGCTGGCTCCTATTAGAGAAATGCTTATTTCTGGTTCTGAACTCCACAGATAAGATATCTGAGTCCTTTCAGTGGGACACCATCTAGTTTTTTTCCCTCTATGTCTATTGTCTGTCCTTGGTGCACCAAGCTGTCCATGTCTGTCAGTTTATGTCTGTGGTTTTTGTTTCTCATTGTTTAAATGTTTTATGTTTCATGTTCAAAAGAAAAAATGGTAAAAACTTTATCTGCCGGTCATTCACACCTTGATTTGGTCTTAACTTGTTTCTGAAAAGAGGACAAATGAATAAAAAGCAGTTTCAAACGGCCTTTGGAGCCCTGTACCTGCAGCAAAGAGCCTAGGTCAGCTGGACAAGTTGCCCGGGGGCGGAGCATCTGCAGGAGCTGATCTTAAAGGCGCCAGCAGCTCCTCAGCTTCTTGGTATGGGAGCTGATGGCTGTTTTCTCTTAGAAAAATCCCTGAGTTGTTATTAGACTTAGCAGGTGACAAGGTGTTTCTTTTAAAATCACAGGTAGAAAAGCAAAAATGGTGCTTGGTCTAAATACTAAAGACATGTGTTAACCACTTCAATTTTGTTTCTGACTGGTTTTAAATGTATAAATATGTTCTACATGCCTTGGTCATAGATTATTGGCCTTTAAGTTATTGGATATGGTTAAAAAATTATAACATCTATAACAAGAAGTTGATATAAAACTGATAATTTAGATAGAGTCAATCTAGACAATATGTGACATGAGCCAACCTAGAGAAACAGGTCTAAATTGAGATAATATTTTTATAGAACTCTTATCCTAGAAGCCAGGCACCCCCAAATTACAGAATGTAAAATTGTGTTGGAAGTTTTTAAAAGATTTCATGATTCTTTCAATTTAATTTCTGATTCTGCTTATGTAGTTAACGCTGTGCGCTCACTTGAAATTACAGGGCCAATTAGGTTGACTAGTACTATATGTCAAATTCTTTTAGAATTACAAAAATTAATTTGGACCAAGAAAAAATAAGTTTTTCATACAACATATTCGAGCTCATACTAATTTGCCTGGTCCCATGGCCAGTAATAACGCTTTGGTGGATGCTAGTACTCGCAGAGAATTTATTTTTCATGCAGCTCCAGTTGATCTTGCTAGAGAATTTCATCAAAAGTTTCATGTTCCTGCTTTCACTCTTCAACAAAAATTTAAAATCTCTAGAGCTACAGCTCGTGATGTAGTATTACGTTGCCAGAATTGTGTTCAGTTTCACCACCCTCCTCAGGTGGGAGTTAACCCTCGTGGTCTGATTCCACTAAAACTCTGGCAGATGGATGTCACACACATATCTCAATTTGGAAATTTAAAATATACACATGTTTCTGTTGATACCTGTTCTGGCATTATACATGCCACTCTGATGACTGGTGAAAAGGCTCCTAATGCCATTAGTCATTGCTTAGAGGCGTGGACAGCCTGGGGAAAGCCTGACAGCCTCAAGACAGACAATGGACCTGCCTACACTACAAAGTCTTTTCAGACATTTTGCCAAACAATACAGGTCAAACATATACAGGATTGCCATACAATCCCCAAGGTCAAGGAATTGTAGAAAGAACACATTGTACTTTAAAAGAGCTCTTACAAAAACAAAAAGGGGGAATTGCCTATGGCAAAACACCAAGAGAACAGTTGTCTTTAGCTCTTTTTACTCTAAATTTCTTAATTTTGGATATGCATGGCCGCTCTGCTGCGGATCACCATGCTGCTACTAAACCTATGACTATTCAAATACAGACAGCTGAGACTATCAATCAGATTGTAGACAGAACCGCAGTGACATTAGAGATACAAGAAGAATTTAATGCCCACTTGGCATCTGGCTTTCTATTAGCTAACCAACGAATAGATTTGATTCAAGAACAAATTGAGGCATTATATCATATGACGCAGCTGTCCTGCGTTTCCTCTCTTAGAGGCTTATGTGTTATTCCATTGCAAGCTAACTTTTCTCAGTATTTTCAACAGAGCAAAGAAATCTCAAATTATTTGAAAGGAAACTGGTCCATGGAAGCAGAACAATTATCAAGACAATTGCTGATTGCTGTCCTTAACAACACCAGAATGGAACCCATCACGTTTGGAGATTTCACCTCGTGGATCACTAATGCTTTCTCATTTTTTAAAGATTGGGCTGGCATGTTTGCCTGGGGGGCCATTGTCCTCTTGGGATGTGGAGTATGTCTATGGCTTTTTTGCCATTTACAACGAGAGCATGCCAGACACAAAGCGATTGTTTACCAAGCTATGGCGGCCATTGAAAGCGGTGCTTCTCCCAGTGTATGGCTGGCCTCTCTGATAGATTGAGAGTTCGCCCTAGATCATATTTTGTCACTGTCATGTGAAGTCATTGTATCCAGAGACGGACAACTTTCCTCAGGCTCGGACCAACCTAAGACAGGAGCCTGGTGGCGATAGGGTTAATTTCCAGTGATGGGTAAGGCCGAGTTTTTAGAGAGGAATGACCTAAGACAGGAGCAATGACGTGTATTGACGTGACACCCAGATCTAGACCAGTCATAGACAGAGGTGGCCTTGCCCTGTTTGAAGATTCGGGCTGGTCCTATGCCCCTCTGCTCTGCTTCTCCCCTAATATTAAACACACACGTATAGCCCAGGACGGTGTGTTGTACATAAGTCATCTCTAGCCATTGGGGTGCTGTCCTAACTGCAAGAGTGGTTCGCCATGGCCGAGCTGGGCACTCTGTGAGGCATGTCTGACCTCTCTCAGACCACTACCTCCACATAATGGGTTCATTTAAAAAAAAAAAAAGAGGGAGATGTAGGGAGCGGCTAAAGATGGCGCCGACATCCGGTGGTCGTTTGTGGTAAACACCTACAGCGCATGTGTTGGCAGACCCCCAGCACCTACAAGGCCAGGGTGATATTCATGCTAAATAGGTATTTCATGCTCCACCAATCCCCAGTGGACAAATTTACAGCCACAGCCTGTCTTGTATTTAAGGCGAGTGCCTTTGTTCCCCGGGGTCCCCGTACTATCAATTAGGTATTCCTACAATAAAGGCTGATTGAGAAGGATCCAACGGTGTTGCGTCTTCCTTACCTGTCGAGGTGGGCGCGACAGTGAGGCGAGTTTTTCTTATTTGTAAAGACTGACTAATAAGGCCTCGCCAATGCCATTCAAATAAAAAAAGAAAAAGAAAAAGACAAATGTAGCTTTCAATTTCTTACCATTTTATATCGGATGGAAGATAA
Source organism: Rattus norvegicus (assembly GCF_021556685.1). Lineage (NCBI taxonomy): Eukaryota > Metazoa > Chordata > Mammalia > Rodentia > Muridae > Rattus > Rattus norvegicus. The sequence continues at coordinate 808,596 of NC_141535.1, read as the reverse complement.
ACATGACAATGCCTCTTCTTCTTCTTCCTATTTTTATTATTATTATTATTATTATTATTATTATTATTTAGGTTTTCACTGGAGGATCACTAGGAACTATTATGTTATTTAAAATTCTTTACATGGTAGTATAGATGAAGGACTCTGACTAAAATATTTCCTTTGTAATATATATTTCATAAGTGGAAATTGTAGAACTGACTTGCGAGGCTTTATCTTTCTAAAAATATAAATAAAAAATCAACTATCCATTAAGAAATAGAACTCACTTAGCTTCTCCATACCTGCCTTCATAACCACAAGAAGCAATTTCATCTCTTGAAAAAAACAGAATCAATTCAATTTCTTTGTGTAGAATCGGGATTCTTACTCACTGATGAATCTGATATTAGGTCTGCATTAAAATAAGATTTAATCATTATGTTAAAATATATTTTCCTTAAATTTTACTAAGGTAATATGGTTTCTATTATTTTCAGGTGCAAATATTTAGGTTCCAAACACCTGCACGAATGGCCATTATTTCTATACTTAGTACAAAAACTAGTAAAATTGTTTTTTTTATTCTTCAGCAGTGTTCAGACAAAAACGTGTCACAATAAACTCACGGTATCATGTTTTAATAAATGTAATCCATTCTGTTACCTTGTAACACAGTCCCTGGGGTAGGCAAGGGTGAAAGTGGTAAGGAGGATGAAGTCCACCTCCTTGCTTAGGAGAACTATGCAGCTCACTATAATAGGAAAAACAGAAAAGAAGTTTCTTGGAATGGTTACTTTTTCTGTCCTAAAAGAACTTTCTATAGAACTTACAGCTAATATGTTAAAGAAATTTCAAGTTTCTGCCAGCCATTTGATTAAACAAAAACTTACTAATCATTTTTAGAAAGTTTGGTTTCCTGTTTCCCATATCCAGAAACTAAGTCAGTTTAGCTTGATGATCTCATCTATACACTACATCCATACATACATGTGTGCACGCGCACATACACACACACACACACACACACACACACACATATATGCACATTATATAAACATTTTTATATACTATAATGACACTTTATCTTAAACATTAAAGTATTTCTTTTTTGCACAGGTAAAAACAGTCTAACAGCATTATTTTCTACTTGTCATGAAACAAGTGCACCTTCAACTAAAAAACCTGAGCTCAATTTTTGTCAGTAGTAACTGCTTTACAGAACATAATTCCAGTATCGATAGAAAAACAGCTTACCAGCATTTGTAATATCCAAACCAAATTTGCAATCTCACCCAGATGTATAAATGTGCCCGGCACCTGAACCATAAAGAAGTCAATTAATAATGGATGAGTATATTAAAGAAATTGGTCATTGTCTCTGGATATTACTATTAGGTTAAGCATGATGTGTGCTCTTATAGAACTTTTTCTGCTACAAACAACACTGTTAGTAAAGCAAGACCCAAACATATCACTTTAGCAAATTCCAAACAAAGCTATTCTGTGTACACTGCAGTAGCACATAGTTTAAAAACCTACTCACTACCTCTTTTTCAAACATATTGAAACACCTCAATGCTCTATGAAAAACAGCAAAGTTATTGCACCACCAGAAATACACAGTAAAATATCTAACTTCATTTCAGTAGAGCATGAGACTTAATCTCTGGGTCAAAGGCACCAATTATAAAAGGAAATAAACACTCTAACTAGTCCAAATAAAAGACACACAATCCAGGTACTTTATTTACAAGTCATAAGCCTAATTGGACAGGTATACAGCTATACTAAACTATTTCCATGCCATAATGTCCCTTGTTACTTGCTGTTTTTCCAGGCCATATGCTCAGGGTCCATCTCCTCACTTGGTGGCTTCCTCCTCCCTTGGTCTCCTCTCTTGTTCCCCCTTCTCCTCTCTCTTGAGACCCTCCACTCCACCCTCAAGTCCCACCTTTCTTCTTCTATTGCCTAATCACAGACTCTATCCATTTTTGATGAGTTAAAATAAGAAGCAAAGTTTACAAAGCATCACTTGGGGTACTTGAGGATCTGCTCCTCAGGGCTTCCAGATCTTGGGAGCCAGTATGGAGGGAGCATTTAAATACAAGCAGCACCATGCCAAATCCACCAATAACTTTTCCTTATCTGACCAATAACCATCAACATCTTTACCTAGTACACAGCCCATACAGATATTTTCAGATCCTAGCACCCATAGCTATGGCTTCTGGTAAAATGTAAGTACCTGTCACATTCTTACAAACTCAAGAGAAACTGAGCAAATTATCCAGTGTTTTCACAACAGTCCACTATTTAATCTGCACGAATCTAAGGGTCATCAATAACAAACCAACAGAAAATGCCACTAAACAAAGACAACAGCCATGATATATTATATTCCAAAGGTACAACCATGAATTAACCTTTAAAAGGAAGTTACATAACCTTTATATTTTAAAGACTTTTAAAATAAGAGTCTCACTTGGAAATTATGCATAGTTCATCTTTGAATATTGAGTGTGGGCCATGCACCCCCACTGCCCTGGCCTTAGAGGCAACGCCAGAGTGTTCCTCTTCACTGGGCTAGCCTACCTGTTCCAAAGTGCAGCACAGTACATGGGTCTCACCTCAAACAGAGTGAGCTACTCTATGTGAGATTCGTGGAAATGCAAAGATACACGGTCCTCACTGGAGGGCAAACTAGATAAGCACATGGAGAAAGGATGTGGAGGAATAGTTAGAGATATCAAAGACACAAGATAGTGAAAGAGAAATCGCTGAGAGATAGTCTGTGACTAATAGAATTTAAATTGTTGCTCCTGTAGAATGAAAAGTAAAGTTGCTAACAGGGTAAAAAACATCTGCATCGTCAGAATCCAGGAAGGGTTTGTAAAAGGCCCCAAACATGTGCAGAGATTAAATAGCTCTAAACAGAATCATCAAAGAGATGATTCAGGAAACAGCACACAAAGGAAGTCACAGAAGGATCAAATGCTCTGGTTACATTGACCTAATTTCTTAATATAAGGAACGAGAAATCAGTTTCCAAAAAACACGAAAGATGCTTCATCTAACAATACAAGTCAATATTAGACATAATTTTTATAAAGCTACTGTGTAGAAGTCAAAGATACTAACTTCTAAAATGACTCTTAGTACGTTTAATTTTTGTGCAATGTCTAATAATGACTCAGAGAATGTGATATTGTAAAAAAGTAGAAGAAAGGCATTGGAAAAGGAGTTTTAGGCACAGGTTTGGGTGTAAATTTAGTAAAAGACAATCTAGTCATTTTATATCTAGCAAATACATATACAGGCTCCAAATGGGTCAAAGACCTTAAGATACAAAAATGAATGTCATAAAGTTAAAACAAGAATATAGTATCAAGGTATTATGACCAATTTTTTAAAGGAAAGGAATATTTCATTTTGTGGAACTTAAACATTTCCTCTAATATTTGACTTCTGGTGGCCCATCCAAAAGAAATGAAAAAGATATGAATTATAAAAGGATGTTAAATATTTTAAAAATCCAGTGGCTAATAAGATGCAGCTAATTAAGTAAGCAAAGAAGAAAATATTCCTCTGCAAAACCATGCTTGGCCAGCCAGTGATGGAAAGCAAGACAAAAGAAGATTAGTTTCCTGTTACTTTCAAAGAACAAGCACCTACCCAGGTCAAAATCTAAATGCAGACTACTAAAACAAGCAGCTGACTTGGCTTCCACCCACCAGACTGAGCGACAAAGAAACTTAGAAACACCACCAAACATGCACAACTGTTTTTTTCCCTCATTTTGACAGATGTTCACTCAGTATTTTCTTAGTTTTCAGCAATGGACACGTACTGTGCCCTTCCTTCAGTTACACATCCCTTGCTTTCTAGAACTTAAATTTTTATCTATTTAATGTAGGAAATTCAGAAAGAAAAGGCAACATGGTACACAAGTATGCTGAAGAAACTGACCACAAGCAATGAAACAAAGACTCAACAAGCTCAGGAAGTTATCCCAAGATCTACTGACACAAATCACTAATCTCAAAATTTTCTGAAAACATTTAACAGCTAATAAGAACCCTAGAAAACTTGAAAAATTGATACACATATGAATTATAAATGTGTGTCTACAATCACCCTTCCTGGTGCACCGTGTAAGCAGATGATGGCAACTAAGAAAGACTAATTCCAGAAAAGAAATCCAGATGACCAGATTCTGTTTTGCCTCAACAGGGTCGTTTCTAAAATAACCATTGTTTTTTCTTAAATCTGACAAAACAGGAAACAGAAGAAACTGGGATAGAACCAAAATCTAGATCCTTTCTACTGTGCTATATGTCTTTCTTCTCATTTATGTGTTCCTAAAACAATGATTTTTTTTTTAATATTTGTGGTTTTACAATTTATTCTACAAGGAAACCAATGGGAAAGACTTGCCAATTTCTTTGGAACTGTAATGCAGGGTAGTAAAACAAATGAAGATCTTGTGATTGTAAAGAGACTAATTTTCCAAGACAGTTATGGAAATATTTTTTCTAAGAAACCAACTCACTCAAATGAGGCAGATAGACTCTGGTTACAAGTGGTTGTGTCCTTCCTTGAGTCGGGGTTCCCTGCTCTGTAGCCTTCCCTTGAAAGTTCTGTTCTCTTGGTGTCATCTCCTGAAAGCCGAGGTTAGGTACAATGGTGTCTGCTTTTAAGTTCTAAAAAATACTGAAAAACATAAACTTCAGTGTCTGCACGGTGACATAAGCCACATCGCTCATCTAGTTAATATGAAAAAACCACGCTTTCACTCCCAACCTAAGTTGGGATTGAGTTCCAGGTGAACATCATCCTCCAGTTTCAGAAATCAAAACTATACACTGGTCATTGCTCAGATTTAGATTTTGTTTGGATTCATGTTGTCACTTGTAGAAGTTTGGACCTGGTTCTTCCTCCCAGCCCCATGCTCCCAGAAATAAGACGGAGACTCAAAATATATTAACAAATACCTTGGCCATAGAGCTAGACTCTTCTCTGACAAATTCTAACCCGCTTACTCAAATCTACATTCTGCCATGTGGCTCATTACCTGTGCTCAGGAACCACGAGTCTGTCTGGTCACATTTTCCAGGGCAATTCTCTCTGACCTGGATCTATCCCAGAATTCTTTCTGCCTCCCGGATGTCCCACCTTCTATTCTATCCTTTCCTATAGGCCATAATTTTTTTTTTAACTGAAAGGTGATATATCCAAACAAATACACAAGATACTTTCTCTACAGTCACTACCATTCTTAAAGTCTTCAAAGAGCTAATTATTCCAATTCTACTTTTACTTCTAATGCACCAAGTCCAACACCAACATTCAGACGCCATCCATGGGAGGATTATTGCTTTAAAGAACTTATGTGCACCTGCTTTTCCTTTCAGTTTATTCTGGTAATAATGCCACTCCAGCTGGGTGTTAGCATCAGGATGAAAGGTGTTCTATGTAGACCAGGCTGGCCGGGAAGTCATAGAGGTTCACCTGCTAGGATTAAAAGCTTGCTCCACCAAACAAGGCTCTGATGAACTAACTCAATCTAACAGCAGCAGAGTCAGTTTTCTGTGGCCTTTGATTTCTTACAATGAAAAACAGGCAGCTCAGATTCCAGGTTCAGATTGTAGGAGGAGAAAATGAGACAAAAAACTACAATCAGAATTTTATAATTCTGGTATAAGTAGGTATAAATAGGTTTAGAGAGCAGGGGGCTCAGAACAAAGAGACATTTAACACACAAGCTCTCCTGCCTCACTACATAAGCCAGACAAAAGTACACTACACCACAAGGTAAGTGTCCCTACCCTAAAATCAATTCCTTTACATTCAAAAATTCTCTTTCAGAGCTGAGTCAAAACTACCTAGAACAAAAATAAAGCCTTGTTGGGAATCTAGAATTTTCTAGTATTTTCACATAAGAGAAAAACTGACTTTCAAACGAAACTGCAAACGTAGCTATGTTGTCCAGAAAGAACTAAAGAAAAACGCTAAATAAATGCTTCTAATACTAGTAAGTAGTACACACATAAACCTGAAATTTCATTTGCAAAACAGACTACCCAGTTGACTCAACTCAATGATATAGAATTATCCAAAACCCAGAAGTTAGTATGTTTACCTACATTAAGGGAGGAGTTATTTGAACAGAAGAGAAAGTCTGAAGACACAGTATCGCAGAAAATTCCCCTTAATGAGCAATAAAAAGATATAGAAAATATCCAGAAACTCTCATCTATGTGAGATAACAGAGTCCTCACTTTAAGATACACTTCTCTGTATATTTCAACGTACACTAAAGCAGTACTATTCTAATTTCCCTATACCTGTGATAATAAAGGGTAGCCAATTTGAACAAATGAATAAATTTAATTGAGAAAAAACAAAATACTTTCGAAAGAATATATTGTTATCATTTCAGATACACACAGACACACAGACACACAGACACACAGACTCTCTCTCTCTCTCTCTCTCTCTCTCTCTCATGTATCAATTTTTTTAAACAAACAAAAATACAGATCTTTAAGATCTGTTATACTTCTTACACCCAGGAGACAAAGAAGAAAACAGTATCAACATGCCTTCCAGAACTCTGATGTCTGGGTGCCCTTAATACTGACATATTGCCTAAACGGGAAAAAAAAGAGCATTCAAACCCAAACTAATTCTTCTCATTAAAAACATATTTAGTCAACTTTAAAAATCACATTTAGGAATAATGTTGACATAATGTAGAATATATTATGGACTGCACATCACCTTAATAGTTGAATTTCCATTTCTTCAGTTTTCTGATAGAACGTTAAATCATTTCTAACAATAGCATAACATTATTTCCTATTCTACATTCTAACCTTCTTCCTTTAAGATTATAATTTTATAAGATAAATCTTATTATACAATTTATTTATGTGTAGTTTCACCTATTTAGCTTTGATAAACTCCATTCTGCACAACTCTACAAATTTTATTTAATGAAACAATTACAATGGCTACTACTACCCAATGTTGTTGATAAGTAATAAAACACAAGAGGATTACAAGGAGTTAGATTAATTCTCACAACACTATAGGGAAAAATTACTATCACCCACAACTTTTATATTAGTAATATAAGTTCAACAGCTGGTGAGTGCCCAAATTGGAATTTATTTCCAGTCAGTCTGATTTCCAAGCTCTTAAGTTATCATACTTGTTGTTATTAAAATCTCGTTGTAATAAAGTAACCACCACAACCATCCAAATAGAGCACACAAAACTAACACAGTTCCACTTGGTGAGATTTAATGGGAGAACAAGACAAGGGAAAGGGGCAAGAGAAAGAAGAGAAAAGAACGAAGAGAAGAGAGAGCATGAGGGCAGAAGAAGTCTGCCTTTCATTTGGAATATGACATAACTACTCCCACGTGGATTTGGTATTTGGACCAAAGGAATACTGGGAATGTAGGGCTGTTGCCGTGTCAACAGTTACCAAATGGTGTTGCTGCTCAAGGCAATTCCTGATACCAACAATACTGTCCCCGCCAGCGGGGACCCAGTTATTCAGGGTCCCGAAGAGGCTTTCTACCTGTGGGCCAAAATGGGGGTGAAGAGAAGAAGGAGACCAAGCAAAAGTTCTGTTGTCAAGGTCTCGTTTATTGGGATGAACATTGCAGCTTTTAAGGCTTTCAGGTAGGGGGAGTGACCTTTGTGAAATATGAAGGAGGGGGAGATGAGGGTATAGGCAGTGATAGCTGGAGGCAAAGAAGTCAGGCGATGAGGTCAGGTGGTGGAGACACTGGGTGTTGACTGAGGAGATAACTGGTATCTGCTCGAGCTGAGGCATCCCTTGAATGTTATACTCCTGTGCCGTAAATTCATGGGAGAGGCTTTATCCAACAATCTTAAGATTTATGGCAGTCATCTTCGGGGTGAGTCTCTGTGGCCAAACAGCCCAGAGTCACTTTGAACCATGCAGTCAAAAAGCGGCTAGGCCCAAATCCAATATGGCTCCGTGCATCTCCCCCATTTTTCTTTAAAAAAAAAAAAACCATTAGGTGGAAGTAGTGGTCTGAGAGAGATCAGACATGCCTCACAGAGTGCCCAGCTCGGCCATGGCAAGCCACTCTTGCAGTTAGGACTGCACCCCAATGGCTAGGAATGAACTTATGCTGTAACACACCGTTTTGGGCTATACGTGTGTGTTATTGGGGGAGAAACTGGGCAGAGGAGCATTTGACCGGCCTGCACGTTTAAACGGGGTGTAGCCACCTCTGTCTTAGGATCGACCTCTCAAACCCCAGCCTCTCTGTCATAGGACCACCTTGTCACCCTCAAGGCTCCATGTCTAGATTGGTCAAGGGTCAGAGGAAGTTGCCCGTCACTGAGGAAAGCTACATTGGATCATCTTCTCATTCCTCTTACTTGAGCCCAGGGGCGAAGGAGCAGGAGCCAGATGGCATTAATATAAGAGATTGTGGAAATTGAGCCTCTCCCAATAAGTAGTGGGCACCTCATCTGGTTCTCCTCAGCTGCTATGGCCATACCACCAAGGACCTAGTCAAGCCTCTCCTGTAATAAAATTTAGAATTCCCAATTGTTAGCAACTACTCCAGAAAGTTCACCCACTGTGCTTGCCTAACAATAGATTGGGGGAGGGTAGCTCCAGACACTGCAGACACAATGGCTGCAGCAGTAATGGCTGCTACAATATCAGCGAAAATGCCAAGGTCTTTCCCAGGACAGTTCAGGATCGGTCATTCTTCTCTGGAACAACCAGCAGGCAATGGGACCATGTCTGAGATCTGCAAAACAGGGCAGAGTTCCCCAGTCCACAGCAGCTTCCACCAAGCAACAGTGCACAGAGGGTCGGAGCGCAGGCTGTGGTGGGACAGGACACAATGACTGCAGCAAGGCCAGAATTTCTGTGATGACAAAAGATGAGTGGGAATCCTCCATATTCCTCCAAGGACACAGGAATGACTCCAGGGACCCGAACCAGGAGAGCTGAATCTTCATGCTCACAGGATCAGCAAGTCTCACCAGCCATCAGGCAGCTGGCACACTCCTGTAGCATCCTGTAGAAAAAACACAAAGATTCCCTCTTCCCCATATAAAATATCTGAACAGGATCATGCCAATATGTGGATCTTTCTATTTCACCTAGGCAGAAGTATGCCTAGCTGTAGGGTGCCATAAACTCAGAGTGTTCCTTGGCATCCAAATTTTAAAATTGAAATAAAAGGAGCATATTTTAGCATACAGGGATAACTCCCCTTTTTATTTATTAAAATATTGTTAAAATATTATTTATTAAGATAAGTCCTTAAGGATTAAATTGAGGACACTGAGCACTTGTATTTATAAATTGACTTTTATACCAAATTATTGTCTCCAGCATTACTGTTTTGGATATATAAAGAATGAGATTTTTTGACTAATTGTTCCTATGTAAGGCCTATAATCTGTCTGGTATCATTGTCCTCCCTTGTTAAGGGGTCTAGGCAATCCAGTTTGAGTTCTTAAATGGCCTATAAAGGAACAGTACTTAGTGCTCTTAACCACTGAGCCATCTCTCCAGCCCCTCACCAGCTTTATTTACCTAAACATAAGCATTAATTAGAGATGCCAAATCCTATAAATATTGTCCAGATTTAGTCGCACTAGAAATCCCTGAGCCGGTAGGGTGAGGCTGGGAGTTGAAAGTAAGCAAATGGAGTCTTCCTCTTTTCAAGAGGGTGTGTTATCAACTCCATTACCATTTTCAAAGAGCTGGGTCTATGGTTTTGTTTAGTTGTCTGAGCCAGAGCACTGAAAGGACAGTGAGTTGTCAGACAATTTACACTGAAATCACTCACTGATTTCATGTAGAAAACTTGTCTCTAATAAAGCATTAAGTAATTGAAATCAATCGTAAACCACAAGCCACACATTGGCTATCAGTATGTGAATTGAAAGCTTGATTTTTTTAACATTATAAAAACAGTGGCTAAAGCCAGGAATTTAATAATCTGTGCTGAAGCAGCAGAAACTCAAGAGAATAAACAAGTGATCCAATCATACATGTAGCCTTTTCATTAGATGAACCACCTATAAATACAGTAAGCGCATTTCCTATGGGTTGTATGCACAAATATACAGGAAATACAAAAACATGTAAAGAGTAAAATTATCAATTTTGCCTGAAAAATTTGTATATGTAATAGGCCAAATATCAGTATTTTGTAATAACCAATTAACTGTTGTTTGGCTTTTTAAAATACTTCCATGACTGTAGCCTACAATTCTGTATTAACACAACTGAAGCTTTATCTTCAATGAGGATAACAAACAAAGACCTAAGTCCTCTGGTAAGGTGAGGTACTTAGCCAACTAACATATCCTTAGTAGCTTAAAATTAGTTTTAAATACTCTTTTCTGGAGTAGTCTAACAGCTACTCCCCAAATATTAAAGCTCATTTAGAGAGCAAAAGTTTGTAGTAAAAATTTCTATATACACTTAAAGATTTAAAGTTCTAACTTCTTACATTGAAGAAGCGACAAAATTACATAATATAAGGCTATTAGCCATTCTTTAGTAAAAATTTTAATGATATCACTTTATGGGCTCTCTAAAATTATAAGCAAGCTCACGAAATGAAAACTCACAATCGCCAGGATGTAAACAAATTGTATAAAAATAATCCTCTAAATCTATCTTGAAATGGCAGTTGGATAAGCAAACAAGCTGTAATGCTCTCACAAGTTCTAAAACCTCATCAATCCTTTTTAAATCCTGTAACAATCTCTACCTGTTTGATTTTTTTCTTAATTATAAATAAGTTTGAGTTAGTCAATGTAACACTGACAATCTTTAATCACAATCTTTAAGATCTCTTTGTAACACCAGAGCACAGCCACAACTTTGGAAAGTCACCTGAATTCTGAGTATGTGACTAGGCAGCTGTTCTTGGGGCAGTGGAATTAGCATCAAAATACAGTAACTTTAGGGCAAACCACAACTTTGGCTATGACTGCCAATTCCTACATACGAACGCACGATGGTGCGGTCTCCAATACCTCAAAAAAGAGACATTGCCCTAAAATCTTTTAGAAGCCTGGTTTTTAGAATAAGAATTCCATAAAAATATTACCTCAATTTGGACCTGTTTCCCTAGGTTGGCTCATATCCAAATTACAGTTTTAAGCCAACTTTCTGTTACCAATGTTACACCTTTTAAGCTGTGAAAGCTCCTGGTGTCTTTAGGATCAGCTAGTATAAACATTTAGCCAGCCCCTGGGGAGCTTGTCCAGCAGACTTAGGCTTCTAGCTACAGATGTAGGCTCCAAAAGCCAATTGAAACTGTTTTTTATGCATTGTTCCCTTCTTGAAACGAGTTAAAACCAAGTCAAGGTGTGAACGACTGGCAGATAAAGTTTTTATCATTTTTTCTTTTAAACACGAAACATAAAACATTTAAACAACGAGAAACAAAGACCACAGACATAAACTGACAGACATGGATAGCTTGGTGCACCAAGGACACACAATAGACATAGAGGGAAAAAACTAGATGGTGTCCCACGAAAGGGACCCACATATCCTACCTATGGAACCCAGAACTAGAAATAAGCATTTCTCCAATAGGAGCCAGCAGAGAGGCAGGACGTCTCCTGCTTTCCCTCTGTTCCTAAGAGAGCTCTGAAAAGGTTTTTCTCTTTCTCCAAAGCATCTGCGGAGAGTCCGGGAGGACTGTTTTTCCCAAACCCATTCTCTCTCATGTCTAGGGTGTAAACTATCTCTAGTCAGGGTCCAAAGACTAAAATATAACTCTAAAAGAACGCATATGCAAAAACACTTTACCATTACCTTGTCCCTTTTTTATTACAAGTTTTACTTAAGCTAGCCCCACACTGCTTAAAATTAACCAGGGACACCTTTCATCAATAAAACAAAAAAACTTGATTAAATCCTTTTTTTTAACTCTTAATCCTCTCTCCCTGAGTGAGCGCTTGATCTCTCCTATGAAACAAGCCTCCTAAATCCATACCTTCCCCATGGCAATTAGACGACAATTATTCGACCGGTCCTTACTTCCCTCTCCAGCGATGCACGAGCGATGCGGCCTGAAGAGTCCTTGATTCCCGCTGCAGCTCTCTTATCTCCATCGTCCTGTAGTCGGCCTTGCTTCGGGGTCCCTGTGTTCGGGCGCCACTTGTCCCCACCAGTGGGGACCCAGTTATTCAGGGTCCCGAAGAGGCTTTCTACCTGTGGGCCAAAATGGGGGTGAAGAGAAGAAGGAGACCAAGCAAAAGTTCTGTTGTCAAGGTCTCGTTTATTGGGATGAACATTGCAGCTTTTAAGGCTTTCAGGTAGGGGGAGTGACCTTTGTGAAATATGAAGGAGGGGGAGATGAGGGTATAGGCAGTGATAGCTGGAGGCAAAGAAGTCAGGCGATGAGGTCAGGTGGTGGAGACACTGGGTGTTGACTGAGGAGATAACTGGTATCTGCTCGAGCTGAGGCATCCCTTGAATGTTATACTCCTGTGCCGTAAATTCATGGGAGAGGCTTTATCCAACAATCTTAAGATTTATGGCAGTCATCTTCGGGGTGAGTCTCTGTGGCCAAACAGCCCAGAGTCACTTTGAACCATGCAGTCAAAAAGCGGCTAGGCCCAAATCCAATATGGCTCCTTGCACAATACTGCTGTTATAATTCGACATATTTCAAAAAGTAGTTCACAAAAAACAAAGTCTATATACACAGGGAATTGTTCTTTCACTATTAGCTGTTACTAGTTCTGCCGCATTACTATAATATTTATGGAGATGAAAGCAAATATTATCTCATAAGGAAAATTACTGACTTAGAATAACCAGAGATTGTTAATAAGGATTATTATAACCCAACTATTAGGATAACACTACGTTATAATAACATTACTTCTAATAATCCCCATGGTGTTCCAAAATAAGATAGTACAAGTCCTAAAACTGCCACCCATTTCTACTTGTCTCAAGCTCTGGCCGAATCTTTTGTGCACTGTGACAGCCAATTCTATGAAAAACTGACTCATAAAAGGCCAGTGAAAGAAGAACACAGACTGGAAACAATTAAAAAAAAGTCTATTCAGTCCCAAATCAAAGTACACCTGCCTGTTAAGATAAAGGACAGAGCAAGCACTGAAGATCCAGGTAAATATATTTAAAATGCAAATTATAACAGCCCTCAACAAACACCGAGAAGTCAACAAAATGATCTAAGTATTAAAAAGAAGAAACAAAACAAACAAACAAAAAAAACCAAAAACCCCAAACCACTCTTTCTCGTCAACAAGGTGGCCAAGTAGCAGATGCCAACATGCAGATCTTCATGTAGACCTGAATGGGAAAGACCATTACTCTTGAGATTGAGCCCAGAGACACCATCAATAATGATCCAAGAAAAGGAAGGCATCCCACCGACCAGCAGAGCTGATATTCGCTGGCAAACATTTGGAGGATAGCCACACCCTCTTGAACTACAACATCCAGAAAGAGTCCACCTTGTACCTGGTGCTGCGTCTGCACAGTGGCATCATTGAGTCATCCCTTTGTCACCTTGTCCAGAATTACAATTGTGACAAGATGATCTGCCACAAGTACTACTCATGCCTGCACACAGTGTAGTCAACTGGTACAAGAAGTTCGGCCACTCCAACAACCTGAGCCCCAAAGAAGAAGGTCAAATAAGGCTGGGGCCATACCTGGCCTGTGACCCTGTGACCAAATAAAATCCATTGCCTGGGGCAAAAAAAAAGAGAGAGAGAGGGAGAGAGAGAATATGACAAAGAAAAATATCAAGCTCGGCACAGGACTTAAACCCTAGCATTGAGAGACAGAGGGCAGGCACATCTCTGGAAGTCTGAAGTCAGCCTGGTCTACAAAGTGAGTTCCAGGACAGCCAGGGCTATACAGAAAACCCTGACTCAAAAACAAAACAAAATTCTGACAATTAGCTTTCCTGTGTAAAACCATTATGACTCATTAGCATATCCAACAAAAATTCATGTATTGGTGGCAAGAAAATACACTGTTAACTATGAATGCTCTATGCTGGTACAGAACACCGGACAAACCCACATTTGGAAAACAGCTGTGTAAGAAATATAGTAAGACACACATTTAAACAACTAACATTATTGGAATTTGTACTAAAAACTGAGATCTTACGAGTAAACTGTAGTGGTTTGGCTTGATGCTGCTTGTATATTATTGTTCATATTGGTTCCTCAAGAGGGGTTGCCCCCACCCCACAAGCAGAGCATCATGTACTTAGGTGATGCTATGTGAACCTTCTCTCCACTTAAATAGGTCAATAAAAGGTTAGAGCCTATGATTGGGTACTGGATAGGAAAGGTGGGACTGGAGTCTCAGGAGGCAGTGGCAAGTAGAAGGAGAAAAAGAATGAAGGAAGAGGAGAGAAGGAAGCCACTATGTACCAGAATCATGTGGCTGGGAGAAACCAGAAGTAATAAGGCGTCTTAGAATTGGGAAATAAGTTAGTATTATATTAGATATGCCCAATCTAGGCATATAACTTATGATTAAAATATTTGGATTGTGTAACTTTTACATGGGCTATTAGGGTTGGAAATTTTAGTAACAAATTGACAAACCCATGTCTGGCTTAGAACCAAAGTAACCCGATATGGAAATCCACCCCCATCCACTGAATATTAACAACTAGGGCTTCACTCTAAAGCTGCTTCAGGGTGGAAATTAAGCATGAGTCTAAAGGGTGTACAGAGACCTAACTGAGAGGCTCCCTGCCCAAGCCCCAAGCACACCTAGGCAACCAGAGGTACCACACCAGCCCTGAGCTGGGACACAAGGTCGCGCCAATGCCACAACATAGTTGGGGTTTCCTGAGTCTGAGATCTTTTCCCAATCTGTTGGTTGCCATTTTGTCCTTACAACTGTGTTCTTTGCCTTATAGAAGCTTTGCAGGTTTATGAGGCCCCATTTGTTGATCCTTGATCTTAGAGCATAAGTTATTGGTGTTTTCTTCAGGAAATTTTCTCCAGTGCCTATGTGTTCGAGGTTTTTCCCCACTTCTTCTATAAGTTTGAGTGTATCTGGTTTGATGTGGAGGTCCTTGATCCACTTGGACTTAAGCTTTGTACAAAGTGATAAGAATGGATAGATCTGCATTCTTCTACATGCTTACCTCCATTTGAACCAGCACCATTTCCTGAAAATGCTATCTTTTTTCTTTGGTTCCTTTGTCAAAAATTAAGTGTACATAGGTGTGTGGGTTCATTTCTGGGTCTTCAATTCTATTCTACTGGTCTATTTGTCTCTATACCAATACCATACAGTTTTTATCACTATTGCTCTGTAATACTGCTTGAGTTCAGGGATAATGATTTCCCCGGAAGTCTTTTTATTGTTGAGGATAGTTTTAGCTACCCTGGGCTTTTTTGTTATTCCGGATGAATTTGCAAGTTGTTCTGTCTAACTCTATGAAGAATTGGCTTGGAATTTTGATGGGGATTGCATTGAATCTGAAGCAGTCATTACAAGTCTCCCAACCAAAATGAGCCCAGGTCCAGATTGGTTCAGTGCAGAATTCTATCAGACCTTCATAGAAGACCTCATACCAATACTATCCAAACTATTCCATGAAATTGAAACAGGTGGAGTACTCCCGAATTCCTTCTATGAAGCCACAATTACTCTTATTCCTAAACCATACAAAGACCCAACAAAGAAAGAGAACTTCAGACCAATTTCCCTTATGAATATCAACAGAAAATGCTCAATAAAATTCTTGCAAACCGAATACAGGAGCATATCAAAACAATCACCCATCATCATCAAGTAGGCTTCATCCCAGGGATGCAGGGATGGTTTAACACACAGAAAACCATCGATGTAATCCACTATATAAACAAACTGAAAGATAAAAACCACATGATCATTTCATTAGAGACTGAGAAAGACTTTGACAAAATACAACACCCCTTCGTGATAAAGTTCCTGGAAAGAACAGGAATTCAAGGCCCATACCTAAAGATAGTAAAAGCCATATACAGCAAACTAGTAGCTAGTATTAAACTAAATGGAGAGCAACTTGAAGCAATCCCACTAAAATCGGGGACTAGATAAGGCTGCCCACTCTCTCCCTACTTATTCAATATAGTTCTTGAGAGTTCAATATAGTTCCAGAGCAATCAGACAACAAAAGGAGATCCAAGGGATACAGATTGGAAAGGAAGAAGTTAAAATATCACGATTTGCAGACCATATGATTGTATACTTAAGTGATCCCAAAAGTTCCACCAGAGAACTGCAAAAGCCACTTAGGCCTGGTCTACAAATTGAGTTGCACAAGGTGAAAGAAACGTGTTCCCTTGAATCAGCACAATTTCTGTGTCCACCTCCTCCACAAAATATGACCAGAGTCTCTAGAAGTGTAGGGACAGACACCAAAAGCACGTAGGATGCTGTTAAGAGGTCCAAGTCGCCCCCACCCTAATTTCCCTTTGTCTCTCTACTAACCCTCCAAGTTCCCAATGAAAGTGGCCAGAGAGTCTCCTGGGATGCTCTCCAGATGCTTTTGCTGCAGGTGTCCTCAAGGTCAATTTTCAAAATGACTGCTTTTTCCAAGGTTTTTCCCAAGGTACACTACTGGGGACAGCTGTTATCACTAATACTTGGCTAGGATTTTAACATCCTAGTGTTTTCATACGAACCCTAAGAAGGTCCCATCCCTCATCTTCAATTCAGAGTTGGTTCAGTTCCAGAAAATCTTAGACCCTCACCCCTAGGCCCAGAGCAGCCAGGTCTCCCTATTCCTACCCCGACGCCACACCTCAGGCCAGCCAGGTAAAGACAAAGTCGCTCATGCACAGAGCGACCCCCTGGCACTAGGGTGGGGTACTCGGGTGCCCCAGCCCTTATTCACCTTACCTGTCTGGACCAGGATGGCCAAGGAGAAAATGAGGTAAAGGAGGAGAGCAGTGAGCCTAGCCACCATGGCTGGGAGCAAGTGCAGGGCCCCAGAGGAGGACAGCTATCCCAGGAGGGCCTGAGAGGTGGGTGGGGAGGAGGGGCCGGAGAGTAAGAGCCTATCACAGCTGCAGGACCCCACCAACAGCTAGAACCACTTGAGCAGCTTGGCAGCAGTCTTGGGGTGGGACATGGGGGAGAGGGCAGAGGCGGGGCTAACAGACACCCTTGGGTCGCCTGATCCGGATTGGGTGGTGTTTCTACTTGTTGCCCACAGAACCCTCCCCATCCTGCATTGCTATGGGAATGTCAGAAGCAGCCTGCGTGTGTCAAAAGCCAGGGGGTGAGAAACAGCAGTGGAGATGGTGCTCAGAAATGGCTAACTGTGGGACCACCACACCCTGGCCCAGAGCTTGCGACCTTGGGCCGCACCTTCCTCCTCTACTTCAGTTCTCCCAGCTGCGAGGACCCCAGCACCTCAGCAGTGCTTGCTACACTAGGTTGAAAGCTGCAACAAAATCCCTGCCCCAGACTCAAAGAACTGGTCTGTTTGTGTAGCTGCCTGGAACAAGGTGGAATCTGAGGATCAGGGCAGGCAACAGGGAGGGTGACCTCAGTCCAGAGTCGGGAACAGTTCCCGAGGCTTGAGTTAGGGATGGCCTTAGTGAAGGGAAAGTTCACAGCTGCTCAATCTACTGAGACTAACAAATGCACTGCAGTCTTTCCCCATGAATCTCTCTCTCTGCAAATGGAGTCTACCTCCCTGGCAGTGAGAATGCAGATACTCTCTGCTGAGACAACCAAAAACCCACTGCAGCCTGGAATTGAAAGCTCCCAATATGAGCAGGGCTGCAGCCAGCTCTCAGGACAAAGAAACACTGCTCAGGGTGGCAGCATGGAACCTGTCCATACCATCATGCTGCATAAGCTGCCCTGGGGCCACTTCAGAGCACCTCTCCTATTCCTATTCCTATGGGGCAGATACAACACATATACATATGCACAGGCAGGCAGGCAGGCATGCACAGACAGACACACAAACACAGACACAGACACAGACAGACAGACAGACACACACACACATACACACACACTAATGAAAACAATACTAAAAAGAAGAGAAATTTTCTGAGCCTTTAACAAAATCCTAATTCCCTGACTCAGGAAACCAAATCCTATATGCTTAAAGGGGAAGTTAAAACGTACTGAGAAGGGTGCTCTCTATTCAGAAAATAAGGTTCAAACAGCATCTGTCTTCAAACTACACAACAGAGCTGCGGGGGAACTCAAGTCCATCCACGACCAGAAGCCGCGCATTTCGTACCTTGAGCTGGTACTAGAAGGTCTCAGCCCCATGTCAACAGCTGCCCAGAGTAAGCCCACAGCTGCTGGATAAACCTCTGGGACAGCAGTGTTTCCTCTGAACATAAATAATAACAATTACATGTTTCTATGCTTCACACAGCTCACCAAACATTCTTTCTTAAGGGCTAGGCTTTCCCACACATGAACTTGTACACATGAACACACATAAATTTTTTTAAATAAAATTTAAAAGTATTTTTCTCCTCTAAGACTTAAAAGCTTCCAGTTGGACAATCTCCCCCTGAATGTCTTTTTCATAAGCATTCTAGCATTTAGATGTCAGCATTGACTACATTTGGCAGCTGATTAAATACCACAGATCATGTCCCTCTGGGTTATGCTGTTATCCTCAGTTCCCAGTGACTGGTTCCATTTCAGGCCTTTCTGAGCTCTTAAACAGCCACGTACAACCTTTGACACTGTGACACATTATCATCTACAAAGTTCACACTTCAAGAACCATGACCGATTGCAAAAGAAAACTCTCTGAAGGTTTTAGATCAGTTTACAGTTTTGTGCTGGGCCATAGCCCACTCCTCAGGTTTCAGACAACTGTGCATACACCCACTTTCCAATAACTGTGTGCTCTTCCTGGGCCAGGAAAATACAACCCCCAACAAAAGGCCACTCAAAAACACATCTGTAACACAAAATCCCTTTGAGGAAACTTTTGATTCGTGCCTTTAAATCTCTTTAGATAGAAAGAACTCACACTGAATATTTTAGGAGATTGTTAGAAGAATTTGAAAGTTCTAGAACTTTTAAAAGAAATCCATGCCTTTGGCTTTAACAAAAACAAATGCTCATCAAACTTCATCAAGCAGAAAAGGAGCCAGGAGGCAAAAGCTTTTTAATGAGACTTTCTGTTTTCAGTTTCTCTGTTTTCCAACCCAGCTGTTCACTCCTCCCCCCCATCCTCCAGTTTGCTATGTTTTAAATCCTCTAAAGATTAGTAATGATGGTCTTAATTGTCTTCTGAGGAACAGACTAATGCAGGCACTCAAAACATAACATATACTAACAACAATTCCTGGCAATACGTTTATAAATGAAAATCAGAGACCTGAGGGTGAAATAAGTTGCCTTAGCATAGCCAAGATTCAAACTTGACAACAACGGTCCTACCCTAACTATTACTCTATACTCTGTTAAACACAAAGTGTTTTCTTCCCTCCTGAACTATTTCTCTAAACAAATCCTGACCCTGCAGAAAATGTCCCAGCAGAACCAGAAGGTCCTCTTTGCTAGGTTAATGTTTTTGTCAATACACGGACAGAAAAACTGTGAAGTTGAAATGCTGTGGAGAGAGGTGTGACCTCTGACAAGTCCTCCTGGCAGAGATCATTGAGCAGGGAGAGCAGGAGATAGGTGTGGGGGAGGATGAATCTAGGACCAGTTTCCCAGTCCATCAGGGTGGATGAAAAGTTGTTCCCTCTGGGCATTCCCCTGCCTTCTTCCTGCTACCTTTAGTGCTAGTGAGTCACAGAACCAGGTTAAGGTGGTTCAGGGGAGGTGAAGGCCACAGCTATGGGGACAAGAACCAGAACTAATAGCAGACACAGGTGTCTATACCATGTTCTCTCCCTAAGGCTCTTCAGCATGTTTGCCTAAGCCTGCACAGCTAACTACCACAGTCAAAGCTAAATGGCTGTACCCTCCATCCTGCAATGCCTATGAAGCCTCACCTTCTCTGAACTTGCAAACCGAAATTTTTCATTACACTTGGGAGGAGAGCTGGCTGTATAATCCAGGCTGGCCTAGAATTCTCTATATGGCCCAGGCTACTCTTGAACCAAGACAATCTTTCTGTCTCAGCCTGCCCCAGCCTTCCCCAGCCTGCCCGGTACAGGGATGGGCCCAGGTGAATTACCATATCAAGTTTGTCAACTCTGCTATATTTTCTTTAAACAAAACCTCAAATGCCCAGTTTTTCAATGCACTTGCCTTGAGCTTTAGAACCCACGTAGTCCTCCAGTCCTACCACATACCTCCCTCTACTCAGGGGTGGCATGTACCAGAATCGGGGTAATTAGGAAGGATTTCTCCTTCCAAAGGAGCGACCGGAACATCTGGCTGTGAAAGCATGGCCATACCTCTGGATAGGACCTCGTGTTTCTGTTCCCAAGGTCTTTCCTGCCTGGAGTTAGGAAAGCTGCATCTGCCTGTGGAGGAGCTGGGGTTCTGGTGCCCACTGGTTCCAAAAGCAATGCTGGGTCCTTGAAATCCAGGACCTCTACCTCTCCCACAGGTGGCCCCTGTTTGATTTGATGGAACAAGAAGTCAATTCTGTTTCCCGGTAGGATGGCCAGTTACCAGGTGCTGGGTGTGGCAAAGGAGAAGCGTGATCAGAATCTGGAGACGTGGTGCCAACATCCACAAAGCTCGAATTAGCCTTTGATTTGAAAGACACATAAATACATCGATTCTGCTGTGGTCTTCCAGGGCCTTCCCCGGTTCAATTGGTGGGTATTCTACATCCTCTCCAATCTCCTTGTGATAATTGCAACTGTCCTCAATACAGATCTCCAGGGCTGCAGCATGGTTGAAGGAGTGCTCCAGCGCTGAGGAGCAGGCTGTGGAATGGTCACCTCTGACCGTGGCTGGCCAGACATTGTCCAGGGCCAGCCTGCTGCTGATGTGAAAAGCCGACGCCCCAGGAATCCCCGGGTTGCTTAGTCTAAGAACAGAGGAAAGAGTGGATTGTAACCAGTCCATTCATCCTCCTTCAGAATTCATATTGAAATCAAAAGACTTTAACGATCAAAGTCAAACTTTCCATGCTATGCCAAACAGAAGCAAAGCTTCTAAGTAACTGAGATAAATACCGTACAGGAACTTTGTTATAAGCTGCCTTTTGTCTGGCATTGTGTATGGAACACTAAGCCATCAGGTTATATATCTGCTCCAGAAGCCCAAATCAAATATTCTGTCAAAAACCTGGCTGTCTTGAGAGCAAACATGGAATGCAAGAATATTTTATGCTTTCTCGACGTGAATGAAAACTTAAATCAGACTCAAGCTTACTTAAGCTTAAAATTCCTAAAACACTTAAATAGTACTGATTTCTACAAGCCATGCCTACACCAGTGCTTATCAGTCTTCACTGTACTCTGCAAGATAGGGGTGGTAGCTGTGCTAGTTCTTAGTGAGGAAAAAGTTGGTTTTGAGAGGTTAGCTAATCTTCAGATCATACAGCCAAAAGTTGGCAAAGCCCCGGCAAGAATTTCATGCTACCACGAAACTTTGTCTTCCAAACATCTCTGTGTAATCTGATTCACATGGACTAATATATTAATGACAGAGGATGATAGATCTATCAGTACTTTTTAATGACCAAGTCTAAAACAATTTTTGAGCAAAAGTTCAACATAGGTAAGATACAAATGTATTAATCAAAATGAGGCTCAGTATTTGGGAACAGATCTTCATTTTCTCTGTAGAGTAGGCCATGAAACCCTGTTAGTTCCCAAGAATCTC
This sequence comes from Rattus norvegicus, assembly GCF_021556685.1. Lineage (NCBI taxonomy): Eukaryota > Metazoa > Chordata > Mammalia > Rodentia > Muridae > Rattus > Rattus norvegicus. Next base: position 786,800 of record NC_141535.1, on the reverse strand, counting down.
TTTTCTTAGAGGAGTCTCACCAGATAGTCCCAGCTATCCTGAAACTTAAGATCTTCTGCTGGGATGTGGCACTACTCTTGCCAGCTCAGTCACCTGCTATCTCAGTGTCAATGAACGCTTGCTGTGAAGAGGACAGCCATGTGTAAGATGACTCCTAACCCTAAGAGAAAGCTCGGGTTAGGAAGTCTCTGGAAGAATGAAGGAACGTCCATTCAGAGCCTGCCCCACATGTGGCCCATATATATACACCCACCGAACTAGATAAGATGGATGAAACAAAGAAGTTCAGGCTGACAGGAACTGGATGTAGATCTCTCCTCAGAGACACAGCCAGAATATGGCAAATGCATAGGCGAACGCCAGCAGCAAACCACTGAACCGAGAACGGGACCACCCGATTGAAGGAATCAGAGAAAGGACTGAAAGAGCTTGAAGGGGTTTGAAACCCCATATGAACAACAATGCCAACCAATCAGAGCTTCAGGTGGCTAAGTCACTACCCAAAGACTGACCCTGGGCTCCAACCGCATAGGTAACAATGAATAGTCTAGTAAGGGCACCAGTGGAAGGGGAAGCCCTTCATCCTGCCAAGAGGGAACCTCCAGTGAACGAGATTGTTGGGGGGAGGGCGGTAATGGGGGGAGGATGGGGAGGGGAACACCCATATAGAGTGGGAGGGGAAAGGTGTTAGGGGGATGTTGGCCTGGAAACCAGGAAAGGGAATAACAATTGAAATGTAAATAAAAAATACCCAATTTAATAAAGATGGAGAAAAAAATGACTCTGGAAAACGGGACCTAGCCAATGATATCAATCCTGTGTTTGCACAAAATACCAAAGCTCAAATTATCCCAGAATCTGTAATTTCCTCAAGAATCAACAATCAAGAATAAGAGGGAATGGCTAAAAAGAGGTATTAAGATTCACTGAATCATATAACAAGATCTTTGTTCACTGGGGCAAGTATTCATCATTCTAGTCTAGGTTTCTACTGCAATAATGAAGAGAGTTGAGGTTTTCTTCAGTTCTCTATCTCTCTCTCATTCTGTGCACTGTCCAGTAGCCACTACCTGTACCCAAGTGTATTCATGATACTCTGCTGCACTGGCTAGATTTCGTCACCTTGATGCAGACCTGAGAAGAGATTGCCTCAATCACACAGGCCTGAAGGCAAGTCTGGGGGAGGGGCGTCTTCTTGGAAGAGCAGTTCACTATGGGTGATACCACCCTAGGGTACCATCTCTGGTTGTGTAAGAAATCCAGCTGAGTAAGACAGAGGAACCAAGCCAATAATAATGTTCCTCCATGGCTTCCGCTCCAGTTCCTACCTCCTTCTAGGTTCCTGTCTTGCTTTAGTTCCTGCCTTGGCTCCCCTAATGCACTGTGTGACCCAGGACAGTAAACCAAATAAACCCTCTCCTACCCAATCAGATCAGTGTTCGTCCCTTCTGTGATTTGTTATATTCAATTGCTAAGGTTTCTTTTCATTTTTTGAGACACAGTATCATGTAGCTGATGATAACCTTGAGCTTCTATTCCTCCTGCCTGCACCTCCCAAACACTGGGATACCAGGAGTGATACTAAACCCTGTTTGTGTGGCACCAAGGTCAAAACTCTGGGCTTTGTGTCTGCAAGGCAATGTCCTACCAGCAGAGCTTCAACTCTTGCCCTCAGTTGGTGCTTATAGAAATTAGGGTTGCAAATAAAACACACCACAGAAGACAAAACTCCAGGCTGAAAAAATGACTTAGCGGGGAAAGCCACTTACCTACAAGAGCTTAGAGCTATACCCAGAATCCACGTGGTAGGGGGAGAGCACAAACTCTGACAAACTGGATTCCGACCCAGACACCTCCCCACCAGCTGCCTCCAACCCCCAACTCCCACACAGTAATGTAATTTTAAAAACTGAACCCAATCAGTAAGAAGAGACTCTGGAGCCCCAGCCCATCCCACAGCAGGGTATTGCAGCTGGGAAACCTCTTGAGTTTGGAAGTGGACAGCTTCAAAGCTTCAAAGAATAAGAAAATACAAATCATGCAAGAGTGGATCTAAATAAATGCCTTCTAATGAGACATAAATCAATATCCTGGCGTTTGCCACAGTGCCTGGTGGGAATCTAAACAGTTAATTTACCCTCCACACTGAGGTCCTTTATGAATGCTCACAGATAGAATTTGTCTCCTAGAAAGAAAAACTGTATCACAAACAGAACAGCCATGCTGGCCTGCCTGTGACTAATCCCTTCCCAGGAACTACTCTCTTCCCTGCCTGAATATGCATATGTTTCAGAAGAGGCCTGCAAATATGAATAATGTATGACCTTTGTTGGAGGAAGACATTCCAGGACTAGGAAAATGTTCTTCTACTTGGAGGGGTACAGCAAAGCATCCAGAGGGAGCTAGGACCATGATCCTGAGCTACTTTAGTTTACAAATGTTGTCCTCAATGCTGGGCATGTGTGATGCAATGTTTCAACCCTTAAGACAACGATACTGACAGAATCTGGAGGAAAGAAGCCTAGGAGACAGTGTTAAGTATGGAAACACTGAATGGGAGGCAAAGCCCACGCTGAAAGGGGAGGTAGCAGCGCTGTCACTCAGAGTAGTGGTAGGATAATTCTGACTTGCATTTTATGTTATTTTATTGTCTGTAGTTTGTCTCATTTTATTAAGCATGAGGCACACCAAATTTGTCAATCACTCTGGTCATGTCTCACACTGCTCCTTTCTGGCACACGCCTGTGTCTTAAAAATTGTAGTATTTCAAGCACTCAGCCCTCCTTCCAAGGGACTCTAGGTACAACCTGGGGAGAGAGAGTCTTTAAGCTAGAGGGTAAGAGGTTAGAGGAGAAAGGATAGAGGCCAACTGCTAAGTCTGTTCTAGAGTCTAGACTACACAGACTAGGGTGAGATGGAGACCAAGACCCGGTATGGATCACAGAACAGGAGGGGACACTCGTATGTAGAACCCTTGGAAATAAGGCTGAGTGCTTGAAATACTATGATTTTTAAAGGCAAAGCCCCTGGACACCAACAGAATCTGGGAAGGACCAAGAATCACAGAGTATTAGAATGAGAATTGGTACCTGCATAGCCATGAGAAGTTGCTGTGCGTGTGTATGTGTGTGCCCGTGTGTCTGTGCTTGTTCATGTGTATGCAAAAAGCATGTGAGGAGAAAGTTGTGTTTCCCTACTAGAGCCATAAAGGCCTTCATACAGGTGCTCACACACACATGCACGCCCATGGACACACTCGCACGCTCGCTAACACACACACACACACACACACACAAACACTGTCATCCATTCACTCTGGTTCTTCATTGTCTCCTTTGATGCTTTCCAGAAATATCAAAATTGCAGGAGAGGGGCAGAGTGAGCTGTAACCGGAGTGACTGATAAAATGAACCAAAATACACACAACCAGGTAACATGAAATCCAAGTAAGAAACACCCTATCTACTCTGCATAAGAGATCACCCCTGTATCCATACGTCAGAGGTGTATTGACTATGGCTCGGTCATTTGACTCTGACATAAGCACCTTTCATAATTTCGGTAAGACTATTGGTAAAACTGGGAAGATAGTTATACTTACCGCCTATAAGTTGAGAGAGTTTTAATTAAGATAATATCTGCAAGGGTTTTATCACAATGCTCTGCAGATAAAGTGATCGGCAAATTTTTGCTCTGTCACTCTATCTGCCCATGATCTAGTTTGACTGAGAAGCAACTATGGGAAGCCACAAAGTAACTACTGTGGGCTAAGATAGTATTGCAAAATACAAAGACAAAAGAGCCCACCTGAAGTCTATAGTCTCTTAGGAGCACCAATTGGACAGATACCTGCGGAATAGCCTATTGCAGCACTAGCAAAATAACCCACTGGGGAGACTAAGAAATGGATTTGTCTCTGGTAACGCTGTGAGTAAACCAGTCAGCATGATTTCTGGTGATGGTGCCAGGAGAACGCTGAGACAACTAAAAGCCTCATCTACCTCCCCCCTCCATTATAGAACTCATAATTTAATCCTTAACAATACCTGTTTGAAAGACTGAATCATGATGCCTCCTCTCCAGAAAAGCATCCACTGAGGCAGTTAGTTATGACTGGATATTTTTATGTAACCCCAAGAACAATATTTTCACAGCAAGCCCCAGTAGTTCTGCAAAAACATATAATCACTGCTGTTTCTGGTTTCTATGCCTGACAGATAGTGCAGGATAAAGAAAGAATCTTTTAAATCTTGGACAGCCTGAAGCTCCAGAGGTCCAGCTTAGCTCTTGGTTTTCAACCAGCGCCTTTCTTAGAACCCACCAGAGGTTATTATCAAATGGTTTCTGGCCACTAGAGATAGTGTCCCTCCTAAATGTCCTTCCAGTGCATAGCACAGTCACACACTCCACATTATTCACTGGTAGAGATTCTTCACCGACTGCTCACTGTTAGTCAGGCTGAAATACAGGGCTTTTCTCTTCACATCATCTGCTTCCCCTTGGCAGAATCCCACCTTAGCAGGAAGCTGCGGCTGGACACTGTAGGATTCTTTGGGGTGAGTTCCAAAAACTGAAGACCATTGGGAGGATAGAGAAAGAGGGCATAGGAATCACATTCTTCGGATGCCAGAACGGCCGGGAACGTGTTCACCTGTGGACAAAAAGAAATTGCAGACACCCTTAAGCAAAGAAATAAACAAAAGAAGAAAATCAGAACACAGGTAAGGTGTTCTAAAAAGGAGGCGGAGGCCAGACCCTTTTGAGGATTTCCCCATGTTGGTTTTGAACATAATCGCCTTTAGAATCCCCTCTTCAAATTACAAATAAAAATTTGTAAACCATGTGTTTTTTTTAATCTTTTCTACCAATTTAGATCAATAGTTAAATAATGCATAAATGAAACACTGGTTTAAAATCTTTAGGATTGCAGGGAAGAGGATGAAGAAGAACTAACTAACACTAAGGATATTTGAAAAAGCCATATGAAGGGCCAGAGAGACGGACAGTTAGGGCACAGGCTGATCTTCCAGAGGTCCTGGGTTCAATTCCCAGCACCTACTCGCCCATGGTAACTCACCCCTGCTTGTAACTTCAGTTGCAGGACTTCTGACAGCCTCACACAGACATACAAGTAGGTAAAACGTCCATGAACATTAAAATACAAAAGCCATATGAAAAGCTACTTGCCAACTTACAATGAATGTTACAAGGTGAGTAATTCTCCTTCCATTGGCTACAAGTTCTCAAAAAGTCCAGAGCTAGATGTAGGACACCTTGCTCTCAAGTTGTTGGTCGAGGATGTCACAGAGATGATACCAGAGTTGTCAATTCTCATTGCTCAGGGCTACCCATCAGAATGTGATGGTAAGATCCTATAGCTGATGACACCACACAAGTAGGTCAAAGAACTTGAAGAAATCACACAGACCTGCCTGCACAGTACTTAGCAGGAAGCTTCCACCCCTGCTAGCTTTATGATGCTAGAAGTTGCTATGCAGACTATTCTCACTCCACTGTGACTACTCAGGGCTACATAACAAAAGCCCTGGCAAGATGTACTCATGGGTGCTCCATAAATGGCAGGAATGCATTGAGGATCACCAATCATTTTCTGGGTGGATTCAAGGTCTGCACTACAAGAGGAAACTTTTGCCTGGCATTGTAAATCTGGACAGGAAACCATGGCAGAGAGGCTCATAAGCCCTGGGAGTGAACCATAACTACTATTTTCTTAAATGGATATATAGTATCCAACTATACCAGTTACAAGCTCAAAGATTAACACAGCTCTCAGTGGTCATTGGGGGAGCATCTTCATACAGTGGATGGTAGTTAATACACATTCGTAACTAGTCCGAGTATTGAGAATGAACTCTCTGTGGAGAGCTCAGCCACAGAAGCTCCCACCGTATCAAGTTCCCTCAAGGCTCAGGGAATATTGGAAAGAAAAGAGGTGGAAAGAGTTTAAGAGCCAAAGGTCGGAAGGAGTTGGATCAAAACAATGACATATTCTCATGATATGGTCGTTGAACTTACAAACTCAGTGCAGTTGGTGTCCAGCAGAAGAGCAAACCACTCAACATTCCCGCACAGATGTGGTAGGGCACTGAAGCCCCTGCCTGCAGCTGAGAAGATTCTGTCACTTGAGAACTGCTCGGGGAGGGTTTTGTTTAGGGGTATGGTCCCTAGTGAGTGGACCATACTGCAGTGGTGGCCCCTCACTCATGAGTAGGCTTCTCTGTATTCAAGGGATTATTCAAGTGGATATACTGAAATATACTGTATCAATGTATGAAATTCTCAACAAATAACATTATAACAGTGTATTTAAAAGTGGTAAGGTTGTAAGCTTCTCCAGTCCAAACTCTTTTGAGAGTTCTGGACAAGGAACAAAATTGACTTGCTCATTCCTATACCCTCAGTTTTTATTTTGTGTCTGAACAGCTTTCACATCCATATATCATATTAGCATCCATGCATGCACCCACCCATGCATCCATCCATCTATGCATCATCCATCCATGCATCCATCCATCCATGCATCCAGCAAGCCATACATCCATCTATGCATCCATCTATCCATCCATGCATCCAACATCCATGCATCCATCCATCTATACATCCATCTATTCATCCATCCATCTATGCATCCATCCAGCATGCATCCAGCAAGCCATGCATCCATCCATCTATGCATGCATCCATCCATCCATTTATGCATCCAGCCAGCATGCATCCAGCCATCCAGCCATGCATCCATCCATGCATCCATGAATCCAACATCCGTGCCTCCAGCAAGACATGCATCCATCCATCTATGCATCCACCCATTGCCTATGGCAAGCAATACTCAGTCAGGAAGCAGCTGATCAAAAGGCATCCTTACTTATTTCACAGCCAAACTCCCTTTCCCTTTCAATCTCTTTACAACGAGAGTTATCTTGTCACATTGCAGATGAAGAAAAAGACCCAGGGGCTTGCTTAAGTTCAGGCAATGATTAATGGTTGAAGCCAGCCAGACCCAACAGCTCATCCCCTGCAATAGACAGTCATCTGAACTCTACCAAACAAGCCATTCCAGGACACCTGCTCTGACCCAATCTCCCTTCCCAGGCTCAGCTCCACTAAGCCCTCTACACAGTGTTTAAGGGTCCCCACTCCTACTAAGTGCTTTGATGCTGTGTCCATATTTCCCTGCACCAAGAAAATCCTAACCAACAAGCACTGCCTCCTGGGGGTCGAGGACTATGATTCCCTGTGGAACCCCTTCCATCCTTCGGCATCCACTATGTTGGTTTTCCAGTATGTATTTGGCTCCTGTTGGTTGTCTGATTTGGCTTTGGCCTCCACTCACTAACCCGCCTGAATATTAATTCATCGGGGTTGGGTACACGCTAAACCACATTATGTTTGATGCTGCAGTCAGGACAGAGCCAAAAAACTAGGCCCCAAGAGCCTGAATTATAGGAGAGAGAAACAGCTTGGACTGGAATTTTAGTAGAGTGACTGGGGACAGACATGGTGGCAGAGGCCACAGAAAAAGGAAAGTGTCCAGGACATCAGAGTGGGGTAGGGTAGCATCACAGTGGCAGCCAATGAATGAAGAGAAACACTGTGGGAGCCAAAGCAGACCAAATGAGAGTTGGAGTCTGAATTAACACCAGGGTGACTGTGCAATTACTCCCTGATATTTCATTTACTGAGTTTCAAAGGGACCTTTTCTGCCATTACCACCTTCTTACACCAAAGAATTAGTTAAGGGATGATCCACTGTCTCAGACTCTGTAGTTGGCTTCTCTCACTAGACCATATATGCTTTACAATTTAATAGGGAACTGGGGAGACATTTCTCTTACGAATACTCGCTTTATAAAGAAGGTGGATGACAAGAAGAAAAAGAAATCACTTATTGGTATCATTACCTCTTCATTTTGCTAAACAAGACAAACTGACACAGCAAGAACCTCGAAACTGAATACAAGGAAGGAATGTGTTCTTGTGTTTTTTTCTGCCTTGTTCTAGAACATCTCAAATGTTACTTTTACCTTTCTGACAGGTAATGCTCAAGTACAGCTTTGAGGTTTGGGTAATAAGACAAAGAAATGCAGATATTAATATGGCTTCAAGAAAAAAAAAACTCTGTAGCTCCTCTGTATTCTCTAAATGGAAGAGTCTGCTTACCTTCCTTGTTTTTCAAAAAAAAGTTCATGAATTCAGTCCCCACATTCTACATTTGTTGCAGCTGTAGTCCTCAAGTATGTCATTTGCGTGGCTTGACCCTCCCCAGAAACGTCAAAACCTCTAAGTTTCCAACTCAGGAACATGAAGAGCATGCATCATCCATCATCAGTCAGGGTAGGGCCAGAGGCTGCCAAAGCTTTATTTCAGTCACAACAATGTTCAAGTAGGAGATAAAAAAACCGAACTAATAATCCCATCCTTAAATAACCAACTGTGGAGGCTCCTGGTATGGTGGCCACAATCAACTTCACAAGATACGAGAGAACCAAGGTACTAAATTTGAGCAATTCCATATGATAAGGGCTGTCTACATGTGGAGATCAGAAGGCAGTGGGGAGGAGGTCTGGGAAGAAGTGAGGAGGCTGTGATGGGAGAGCCTGACTTTAACCTGGAGATCTGCACATGTAGTGCATTACTTGCTCTATGTCTTTTCTGTGTCACCTTTTGGCGAAGCACTCACTTCAGATGGAGACTTTTTAATTTCCTCATCCCCACTAAAAGAGGCAAATAACAGAGGAGAAAACAACGAAGACTTCCTTTTAAGATAATTTATGATCCCAAAGTACATTAAGGAAGAGTTGAGCTGCTTGAAATCTGCCACACATGAACCCCTTGTCAGGGCTACAGACTTCCACACAGAATCACTAAGAGGCCACTGCATAGGCCCTGAAGAGCCCCTCCTTATAGACCCCCTCTGTCTGACTCTTCCAAAGGGAAAGGCCCTCACATTCCCAGAGACACGTTTTCCAAGAATCCTCCACACCGGTTCTGAAGGTAAGCCCTCAGTTGCACTGCCAAAACCTGTACAAGAGTCATGACCTCCCAACCTCCCCAAAGAGAAAGAGAGAGTGCCAGCTAGGAGAGGAGCTCTCAACAGGTTGGGGAGCAGTACAAAGAGGATCAGGTCAGAGTTGCCCAGCTGCAAGGTCTCCAGTTTCCTGTTCAGACAGAAAACCAGAAGGCTTCTCAAACATACCATCCAACAAGGGTAAAACATCAACCAGCAGAATGACATCTTTACAACAAGGGGTTTGTCTATTCAGCCTTACCAAAATGATAACAAAATAAGAAATGAGGTGATTCCTTCCCGGGGGACAAAGTTCAATGCTCAGTCTTCCTTAAGGACACATTCTCTGGAGGAGTAAGGCCACTGATTCTGTTCTCCAATGTTTGGTTGTATGTTCCTTTTTCCCCATTCCCATGGGGACACTGATGTGCTTGGGGTATTCCAAATTCACCCCTGTACTGCAGAGTTAAGAGAATGCCTAATGCTTTCACGGTGGCATAGTGTATCCTCCTTCATATGTAGTCTTCAAGGACTCCTAAGCACTTTTCTTCAACCCATTTTCATATATCTAGTTATTCTCTATCCTCGCTGTCTTCACTGACATGTGGTAAATTGCACACGTACTGTTTCTGTGGACTCTAGCTCCAAAAATTAAAAGCTCCAGCTAAATCCAAAGTTCTTGATCAACAACTGTCACCTCTGCACCAACTCAACACACACCATTCCATGTTAAAGCATCCAGGGACCAGCTGTGATGCTCTCTATAACCATCCAGGAAACAGTCACCAGGCATGTCTCTGATAAAGTATCTTGATTAGATTAATTAAGGAGGGAAGACCCACCCTAAATATAGACACCACCATTCCCTGGGCTCAGGCTTGCACTGCATACAAAGAAGAAAGAAAGCTTAGAAACAACACCCATCTTTGTCTGCTTCCTGGCTACAGATACAATATTTCCATCCTTTTCTGAAGCAAATTCCACGCTCCCATCCCTCTCCCAGGATGCAGCCCAGACTAGGGCAAGCTCTCCTACCACTCACACTCAGTTTCCATTCCTGTGGTCTTTCCAACCCAAATGAAATTCCTCATCAACAAAAACGTTCGACATACTATCTAACTGAGTTCTAGATAACACCCTCCACCCCAGTGAGAACACAACAGCCTTCCCCTGACACCAAAAACACACAGAGCAACGACGACGACGACGACGACAACAACAACAACCCTAACAACACAAACAACAACAAAAAACGGTACCCATCCTTACTCAGATCTTCCGGCCATAACCTCTTTGCTCTATGAAGTGACAGTTTAAGAAATCTCATGTTAACTAAATGTACATTTGTTCATTTTAGTAATGCAGTTGCACCATGCCATTCTTGCATGCCAGGTAGAACACTCTGTCACACCCAATGTGAACCTCCTGGAGGGAATGAAGAGAGCAGAAATATTTCACACTGTAAAGATATTATTCCTCTGATATCATTTCCAGTGACTAATATTAATATTACTATAACAGATGTAAGAAAACTATGTAGAGATCACAGAATCTTCCAGGCAAAGGAGATTGGTGTGTGCCAAAATCTACCTCAAAAATAAAATAAAATCTATCAAAGCAAGAGTTCAATCCCAGGGTCTTCAAAGTATTCAGAAGAACCTTCCACAGGAGTAATTGAAAACACATCTTATGCTCAAAACCTCATCGAATGGAACAAGTCCTGAAGCCCATTCAGCTTATGGCAATATCTGAAGAACAATATGGATGTTTGGAAAAGTTAAAAAACAAGAAAGCTACATAATTTTCCCCACCGAATTCCCCTACAAAAAGATAAGAAAAACAAAGGGGAAAAAACCCAAAACAGTAATTTGGAAAACCCTCCACTTAAAAAGTACTTATAAAGAGGGCCAGAGAAGGCTCGAAAGGTAAATAAATCCCTTGCCTTGAAATCCGACTTCAGTTCCAGGAACCCATGTAAAAAGAGAGAACTGGTACTGGAAGGATCTCTTCCCAATCTCTGCATGTGCACCCTGCTACGTGCACACAGAAATCATACAAAACCACATACCATACATGTCCTACACACATACCATACACACACCCCACATATATATCATGCACACACAAGTGGCCTCAATGCAGTATTCACATACCATACAAACACCACATACTCACACACAACATGCACACACCATATGCATATAAACACACCATACAGACACACACAAGCACATACATCATGCACATACACACATCATACACACATACCATACACAGACAAACATGTCACATACACATATTTATACACATATACAATCACACACATCATGCACATACACACATCATACACATAAACCATACACAGACACACACATCACACACAAACATGTACAAACACACACATAATGCACAAATGCAGACATACATACACATCAGGAACATGCAGACACACAATTTCATATACAGCATAAACATAGATTATTTACATACACACTGACCATACGTAGACATACATATTCACATGTAGCATGTAAATATATACGTACACATACATGCACACAGAGAGAGAGAATAAAATGAAATAAAACAACAAAGTCCTTACATAAAGGAGTTCTACCACAAGATCGTTACATGGCAGGAACAACACATGGCCTTGGTTAATTCTCATGACAACCCTAAAAAGTCAGCACTACCATGTCAATCTACAGCTTAGAAAATGAAGACTGAGGGATTGTGTTTTCCAAGACCACTGCTTCAAGTGTTTTCTGCCTTGTTCCTGACTTCACAAGTACCTGGAAGGTGTAATGTAAGAATTACTGTGCCTATAGGTGTTGCTCATTCATGAATGACTTACTTAGCTAACCTTCATGAGGACTTGTGTTCAAGTCCCAGAACTGCAAAATTGAAGGAAGAGCTGGGAATATGGTTCAGTGTGAGGAGTTGCTATTCAAGCATAAGCACCTGAGTTTGATCCCTAGAATGAATACACACTGAACAAAAACAGTCATGGTGTCTGTCAGTCCCAGATCTGTAGTCCCATAAGAAGGAAGGCAACTCTGCAAGCCTCATCACCCAGCAATCAATCCTGGCTTAGCTGCTGAGTACTGGGTGAGAGGGAGGTGTGCCTGGAAATGATTTGAAAGGGAGCTGGATAGAGTGCTCAGCAGGTTAAAGACACTTACCTCGGAAGCCTGATGAGCAGAGCTCAATTCTCAGGCCCCATCAAGGGGGATTAGCAGAGAGTTGACTCTGAAGTTGTGCTGTGACTACCGCAGTGTCAAAGCATGCACATGTAAGCAGAACAAATAAATAATTTTTAAAAGGTGGATAGTGCCTAAGGAATGATCCTCAGAGTTCTTCTATGGTCTGCACACACATGCATCTCCACACAAATGTGAGCCATGCATGAATGTCTGTGTGCGCCTGCACGTGCTTACACATGTGCAGGCACACACAGAGACACAGGTACTGCATGCATGGACACCAAAAGGAAACTGTCAACGACTGTTTCTAATGAAATGTTGCTACTGAAATGAGAATCCTAAGTAGTAAACTCATCTCTCTGGGGCTGTAACCTTCATGTCAAATAAACACTAAAACACTTGGGACCCACCGCAGCCTCAAGACCCCGGAGCCTCAGTGCAAATGCTTCTTGCTCTAATTTTTCTTTTTGGTTTGTTTGTTTGTTTTTTCTGTTGCAAGAGGCTAGCTAATTCAGCTGAATTTTCCTTGGGAGCAGCAGAACAGTAATTTCATAGTGAGGTTATCATCAGAAGCATCCTTCACAGCAACTTCACTCCAGTTCACAGTTCCTTTGAATATGGCTCCAAGAACTGTCCTAGCACCAAAGCCACAATGAACACTAAAACGCTAACCTTATTTATTAGATGTCTTCAGAAAAAGTGCAGCGATTGTTACTGTAACTACTTATATGATTCGTGTACAGAAAATGGGTCTTGTAGCAATGAATACCCTAGTAAGAGCACCAGTGGAAGGAGAAGCCCTGGGTCCTGCTAAGACTGAACCCCCGGTGAACTAGATTGTTGGGGGGAGGGCGTCAATGGGGGGAGAGTGAGGAGGGGAACACCCATAAAAAGAGGAGGGGGGAGGGGATGTTTGCCTGGAAACCGGGAAAGGGAATAACACTCGAAATGTATATAAGAAATACTCAAGTTAATTAAAAAAAAAAAAAGAAAATGTGTCTTGCATGAAAAGTGTAAGAAAGGGGAAAAGTATGTCTTCTAAGGTGACTTTGCCTCACTTAAGGCAGATTTGGAAGTTATTTTCTCTTCTGTGATATAAACAGTTATTACTGTACTTATCCTGTGGGACTGTGTCGAGAAGACAGTATAAAACACTCCTGCAAGAAGGTAAGGAGAGGGGGGCAGAGGGATGGCTCCCTGGTTGAGATCATTGGCTCTTCTTCCAGAGGACCCATGTTCATTTCCCAGCACTCACATGACAGCTCACAACTGCAGGTACTCCGGTCCAGGGTATTCGATGGGCACTGCATGTAACCGTGTGTAGGCATATGACCCATGTGCATAAACACAATTTTAAAAATTTAAAGAGAAGTCTGATGGTGTGAACAAACAGACTATTTAACAGTTGTCTAAGTAGTTTGCCCTTCGACCCTTACTAACTAAGGTCACCAGAAAGACTGTGGCTCAGCTAGTAGAGTGCCTGGTCAGCCTGCACTCTCGGTTCAGTTCCCATCAAATGGGTAGGGTGTGATGCTGCACACCCACTATCTCAGCACAGGTCAGTCAGGTCAAAAGGATCAGAGATTCAAGATCATCCTCCATTATGAGGTTTGAGGCCAACCTGAGATGCATGGGGGGTGGGGGGGATCAAAAGCAAAACAAAAGGAACAACATAAACGTCAGACTCCCCACTTCAAATTGTTCAAGGCTGCCTACTTCCAGGAACCAATTGCAGTCCTCAGAGGGGACAATGTCTCTACCCTTGAGTGCTCCTGCATCAGATCCCAGAACCCTGCTCTTCTGAAAGACACTGTGCCTGCCATGCCCCTAGTACATTAAACTCCAGCACACAGGCTGATACATGCTCTGCCTTCTATCCTGGAGAAATTGCTTGCTCACTGAAACCTACCCTAATGGAATCCCTGAATCAAGATGGGTTAGGAGGAAGCTCTAGCTGGAGAGTCTACCATATTACCACAAGAAAAGGTTATCAATAGTGTTCCTACTAAATGAAAGAGAGGCCATTCAGAGTAAGAGCATTCCGCTTAGAGTCTATGTCTATTTCAGTGCCGATATAAGGAAAATGTGTAAAAGTAGTTTCTGAATTAACAAATATCAACTATGTTCAGAAAGAGATTATATATGATATATATGACTCTCTGCATATATAACCCTAACCCTAACCCCTTACTCCTAACCCTAAACCCTAGCTCCTAACCCTAACCCTGTGACATAGATTTTTTTTAACATTACAGGAGAAGCTGGGAAGGCAGCACAGCCTATGAAGTGCTTGCTGTGTGTGCATGAAGTCCTGATTTGAATGGCAGCACCCAGATCAAAAGCAGGTCGTGGCAGCACACTTGTAATCTCTGCCCTGGAGAGAAAAACAAGCAGATCCCTAGGGCTCACTGGCCAGCAAGCCTAGCCTAACTGGGGAGCCCCAGGTCCCAGAGAGACCCTGAGTAGAAAGACAAGATGTCTCCCAAGCAAAGACATTTAAAGTTGACCTCTCGTTCACACATGCATATGCACACATGTGCATGCACACCCACACTCTCACTCATAAATTAACAAGTTTTAAAAAGACTGTAAGAAAATATAAATATTAGAATTGGCGACCTAGTTGCTTGTATTAGAAAAGTTTATTTTTTTCCACTATAAGCTTGTTATACATGATATTAGATAAACGTTTTAAAAAGAATGTATGAATGAATGACTGAGCGAATGAAACTTAACAGTGGGGACTGTCTTCTCTAGCCCTCTAGCTGGCTGGCCTGTGCCAAGGTGGCAGTGTTTGAGTTGAAGGTATTCTGTTGAACTGTAATTGAGATGTCAAACCCAAGGCATTACAAGGCTAGTCAGTAAACAAAACTGGATGTTAACCTGTCAAGTAAGAAACTGAAACTTAAAACAATTTCTCCATCTCTGCTGGTGCAGGTTTTAGGAAAACATGTCTCTTCCTTTAAGTTCACAGAACAAACACAGGAACAATGGGCAAGCTCTTAGGGAAGACATCACTTCTGTAGCTCAGAGGCACTAGGGGAGTTAAAGCAAACACAGATTTGCTCCAGGTCTATGGCATTTTACACCCAGGTGGAATTTCACAAGAGGACTCTGTCTCTACCTACAGGAGGAATGAGGCCATTTACCCTCACCCACCCATACCCGCTTCACATGTTGCCAAGACCAAAGCCAGAGCAGAGTTGGTGTTTTCTCCAGGGAGACTGCACAGCAGGCTCCTGCAGACAGAAGTATGTAAACTGTTACAAAGGCAATGTGGAGAAAGCTACAAGGAACTTACTAAGAAGTTCATGGCATGCTTGCTCACTCTCCTGTGATGTCAGCTAAGGCTGTGTAGTGTTTTGACACTTTAAAAAGTGTTGGCTTTGAAGAGGTGGCTTAGCACCTAGTAGTCCTTTCAGCATGCTAGCTCAAATCTCTGTATCCATTGTCAGTCAAGCAGTTCATAACTGCCTGTATGTAACAACTCCAGCTTCAGGGGGCCCAAGCCCTCTTCTGGCCCTACCAACAAGCAGACACAGAGAAAGACAAACACACACACACACACACACACACACACACACACACACGAATAAAATAAAAACCTTATAACGCGTTTTATAGTATTGATTATAGTAAAAACGTCATGGGAGCAACGTTAATGACCACTAGGAAGGGTGAGATTTTATACGGTTGTAATAAATGTTACAGAAATGCACTGACCAGAGCATACTAAACAGCAGAACTAGCAAGTGAAACAGTAATATGGGCACTGTGGACCCACTGTTGTCAACAGCAACAATATTAAAGCAATAACTAGAAATGTACACACGAACCTACGGGTTATTTTTGGTTTCTCCAGACAGGGTTCCTCTGTATTTTTTCCTGGAACTCACTTTGTAGACCAGGCTCGCCTAGAACTCACAGAGATCTGTTTGCCTCTCTGACTCTGCTGGGATTGAAGGTGAGTGACACCACACCCAGCTCATACAAAAAAAAAAAAAAAGTTGTTCCTTTTTAAATTTCCCAAATTTTTAATTTTTTGATGAACATATCATTAGAAATATTTGTGTACTTATAGGTGATTCCAGAAAAAAGAAAAAAAAAACCTGTAAAGTGCCTTAAGTTCCCTCAGAGTCTTTGGTATCTGCACCTTAGTCCCTAATTTTACTAAGCAATTTTCTTAGTGTTGAGGAGCAGAATCAAGGGAATGCCTCTTAGCCAATGTCTTAGTTTCCTGTTCAAGCCCAACCCTTCTGTTTATTCAGCTGCAGGGTACCCCTCCCTTACCTCTCCAGACCATGCAGCCCCAAGCCTGTCCTCCTCCTAGGCGTCCACTTGCTCCCAGGTGGCCAGGAAGAAGTTGGTAGTGGGGAAGCTGGACCCGGTCAGCGGGAAGCCTGTGCACAGGTAGCAAGCAGCCAGACTCAGCACAGTCCAGGAGGTGTCCCCCATACAGGATCCGGCCACTGCTGTGACTCCACTGGATGTCAGCCAGGAATGGGGCGATGGATGGGAAGTCAGTAGGAAAATCATCAATGACATGTTAAGTCTCCCTGGGTAAGTCCTGGGTGGAGATGATGCCATTGGTGCCCACCTACAATAAGACCACAGGGCGGTGATACAGTTCAGCAGGTAAGGGCACTCTGCTGTCAAACCTGATGACTTGAGTTTTAGGACCCGACAGACGGTGGGATAAAAAAAAAAAAAAAAAAAAAAAAAAAAAAAAAAAAAACTGGTTGTTCTCTGCTCTGCATGAGGTAGCACGTGAATCCCTCCCCACATAAACATTTTTAAAGGGCAAAACGGTGGTCGCTCAAACTGGTGGTGGGCAAACACCAGTCGAATTCACCTACGGTCCGAGTTCTACTCGAGTCAAGAAGACTCCCTCCTCTTTGCAGGTTGAGACACATCCAGGGTAACAAACTCAACTTTGGCGACAGTGCTCAAGTGCACTGCGACCCACAGGTGCGGCCACTCTTGAACCTGCTCATCTTTCTCCACCACTGCACACCTTGGGCGCCGTGTCCTTAATTAGATTGCTATGCCTGCGTGCACAGCCTCCCACCGCCCCTAAACACAAACCGCACTAGCAGATTCAACTTCATCTTCCTGCCAGGGAAGTCGAAGTAGAGGGGGACGGTTCCAACTCTCCCTTGAAATGATCCTTATTCCTCCACAGTAGGGAACAAGAAGCTGCAGCGCCACCGCTAAGCCCGGTCCCCAGCGGCGATGACAGTTAAACGTTGAGGTTAGTTGCTCCACACCCTGGGAAGAAACTACAACCCCACACCAAGCCACGCACCTCTGGGAGCTGAACTTACATAGAGGTTGCTGAACTGGACACCATAGAAGCATAGAGGTATTGCTGGCTTCACAGCCGGGGAGCTTTCAACGTCGCCCTCCCGTGGCAGCCGATCTCCCCACAACTCCCCATAAGGAAAGAGCTCCACAGGACACAGAGCCCGGGCTCCTGACAGCAGCATGAGCACCAGGAGCAGCGATAGGCGGTGATGGCGCCTGGCTGTGGGGTCCCAAGACATGCTCATTCCTCCCTGGCTCTGCCCTCCACACCTCGAGTCTCTGCAGGCCACTGTGCCCGCCAGATGCCCACTCGGACCTTTGGTCCGCAATGCGGACCCCAAAACTGCGCTGATTGGCTACAGCTCTCAGCCACTGACCAATCAGAGACTCTGAGAAAGTATGCCTGCGGCCACTACAACTGGTTCTCATTAGGTTTCCTAAGACTGTTCTAGTTTGGTGGAGCAGCCAGCCCGGGAAGGTGAGACTGTTGGCCGGATCTGGTCTGGGCTGTCCCAAGTACTCCTGGGCTACCCACGACTCTCCAGTATGGGTAATGACGCTGCAGGAGGTGATCTCCTGGGCTGGAGGGACACTCAGTGCGCGGGCAGCTGTAGGCTCTAAGCGACTGTGCGCTCTAGGTTGGCAGAGCGAGGGAGGGTAATGAGATTACACACTGGAGTTTTCTCCCTGCCCTGTCATCCCAGGTACCCCTCTCACAAGAGGCCAGGCCTTCTGATAAAGATTCAAAGAAGCTTTGTCTCTATCAGGGGACTGCTCAGCCCCACCCACATTTCCTGCTGAGAAGCATGCCTTTGTGAAAGGCTGACTCCCAAGTTCTATCCCCAATCCCTGGCTAACCTTTGGGAGGACACTGCCACCCTCTGAAATGTCCTCCCCAGCTCTTTACCTTCCCTGGGACAAACCACCCCAGCTCAGACTGTGAATCCCACTTTGTGTGACACCATTCAATTGGAGCCTGGAGTGAAGCTGCCTGGCGCCAGGGCTGGACAACAGAGTGTTTTCTCCCAAAGTGAAGGAACTGCCCTAGCAGGAGGCCACAGAGTCCATAACCCCAGCTGCCCTGTAGGGCTGGAAACCTCACAACCTGTGAGGTGCACCTGTGTTGGGGAACCCCCTCCACCATAAACATCCCCTCTGCTCTAAGCCTTGGGAGCCGGATGAGATTTTATTACCATTTTATTATCAGGAGCGTGAAGTTTCCCACGTATAGCCAATTTTCTCTCAGCTAGGCCCACCCGCCACGGGATCCTTAGAAGCAAAGGTAGTTTTAAAAAAAGCCTTAGACATACTTTAAAGGACTCCCAAAACCACCTTTCTCGTTGTGTTTTTCCCAGCCATGTAATTCTTAATTATTTACATATTATTTCATATATTTCTTTAATATTTGGCTCCAAGGGGCCAAATACTAAAATCCTTGAAGATACCAGACTGACAAACTCCTAATCAACACAGCAGAAAAGGCCCAGAGCAGTTTGTCCCTGCAAGCTGAAGAGAGCTACGTTTTCTCCCTCAGAAAACAAACTGAAGCTTGCACTTTTTTTTGCCTCATTCGCCCCCCTGTGACCAAGTATTTACATTTTGCTGAGGACAAAATGGTGTCTCAGAGGCAGGAGGCAATTTGACTTGTCCAAATTATTTTCACTTAGTTATTTATTTAAACTTATTTACTCTTCCACCCACCATACATTCTGCCTCTGGCTCAACATTTCTCCTCTGTCGCGCCCACCTCAACTGGCAAGGAAGACGCAACACCGTTGGATCCTTCTCAATCAGCCTTTATTGCAGGAACACCTTATTGATGATACAGGGACCCCGGGGAACAAAGGCACTCGCCTTAAATACAAGACAGGCTGTGGCTGTAAATTTGTCCACTGGGGATGGGTGGAGCATGAAATACCTATTTAGCATGAATATCACCCTGGCCTTGTAGGTGCTGGGGGTCTGCCAACACATGCGCTGTAGGTGTTTACCACAAACGACCACCGGATGTCGGCGCCATCTTTAGTCGCTCCCTACATATCCCTCTTTTTTTTTTTTTAAATGAACCCATTAGGTGGAGGTAGTGGTCTGAGAGAGGTCAGACATGCCCCACAGAGTGCCCAGCTCGGCCATGGCGAACCACTCTTGCAGTTAGGACTGCACCCCAATGGCTAGAGATGACTTATGTACAACACACCGTCCTGGGCTATACGTGTGTGTTTAATATTAGGGGAGAAGCAGAGCAGAGGGGCATAGGACCAGCCCGAATCTTCAAACAGGGCAAGGCCACCTCTGTCTATGACTGGTCTAGATCTGGGTGTCACGTCAATACACGTCATTGCTCCTGTCTTAGGTCGTTCCTCTCTAAAAACTCGGCCTTACCCATCACTGGAAATTAACCCTATCGCCACCGGGCTCCTGTCTTAGGTTGGTCCGAGCCTGAGGAAAGTTGTCCGTCTCTGGATACAATGACTTCACATGACAGTGACAAAATATGATCTAGGGCGAACTCTCAATCTATCAGAGAGGCCAGCCATACACTGGGAGAAGCACCGCTTTCAATGGCCGCCATAGCTTGGTAAACAATCGCTTTGTGTCTGGCATGCTCTCGTTGTAAACGGCAAAAAAGCCATAGACATACTCCACATCCCAAGAGGACAATGGCCCCCCAGGCAAACATGCCAGCCCAATCTTTAAAAAATGAGAAAGCATTAGTGATCCACGAGGTGAAATCTCCAAACGTGATGGTTTCCATTCTCGTGTTGTTAAGGACAGCAATCAGCAATTGTCTTGATAATTGTTCTGCTTCCATGGACCAGTTTCCTTTCAAATAATTTGAGATTTCTTTGCTCTGTTGAAAATACTGAGAAAAGTTAGCTTGCAATGGAATAACACATAAGCCTCTAAGAGAGGAAACGCAGGACAGCTGCGTCATATGATATAATGCCTCAATTTGTTCTTGAATCAAATCTATTCGTTGGTTAGCTAATAGAAAGCCAGATGCCAAGTGGGCATTAAATTCTTCTTGTATCTCTAATGCCACTGCGGTTCTGTCTACAATCTGATTGATAGTCTCAGCTGTCTGTATTTGAATAGTCATAGGTTTAGTAGCAGCATGGTGATCCGCAGCAGAGCGGCCATGCATATCCAAAATTAAGAAATTTAGAGTAAAAAGAGCTAAAGACAACTGTTCTCTTAGTGTTTTGCCATAGGCAATTCCCCCTTTTTGTTTTTGTAAGAGCTCTTTTAAAGTACAATGTGTTCTTTCTACAATTCCTTGACCTTGGGGATTGTATGGCAATCCTGTATATGTTTGACCTGTATTGTTTGGCAAAATGTCTGAAAAGACTTTGTAGTGTAGGCAGGTCCATTGTCTGTCTTGAGGCTGTCAGGCTTTCCCCAGGCTGTCCACGCCTCTAAGCAATGACTAATGGCATTAGGAGCCTTTTCACCAGTCATCAGAGTGGCATGTATAATGCCAGAACAGGTATCAACAGAAACATGTGTATATTTTAAATTTCCAAATTGAGATATGTGTGTGACATCCATCTGCCAGAGTTTTAGTGGAATCAGACCACGAGGGTTAACTCCCACCTGAGGAGGGTGGTGAAACTGAACACAATTCTGGCAACGTAATACTACATCACGAGCTGTAGCTCTAGAGATTTTAAATTTTTGTTGAAGAGTGAAAGCAGGAACATGAAACTTTTGATGAAATTCTCTAGCAAGATCAACTGGAGCTGCATGAAAAATAAATTCTCTGCGAGTACTAGCATCCACCAAAGCGTTATTACTGGCCATGGGACCAGGCAAATTAGTATGAGCTCGAATATGTTGTATGAAAAACTTATTTTTTCTTGGTCCAAATTAATTTTTGTAATTCTAAAAGAATTTGACATATAGTACTAGTCAACCTAATTGGCCCTGTAATTTCAAGTGAGCGCACAGCGTTAACTACATAAGCAGATTCAGAAATTAAATTGAAAGAATCATGAAATCTTTTAAAAACTTCCAACACATTTTTACATTCTGTAATTTGGGGGTGCCTGGCTTCTAGGATAAGAGTTCTATAAAAATATTATCTCAATTTAGACCTGTTTCTCTAGGTTGGCTCATGTCACATATTGTCTAGATTGACTCTATCTAAATTATCAGTTTTATATCAACTTCTTGTTATAGATGTTATAATTTTTTAACCATATCCAATAACTTAAAGGCCAATAATCTATGACCAAGGCATGTAGAACATATTTATACATTTAAAACCAGTCAGAAACAAAATTGAAGTGGTTAACACATGTCTTTAATATTTAGACCAAGCACCATTTTTGCTTTTCTACCTGTGATTTTAAAAGAAACACCTTGTCACCTGCTAAGTCTAATAACAACTCAGGGATTTTTCTAAGAGAAAACAGCCATCAGCTCCCATACCAAGAAGCTGAGGAGCTGCTGGCGCCTTTAAGATCAGCTCCTGCAGATGCTCCGCCCCCGGGCAACTTGTCCAGCTGACCTAGGCTCTTTGCTGCAGGTACAGGGCTCCAAAGGCCGTTTGAAACTGCTTTTTATTCATTTGTCCTCTTTTCAGAAACAAGTTAAGACCAAATCAAGGTGTGAATGACCGGCAGATAAAGTTTTTACCATTTTTTCTTTTGAACATGAAACATAAAACATTTAAACAATGAGAAACAAAAACCACAGACATAAACTGACAGACATGGACAGCTTGGTGCACCAAGGACAGACAATAGACATAGAGGGAAAAAAACTAGATGGTGTCCCACTGAAAGGACTCAGATATCTTATCTGTGGAGTTCAGAACCAGAAATAAGCATTTCTCTAATAGGAGCCAGCAGAGAGGCAGGACGTCTCCTACCTTTCTTCTGTTCCCAGGAGAGCTCTGAAAGTTTTTCTCTTTCTCCAAAGCATCTGTGGAGAGTCTGGGAGGACTGTTTTTCCCAAACCCATTCTCTCTCATGTCTAGGGTGTAACCTGTCTCTAATCAGGGTCCAAAGACTAAAACATAACTCTAAAAGAATGCATACACAAAAACACTTTACCATTACCTTGTCTCTTTTTTATTACAAGTTTTACTCATGCTAGCCCAAATCATCGAGGCCTTTTCTAGCCCATCTTACCCCAATACATCCCTGTTTTATGGCTCCAGGAGATAAGGGCCAAAAGGTTTTATGGCCCCTGGTTCTTGGAACAGAGCTACTAAATCAGGAGAAGGATCGGATCTTCAAGTCCTTATTATTTTTATCTCGTCCTGTCGGAGTAAAAGTTGGTCAGAGTTGATGAAGCATCTGCATTTGAAACACATCTGGTTAGGCTTGGGCCTGGAATGTTCTCTGTTTTAACTTTTACCTTTGGCTGTTGGCAGTTTTGTAGTCCGAGGGGCTTCTCTGTCCCCCAACCTGGGGCATTTTGACCACAGGGGCAGGAACTGGCTGCTGTGGGGATAGGATCAAAGGCACTCTCCATGTTAATGATGACTAACTAGAGAAAAATAACTTAAAGCTGGAGACTGACTTCTCTCTTGGAATAAAACCAACAAGATAAGGCAGGCTCCCTGAAAGAACTTCTCTTAATGAGCACTCTCTTTCTGTGAGCAAAAGTTGAAGGTCTGGCCACTAAAAGCAGAAATTCTTTTCTTGTTCTTGTTTTCCTTAGAGTCCTCCTCCACCTCACTCTCAGCCTTTTCAGATCATTCCTCCTGTAGCCTTTCTAACGCAGTCTGTCCCTTTAAGGTTCCTTGTTCCCAAGCAAAATTTAAATCTTTCCCAGCTTTTCTTAGCTGTCCACCTCGAGATTCCCAGAGAGCGAGCCAAGGTG
Source organism: Rattus norvegicus (assembly GCF_021556685.1). Taxonomy (NCBI): domain Eukaryota; kingdom Metazoa; phylum Chordata; class Mammalia; order Rodentia; family Muridae; genus Rattus; species Rattus norvegicus. Next base: position 763,433 of record NC_141535.1, on the reverse strand, counting down.
CAATGGCAATCGCACTCACTAAGAAATCTCTCTATAGTGCTTCTTTTTATCCTAAGCCTTTTTCTTTTAAACAGCTCCTGAAGAGCCAGAAAAATTGGGTGAGACTGAGCAGTCTCCATGTTCACTGTAGCAGCTCCGCAGCTAGTTTCGCTCCCCCCTACTGTGAGGGCTGGGAGCACAAGCACAGATAAAACACTATGCTTCAAAAATTAAGGTTGGTTATCAACCAACACACCGCCACTAGAGCGGGGTCCATAAAATTAAGTTTCCTTTCACTACACCTGTTCCATAGCCGAAGAGAGGCAGGCTCTTGTTAAACTCCCCCAGTCTCCAGGGGTGAGACAGTATCAGCCAAGAGCCTCAATTTGAGCGATAACAAAAGCCGAGTTGACTCCATAGGTTTTGACTGACTCTGTTAATTGTTTTATTGTCTTAAAGTCAACAGGTTCATGATGTCGCTGCCCGTTTGCATTCAGAAAAACTGGAAAACTCAATCCTAACTCTTTCCATACTTCCGGGCAAAAAGAAGTACTTCCTGCAGGCTTCACCATTGTTTTACCTTGAAAGTTATACGGGGGTGCAGGAGGTGCTGTTGGCATAATTGCCTTCTTATTTAAGTCCTTGGCTTGTTTCTGCACAGCGTAAGTGTTTGGCCAGTCAGAATATGATAAATCTCTTTCTCATAATGAGCTACCTCCTCCTCAAGGTCAACTAAGTCACTATCACTAAACTCTGAATCACTAGACATCTCCAAGGTCAATGCCTTTAATGAGGGATAAATTTTTTTTCGTTCCTAAATCCTGATTACTATTCTCGCCTTTGTCTATCCTCTCCTTGATCTTTTCTGCCTTTTCTTTTACCTCTTTTCCCCCTTTTCTTTTCTCTCCTTCCTTCAAAACTTTCTCTCCTTCTGACATACTCTCCTGTTGCTCTGTAAGGATTCTCTGATCTGTCCTAACAGCTTCTTCACATCGTTTATCTTCCAAGCAGGCACGGATCATACGCCAAAGCGGCCTTGTCCCTGGTTTAAGCTTGCCCACTGTAGTCTCCTTATCCAGATCTTTTCCCAGCTTCTCCCATGCTCTCAAAGTGAGCGACCCTGACACTATAAACCACGGGGCACAACGGTTACACTCATCAAGAAAACTCAGCAGGATTTCCTTTTCAATTTTAAGCTTACACTAACCAAGAAGATCCTGAAGAGCTGACAGGAGCGGGGTGGAGTGTGAGCTTCCCATGCTTTTACGACCTTATTTACGATCGATTTACAAGCAAGGGGAGCTGGTGAGCTGGAGTGTTTATTTACACACGATCTTGTGGCTCATCATGGACTCTTCCCAACAAATGCATTCATGCCCTGGACGGTGGCAATTCAGACAGAAGCAACACCACAACACAAAAAGAGTATAAGGCAAAAGTGCTAGTCCAACCCACAAAGGAACAAATGGAAAAGACAACATTACCGTGCTCCACAAACCCCTTTTTGCCTCTAAACCAAGGCTATCATTGTCTCTGCTTTTCCAGAGAACTTTATTGTCCCACTAGGGAAGTTTTACAATCCCTTATCCCGGAGCTTTATCGTCCCAACTTCAGGAACTTTACCGTTCCACTTATAGGAACTCTATTGTCCCAATTCCGGCAACTAACTGCCCCTACTGGGAACTTACCTACGTCGACCGTCCTGAGGCTGAAAAAGTTCTGGATCCAGACGAGAAAAGATAATTTTCTCGGGTCTCCGTACGGGCCACCAGTTGTTGCGCCCACCTCGACTGGCAAGGAAGACGCAACACCGTTGGATCCTTCTCAATCAGCCTTTATTGCAGGAACACCTTATTGATGATACAGGGACCCCGGGGAACAAAGGCACTCGCCTTAAATACAAGACAGGCTGTGGCTGTAAATTTGTCCACTGGGGATTGGTGGAGCATGAAATACCTATTTAGCATGAATATCACCCTGGCCTTGTAGGTGCTGGGAGTCTGCCAACACATGCGCTGTAGGTGTTTACCACAAACGACCACCGGATGTTGGCGCCATCTTTAGCCGCTCCCTACACTGGCTCAGCATCCCTCCATTCAGCAGAACAATAGCTCTAACTTTGACTGGAGGTCTAGCCTACAAATTAGAGGCAAACCAAAATCAAAGATGGAATCCCCACAGCTTGATTTCCTAGTGTTCTCTTTCTTGTATAAATGCCCATCCTCCCATGCACTCCTACTCTCCAACAACCCACCCCTGCCAACCTGAGAAGGGTAGGCTAGCTTGTGAATTCTGACCAACAGAATGGGGCCATAGTGATCAGAATTCACTTCAATGGCCTTTCTGTCTTGCCAGTCAACACCATATCTCCACTGGTTCTGAGGAAGCTATATACTGCCTTAGGAGGGCAACACATAGTAAAGAACTCCAGAGAGCCTCTGGTCACCAGCCAGCAAGAACCAAACTCTGCCAAGAGACCTGTAAATGAGCTTCTGGAGTTTTGAGATAGCACCACAACCATGGTTGACTTTGGTTGCAGCCATGTGATAGACCCTTGAAGCAAGGGCCTCATTTAAGCCATAACACATTCTTAATTCATAATGACCCTGAGAATTACTAAATATGTGTTGTCTTAAGGCATTTCAGTTGAGAAGAGTTGCTGGACATAAATAGATAACCAAATCAGGAGAACACTGTGCTAAGGAAACTAAACTTGAAGAGTGTTTGTTTTTTTTGGTTTGTTTGTTTGTTTGTTTGTTTGTTTTTTAAGTGATTACTGTCACGTGACTGGTATATGTCAAAGCTTATCTTTAAACCCAGTTTTGTCTTGTCTCTAGACTTCTACCTTCAACTGCAAATTGTACTGACTCAATGGCATTTTTACTTTGCAACGTAACTTAGGTTAGATTCACCTCTGGCTATGCTACCAGCTGTCAAATGGCACCTCCTACATTTCATGATGCAGAATAACTCAAACACTAGTCCTGTTCCCTGTGGTGGGTAAATTTTTCCACCAGTATACAAATTACCCTTTGTATCCCTCAAGGCATGAAGCAATAGTCTTCAGAATGCTTTCCTGGACAACAACTTGATTTAGAAGCCTCTTGCTCAGCACATACCCCACGTTTACTTACCAAGGTGGAATGTCTTCCCATATCTCTCTTGTGATCCAATTAGACACCTTCAGTATGTTTTGGGAGAAGAAAAGTTGTTTTATTCTGAGCCTGTCAAATGCCTAGAAATTCGAAGAGTATTTGTTGAGTGAGTAAAGCCAAGCAAGCCGTCCTGGGACTAGGACCCAGTTTTGCTGGCCCAGAGCAGCGGTCTTTCTCACTATCCACCCCACCTTTTCTACTAATCGGACCTAATTTGTAATCCTCTTTACCAGGCTGCTTAGCAACCCACCCACTACTGTACTCCAGTTTTCATCAGTCTCTCATTCATTTGGCAACATTCCTGCAAGCTTACCCAGGTGGGTAAGTTATGAGGGCTTTCATGACCTAGTCCTCGACCTCACCGGCCCATGATCACAATTAGGTTTGGAAACTGAAGCATAAGTACAAGGCTCTAACATACCATGTAGTCACCAGCAAAACAGGCAAACTGACTTTGAAAGTAAAGATAGTACTGGATTTGATTCCTACATAATCTGAGGATCAAGAAGTGAATCCGGCAGAGAGATGGCAGAAGTGAATGGTCTTGTGTCCCTGAATTACAGCTGTGCTTAAACAGACATTCTTTGGAGTTTCTACATTTATTTTTAAATGACTCCATGGCACCAAAAGAGAGGCTTCTCCTTTAATATGTCACTTTGTGTCTTTGGGAAAAGGCAATTTCTGTCATAGCTGTTCCACTAATCAGAGGGAAGACCTGCTTCTCTGGTACCTATAGCTCCGTTTGCAAGGATAGAATTTCTGTGAGCTGCCCAGCTGGCTGAAGAGGCAGAGGCCCCTTTCAAGCTCAGATTATAAGGGAGTACAGAAGTGTTTAGTCCTCTTGGATTGGGTCCTTACGGTGACTGACACCATTTGAAAACTGAGATTATTTTATCTCCCTCAAGATAGGGACTGAACCAGACACCATGCTTCCCAATAGATCTCACTTGACTCTCCACACATTCCTATTATGAATACTGTGACCTCAATAATGATGATACGTCCTGTTATTTTGCTTAGGAAAATGAAAGCACATCTGTTCCTCTGTGTGCAGATAGATGCAAGTTCTCAAGAGCACATTCCATGCATAGGTGGGGGAGCATGCTCCATGGTGAGTCAGACGAGCATGCTCCAAGGATGGGCCAGAAGTATATGCTCCATGGACTGTCAGACAAGCATGCCCCATGCAAAGTCAGAGGAGCATACTCTCTGTGTAGACCAGCTCTTGTAGTACTCAGGGACTCTTTGCATAACTTTGCTATCCAACTATATTCCAAGGTTGGTGTGATGGCCTGTGAAAAAATGGAATAGGGCACATTAGCACGTCTTCTCAGACTGAGGCTCACGTGAAATTATGTTGTGCCTAAGAAATACCACGCGCAAGATAGTATTTGATGTAAGATGTACAGTGTATAACGACTGTGAGTCTTGCAGTCTTGTCGTCTGTGTTACTGAGCATGTAGGTTTTAAATACAGAGATGGTAAGGGGAGGCATTCAGATTCTTTCCCAACAGCCTTCCTCTTCTTTTCTTTGGACTCAAAAGCTTCATACTGTTCAGCTTCTAAGTGCAGCAAAGCTAGGAATGGTGGCCCCCATTCTGACAGACAACTAAAATTGGTCCGGCAGTCATGATTACAGTTGCTACCTCTTCCATTGCAGAACACATCCCTTGGATTTCTGAAACTGAGTGTTAGGGCTTTTTCTATGCACACCTTGGACAGCATTGAGTTGTTAATTAGGTGCAGCTGAAGGGGCTGGAGACTGCTCAGCAGTTAAAAGAATTTGCTGCTCTCATGGAGCCCCCGAGTTTGGTACTGAGCACATACTTCATGCAACTCAGGACTGTCTCATGCTCTAGGGAATGTGGAAACCAGAGACATGCAGAAACACATACCTACACGTAGTTAATAATCATAATAAAAGTAAGCCATAGAGGCATTAACAAAAACAGAATGGAACAAGACGCTTTAATAAGACTTACTGAAAAAGACCTATGCATTATTTATTTCTGGAAGTTTGGGAGCTGCAGGTAGGTGGCCATGAATAACTAAGGCAATAAAATACAAACCCATGGATAAAGGGTGATGCCTGAATGCCTTTTCTCATTCCTACAAGTGTCTCCTGTGTCTTCTACCATTCCCTTTCTATTGGCCTTTCTCCTAATCCCTAACTATACCCCAGTCAAGCCATTAATGTTTTTCTCTATTCCCTACTGCATTGATTTCCTTCCTCTGCATTTTTAGAGTCTCTGCTGAGAAGGAATTTGAACTAGCCAGCTGCCTTCCTTTACAATACAGGGAAATGGACTGTTCCATTTCCACCAATAGATGGCTCAGATCGAGACCAGCTATGAAATCATATGACAAAATTCTCTATGCAATTTCCAGCCTTTTACCTTTAGACCTCTTTGGTATTTCTCGCCCTTCTGGAGTCTCTTTCTAGAAATTCTCTGCCTGGCTCTCCTCTCTGGTCATCTCCTTATATTCTTCCTTAAGGTCTTGGTTTTATGCCTCTGCTCTAAAAGCATGTCATTACTGAGACCTGATTCTCTTTCTGCTACATGCCAATCTGGAGTGTCCAGACTCTTCTAATGGCCCCTCATCACAGCTAGAGTCTCAGACCCAGCCCTGAGCCTTTGGCTTTTAAACTCATATCCAGCCTTTTGCTGAGTTTCCACTGAGACTCCACATCAAGAACTAGAAGAATTTCTAAATTCCATGTTTCTTATAAAGGCATGTATTGGTACCATTAGCCTGCTGCAGGTCCTCATTGTATCTCACCTGCTCCCTGTGGTAGAAGAAATGGTAGCTTAACTTATTCGTTGTTTATTCCCAGTTTCCCATGCCAAGACCTTTTATACAAGGAGAATTACTGCTTGCTTAGCTTTTCTTACAGCCAAAGGTGGCCATTGGAGATGGTATGTACCTGACTTGCAGAAATCTACTGAGGCTGTTGGTCTCTGGAAGGGCCTTTATGATGGATGATAAAGGAACTGTTGGCTTATATCCCACTCTTGTATCAATAAACACAATTGCAAGGTCCTGTGCTCAACCAATCATCTTCTTATGGCAGAATGGCCTCTAGGAGAGCAAAGCATGACAAAGCCAAACTGCAGAGAGCAGAGTACCTGAATCAGTCACTGCCCTCCTGTCACCACCCCTTCACTGTAAGAGAAAACACACCGCTGCTGGCGTAAGATTTTCTTACATGTAGGCATTCCTATGCCTTATTAATACACTCTTCACTTAACCCTGCACTGTCCATAAAATTTAAACAAATCTATGGTATATCTCTGTCTGACATGCTTGGGTGGAGCTTCCCCAACTTCCTGGAAAGCTAATGCTGTTCTGTATCTCCTCTGATATATCCTGTTCTTTCCAGCCTTACATCATCAGAATACTGAACTGTTTCTCTCCAGTACCCCATGTGCAAAAACAGCTGGATCCTGGTATACCTCAGCGGATGCTGCTCCTTGCCATTCCCACCTGCAGATGTTCCAAAGAACCTGCTCTTTCTGCATGCCTAATACTTGGGCATATGTTTCTCAGCCTTTCATTTAAACTCTCCAGTACTCTAGTTAGGTCTGTCGTTTCCAAAGGCTCCAGGGTTTGACCTGTAGTTTCATTGCATGGTATGTCTTTGACACACTCTGTCTGTCTCTGTCTCTGTGCTCTCTTATCTACCTTATGTAGTCACTTAAGAATGCTTGTTTCTCTCATCACAGGACAAGAGACAGCTTTACAAATGTATTCCTGGCTGGCTTTGCATAGTCATTGGAATGTGGTCAGCGATGCATAGTATTTCTTTATCTTATTTTTCACAGCACGGACCTGCTACACAGGGATGTTCAGTAAACCCTTGCTGATATGAATAGGAAAAAATACTACTAGAATGGCTTTCCTAACTCCCACATTTTCTCCTGTATAATCCACTCCCTGATCCTTTGCATTCTTGCTACATTCTTGATTGTTACTAGGAATACATGAGACTTGAGTTAAAAAACAAAGAAAAACAAGAAGCAAACCCACACACAAATTATACTTAAGTATATTGTATCAGTCTCTATGTCCTCCACACAGAAGTCTTCCCCTCCCCAGACTTTGGTTCTCTGAGGTTCTACTTTTCATTTCCTTTAAGACTTTCCCAGCTGCCCTAACACAGAGTTCTGTAAATAAATGCTGGTGTACTTCTGATGATGCAGAAAGATCTCATGGCTGCCCAAATATAACATCAGTGTGAGCTGTCTCCACTAGGTAGTGAAAGCAGCCATGTTTTCAGTAGTCTTTGGCTTTCTTTGTGCTGTTTCCCTAGATATGCTGTGCTTTTCCCCAAATCAAATCACCTGTTATTGTTACATATGACCTGCTGGCCATGAGCACTTCCTCTAGAACTTGGTACTTGAGCCGGAACGATGTTCCTGAAGTCAATGATAGCAATAGCAAGCCTTAACTGAGCCATCTATAACATACAGGGCTCAGCCTGGGCACTCTTTCCACTGATTTGTTTATCCGGTAATCGTGCCTCATTTTCAGATACAGAAATGGAGTGTAGAGGGATTATCTGCCTTAACCAAGAACCCACTCACCAAGAGTGAAAACCAAACTTCAAGCCCACGCTATCTGACCTCTGACCTCCCTCAAAACATGGGCAACAGCTGAACCTCTAATTCTGCCAGCCAGTTCTTGTGTTCCAGATTTTCATGAAGCTAAAATTATATGTGCTCAACTGGACATACCTCATAAAATTAGAGGACTTTAAATATCTGAATTCTTTAGACTGAAAAAATATGACACCAAGCCCTTTAAAAGCTTGCAGTCTAGATTTGTTGATGATGTTCTCATAATTTATTAAAAATTTATTACACAATAGACATTGCAATGGATTCGCAATCTTCATCACATCGTATGAGATAAGAAAATTGAGATTTTGAAATTTTAAGTGGCTTACTCGTGCTCCAACAGATAACAGTAGCTAAATGAAAATCTGAATGGCCCGAAAAGCAACCTCACCCATAAATATAGCTATGCTTCATTAATCCAGCAGCAGGAACAGGGGCTGTAAGCCATCCAGAATTACTGCAAAGTTCTCAGAATTCTTCTGAGAATGAGCATCACACATTATACCACAACATAAAATACTAAATGAAGAGTGGGTTCCACTGAGATGGTATCGTTTACTGGTAGTAGAATGTCATGTCACACACTGCATGTCTCTTCCTACTGAAGTACTATTGTCATGATTATCCTGGGCAGTAGTGAGTTCTCACTTTCTCAGTGATGGAAAAGGGGGCTATATTCTAAGGCTGCTTTTCTTCTTTGTTTTTGTCATTTTGTTGGCTACTTTTAGCTGTCATTTTTACACAATCTAGAATCACCTGGGAAGAGTCTTACTTAGGAATTGTTTCGATCATGTTGGACTATAGGCACGTTTTGGTGGATGTGGTGGTGGTGGTGGTAGATATCTTGAATGTTTTTTTTTTTTTTTAATCTCAGCACCCAACGACTATCTTACTCTTGTTACCAATTTTTGTTCTAGTCTTATTTGTCTTACTGGCATTACATATCCTGGCAAGAATCAACTTAGGGAACAAGGGATTATGGTGTCTTGAATGAGAATGGCTGCCAACGGTTCATATGTTTGAATACTTAGTAAGAAGTCCTAGCTCACTATGGGCAGCACCAATCCCTAGGTTGGGCCCTGAACTATATATAGAAGTGAAAAAAGCTTCTAAGTAACTATCCGTGCAAATATGCTCTCTTTACTCTTGATTGTGAATATTCGTCAGCCATCTGCCTCAAATTCCTGCAATTCCTATGATTTTCCTGAAATAATGGATTGTTACCTGAAATTATAAGTCAAATAAACTCTGAGTTTGTCACTATTCTATTGCTATGAGGAGATACCATGACTAAAGCAACTCTTGTAAAAGAAAACATTTAATTGGGGGCTTGCTTACAGTTTTAGAAAATCAGTACACGTTATCATGGCCAGAAGCAAATAAGAAGGTGCTGGGGCAGTAACTGAGACCTGTACATCCTAATATATCCCAGAATGATACACTGGACTTTGCAACCTCTAAACCCACTCCTCCAATAACATGCCTCCTCCAATAAGGCCATACCTATTCCCAAAGGCCACACCTCCTAATCCTTCTCAAATAATTCAACTCCCAGATGACTGAGTATTCAAACATATAAGCCTATTGGGGTTCATATACAAAAGAATGCAAATGACCAAACTAAATACTACACCAAGGACTGTGGAGAACCTACCCACTAATTGGACATTCTGTGCATGTGATGGCTTGATGTTAGGGTTTCTCCTAAAAGGAAGAAACACACAATGTAAGGCTATAAAATTATAGGATACCACGAACTGTGCTTTCCTCTTTGTGAAACATTAACAGACTTTAAAAATTCGGTTTTTACAAAAATCACGAGCAACAGAATACCGAGGCAGCCACATGCCCCTCCTTCTATAAGAGGTCTGAAATGGCACTGTTGTTTTTTCCTGATCTTTGAGAAGAAACAATCAGACAATTTCAGTTGGGTTCTATTGAAAAGACCTCATTGGGATCTAGAGGTGAGGTGGTCCATTCAGATATTTTGATGTTCCGAAGCCTACCTCCAAGAAGAAAACCAGTCCAACCAACTTAGCCTCAACACAACCCTTTTCTTCTGGTCAACTTTAAATAGTGGGAGGGCAAAATAAAACAATAAAAGCCTAAAGCATAATAAGGTTATGAGGAGGTAAAGAGCTACTATATTGATAAAAAACTCCACAAAGGTCCGCTGAGGTTATCCAAAGCTAGAACTGAAGCATATAGATTCACTGAATCCCAGACAGTTATATAACACAAGTGTCATGTATTTTACACACTGCAGGGCCCCTAAGAATTGCACCCCAAGCACCATCAACTGTGTCCTGTGTATTGAGGACTTACACATTCTGTTTAAGTAGTTTCTGACTACATGTGTTCTCTATTGTGTGGTGATATTTTGGTACTATCCCTCTAGGACCTTGCCCATCCTACAGGCTTGCCTTCTCTTGGGCATGCTTGAGGTTTTAGGCACAGTCAAAACAATAGGCCATTTCTTTCCATTCCCCCTCTGTATTGTTAAGTCAGCAGAAGATAAAGCAACTCGGATTGCACTAAAGGTACCTTGGCTGAATTATAATTAATTTTGTTAGGTTTTCCGTTTTTAATTTTCATCGCATTTTTGTGTGTATGTATGTATATACATGTATGGGTGCGGAGGTCGAGGCCAACTTGTGGGTGGTAGCTCCTTCTACCATATGTGATCCAGGTATTGAATTCAAGTCATCAGGCTTTGTGGCAAAAACATTTTGCTGAGCCTTCATGCTGGTCCTCAATTTTTATAATAGTTCTTCATGAGGAAAATGGACTTGACAAACAGATCTTATATTCAATACTATTCTTACTGTTGGCGAACTTTCCCATATTGATGTAAAAGGGTAAAAAAAACCCTCCTAAACATTAATGATTGAACAAGGTAGCATTCAACTAAATGGGTGGCTCCTCAGCTAGGCTTTGAGAAATTAGAAATCTACAGAAATAGCCAGGCCCAGGAGTTTAATGTAGGCCTTGTTCTGTCTGAGAACAGAATTTCGACTAGATGTTGACCCTTCATATCATTGTGTTGAACATTGAGCGTCCTATTTCCCCAGTCCATCCCTCTCCTGTATTCTGCTGAAATCTGTGGCACTGCTCTGTGTAAGGCGATGCGAGTCCGGGATAAGGCATACCCTATCATTGGATGAGAAGGAAGGGCAAGTGGGGAAATGTCTAGGAAGGAGGGAGGAGAAGGGGAGGTGAGGAAAATCAAGATGGAGACAACAGAGCAGGATGATCCAGGTCCAGGTGGATAGTTTTCCAAAGCATTGTTTAAATTTGGCTTATGAGAAAGGAACAGATTTGTTTGGTTCACATGGTATAAAAGAAACCAGTATGTTTACTTCCCTTTGACTCACTCTTTTTGTGAGCTACATCTTAAAAGGACAAAGTTTTGCATTTTGCCATATATTCATAAGTGTATGTTCATCCAAATTACTGGCAGTATTTCATTATTTTTGCCTCAGAAGATGTTGTCTGATTCCTGGCAGCTATAGTGACTGGTGTTTGCAGGATTCTGGGAATCGGACTGCAGGCCTCATTATCGCACAGCAAGTTCTTTCAACCTGGGAAGTATCTGTCTAATCATCAGAGCTGTAGTTTATAAGGAGGCAAATATAGATTTAAACATGGACACTAAGGGAGGAGAAACACACATGAGAGCATGACAGGCATGAGAGAAGGAGAGGCAGATGTGGGGAGTTGAGCTGTGTAAAGCAAAGACAGAGTGAGCTGGGGCTAAGAACAGATAATTAGAAAAACTTTTAATTAATTAATTAGTTAATTAATTAACTCATTAACGTATTCTGTGTCCATATGTCTATATATGTTAGTGTGTGTATATGGAGACCAGAGGACAAATGGGTGGGGAGGTCGTCCTCCTACCCCATGGATTGCAGTGATAGAATTTGGATCATCATAGGTGATGACAAGTTCATTTACCCCCTTTTAAAAGTGACAATTTTTATTTTTATTTTTTTGTGTGTGTGTGTATGGCAGGATGTGCATGTGTGAATGTTGTAGAAATTGTTTAATCCTCACACAGGGTTTCTCCCCTGCCTCTGACTACTTAGTTCCTAGATAAAAGACACCCACAAGCTTTATATTTACATTAATCAGCAAAGGAGCTGGGCAGATATGGATCCTCTTGCTGTTATGTCTGTTTCACAGCCAATAATCCCACTATAAAATTAAATTTCCTATGTTTGGGCTTCTCCTAACACCAATTAGCCAACCTACCTGACCCATGGAGGCTTCCTCCTCCCTTCACATTCTTTTCCCCTCATGGTTCTTCTCTGATGCGAGAAGTCCTGGAATGCTAAACTCTGTCTCTTTGTCTTCTGCCCAGCTGTTGACTGTTGGCATCTTTATTCACTTATCAGAAATAATTTGGGGAAAAGATCACATCTCATCACTTGGGTCTACTTGTGGACTCTTGTCTCTGGGACAATCAGGCCTTGGGGGTCTGCAGTTAGCATTACAGTGCACAGCAACAGACCAAACCACAAAACAAGGAGGTCAGGGGCATCTGGTGGGAGTCAGGTTTCAGTGTAGGTCCCAGGTTACATCATGCATGGCGACACAAGAACATTTACCCATTGAGCTATCTTATTGGCTCATGAAAAAGCTTTTGCAGGCTCCTTTGGCCTGGTGGCTCTGCATATGTGAGCTCGCATGTGTGGAGGCCAGAGGACAACCTTGGGGTTTACTCTTCAGGTGCCATCAATAGGACAGGTCGACTTGGCCATCTGGCTAGGGAGGATATGGAGTCTCTGTCTCCCCAGCACAAGTGTGTGCCACCAAACCAGGTTTCTTTATTGTTGTTGTTATTTTAATTTGCTTCTTGTGTTTGGACTCAAGTTTTTTATCTGAGTTTCTGGCCCCATGGCTTTCTATGTGTGCAGGAGAGGACAAAAAATGTCTGTGATCGATGCGTGTATTGTATATGATTGTTCTTGAGTCTAGCATAAAACTGAACAGAATGTTCCTTTCTGGCTTAGTCTTGTTTGATCACACTCAAGGTTTAAGAGGAACTTCTTTGTTTTTTTTTTAAATTTTTTATTAGGTATACTTTTTATTTACATTTCCATGTTATTCCCCTTCCCGGTTTCCTGTCCATTCGCTCTCCCACCCTTCCAAGAGGGTCTTCTTGCAGGTTTAATTATAGGACATGGGTTATATAATTCTCTAAACTCCATGATTCTTACATCTAAGACTACGAAGTGTGTACTTTGTTTCATTTTTTCCCTTTTGGCACAATCTCAATTATGTAGCTGAAATGTGGAATAAATTACTAATACTAAAATCATTAAGTGTTCTTAAGTTCACTAGGGCACAGGCCAAGAGATTGGAAAAGACTGGATCTGATGCAAATACTGAGACTTTTCTATTGCCTGTGCTGGCCCGAAGGTAGGCAGCTAATCCACAGAGGGCAGCATTTCTCTGGCTATTCAGGACCACGGGTCACTCTGTCTGCTTAGCCATTCTCTACGGATTTCATTTGACACTATTTTAGTCTACTGTAGTGAAATGACAGGAAGGGACTGCTCCTAGCTTGTCAGCTGCAGGGCACGCTAGGATGGTTTGGTTACTCCCAGCACACTGAGATACCGAGGAGGCACACTTCCTTAAGCAGAGGACTCTGGTGACTCTTACTCACAAGTAAGCTGCAAACCTGAGGACGTGGCCTTCATGATCATTCTCTCGTGAGAAAGTAACTTTGTTTATAGGTTAATTAGACAACAGCACATCTAACAGATCGAAGAGTTGGACTGCTGACAAGTTTCTCAGTTTGCAAAGAAGTTTGCATCACTTCGATCCAAGATATGCTATTGGTAGGGAAGCAGCAGCTGGTGAGAACTATAAATTGTGGGAAACTTTTATCCTGCTTTGCCTTTAAAAGAAGTTGAAACTGAATAAACTGTGCATTGGCTGACTGGGCTGTGAACCCCCCATATCCAGGTTAATGCAAACCTCACTTGAGACCTCAATGTACTAGACTGTAGCATTGAATCCATTTTTCTGCTTTGGCTCCATAGTTCGTCATGGAACTGCTCAAGAGTTCTCTGAATGAAACACACACGTGCCCAGATGTGCGCATGCACATGCACACGCACACGCACACGCACACGCACACGCACACGCACACGCACACACACACACACACACACACACACTCACGCCCATGCACGCACATCAGTTAATTTTGATACGCCTCGAGTAAGCCCAATGGCTGGACATTTCTAATCCTCCTGACATCTAGCATACATTTCCCTCTGGTATCCCAGGAGGGATCTATGTTTAAATCTGTGTTTTATCTTTGTTGCTCTGTTACCTTCTGGGAAAGTCTCCACTTTCCCTATAGGGTCCTATTCCCTTCCACCTATATTGTAGGCTGCTTTCTCTCTTGCAGATCTTAAATCTAAATATGGATCATGGTGATTCTCTTCATTCTCCCCTCTCTCAATCCCTTTCCCTTTCTTTCTGTCTTTCTACCCAGTCACTGGTTATATGGCAACTCTTTATGTTCAATTAAAGGACTCCAGGAGCCTCAGGCCTGGAAGTGTGGTTTTTTGGGGAGCCAAAATAAGACAATGCTCAACACCAGATGTTGACCCTTTACACATACATTCTTGATATTAAATTAAGCAACGTTCTTTAAGAATATTGGAATTTGATCCTCAGCACTAGGGAGGGTAAACATAAAGAAGGAAGTGGCAGACAGTTTGACTGTGGCCTCGGTTCATATGTTGCTGGATAGAAATTAGTCACATGCACACTCTTGATTTGATAGTCACCTAGGAAATATAATTCACAGTTCCCAACTCTGTACCCTATTAAAGATATAGGAAATGTGAAAGGAAGATAGAACATAACAGTACAGACTCTCTCAAAATTCTCTTAGACCTCTGGGTTTGTATTCCATTTATTTAAGCATTCCTGAGTGCTCTGTATTCTTTTAGTGGCCATTCTCTGATCCACATTTTTATCTTTAAGCCATTAACCACACCATTTAAAACTGTGCTGAAGTGCTAAAATGCTTAAAACATAAAAATGTAACATTTTGATGATCCTTTTTTAGTTATCGTTTTATGTGTAAAGGTATTTTTGCTTGCTTGTATGTCTCTAGACCACATTCTTGCCTGGCAACCACAGAGGCTAGAAGACAGCATTGGGTACTCCCGGTACTAGAGTTAAAGACACCTGTGAATCACCATGTGGGTGCTGGCAGTGGAGCCCACCATAGTCCTCTGAGAGAGAAGCCATTGCCCTTGGCTGCTCAGCCATCTCTTTGGTCCCAACCAGTTTTACATGGGTTGTTTAGTAACATTAATACAGTGTGCAACAGACATTATCAACATTCGTCAGTAAATCCCTTTCAGCTTGACCTAACATGCTCCTGTTATTACCCCAACCCCAAAACACACTCTCCTATTTTCAGTATCTCCTAAATACTTGAAGTATCTGGTCTGAGTGGGATGGTAGAGCAGTTTACCTTTACAAATGACTGCTTTTCGTACCATCTTGTTTTCATGACCATGCTGTTGCACATCCTAAATTTCCTAAGTCTAAATAATATTTCATATGTGTATGTGGCATGTTTTGTTTTTTGATATTATATCAATGTATATTTGGGGTTGCTTTCACCTTTTAGCTACTATGAATGCTGCTGTTGGGAATACAGGTGTACAGATAAATGTTTCATTGTGAGCAAGTGGACCATGACATCAGACAGAAGAACTCAGAAGGTTTAGTGATCTCAAACACCATGAATCTCAGAATTGATAATGGTAGGAATGAGGCCATTGCCTGCTCTAGAACATGTAACCAGGACACCACACTGAGAAGACCAGGACTATTAGTCATGTAGGAAAAACAACCTGGAGTCCTTCCCCATGCAAATAGAGCATCACTAGCTTCTCAAACTGATCCAGTGGGAAGCATCTTCCCTTGGATCCCACTCTACTCCTCCAAAAGTATATTTCCTATTCACATTTAATAAAGTACAGAAGCTATGTTACCTAGAGTATTCTGAGAGTGTCTGTTTTACTGAGCTGTAACTCTTGGGAAAGAGCTTTCTCTCCAGAAGCTGTCATCCGAAGCTTTCATCTGGACCTTGGCACAGCCTCCTCCCATCAGCAAAGCCTACTGCTGCTAATGCCACCCTGGCACTGGCACTGGCACTGCCACAGTAGCAGAGGGGACACAGGACCCTGGCTACCTCTCCTGTATTGTCTTCCCAAACCTCCCGGCTTTCCTTGTAAGAGCTGTTAACACTCTGCCCATTTGCTGCCAGACCAGAGACCCCGGGAAGCAACTCAATCCATTTTCACCAAGGGCCATATCTACTTTGATTTTGGTCTATACTCAGAAGTGGACATAGATAATGTAGTGCTGTAGTAATGATTTGGAGTTCTGCTATGCTTTTTCCCACAGTGGGAGCATCATTATATCCTCTCACCTAGTTCCTCTCTTGGGCAATGAAAGTAAGAGGATCAGGAATTCTGGCTATTTGGGTTACATAGAGTCTGACTCAAGGGAAAAAAGGGCTGAGGAAAGAGTTAAGTGGTAGAGCACTTGCTTAGGGCACACATGACACTGGATTCAATACTTAGATTATGCCCAACACCCTGAACCGCAGTACCCATCCATTTGGGTGTGAGGAGGCCTCTCCTACGGGTTTTGTATGATTGGTGACTGGGAGCATATTTTCCTGTGCTTATTGGCCATCCATACATCAAACCTGTTAGATTACTTTTTGAGTGATGATAAAATTAGTTTTAAGTAGCCTATATCTTTATCGCTTATTGCATATAATTTCACATACTTTCTTCTATTTCGTAAGTTGTCTTTTCACTGCTGTGTGATTTGATGCAATTTTAACTTAAATATTTATTTTCTTAATGTGTATGAGTGTTGTGGATTGGTTGTAATGCTATTTGTGTTCATTTGGCTCCCAAAAGCACATGGGAACCACATGTCTGCCTGTAAGACTCTGAGGGTCCTTACCCCCAGTTGGCTCTGATTAGTAATAAAGTTGCTGGTGGCCAATGGCTGGGCAGGGAGACAGAGGCGGGACTTGGGAATCACCATTGACAGGGAAATTGAAGGTCCTGGCCTGAGAAATGTAGGACAGGGAGACAAAGACAAAGAAACACTGACAACATGTAAGAGTTGGAGATCAAGGCGCATGAGGGCTGCAGGCTTGGGTCTGTGGCTGCCAGTATTGAAAATAGGCTTCAGTAAGAAATAATTAAATCATATGAGAGGGGAGATTGTTTTAGTTACAGGGATGTTTGGATGGGTCCAGACATTTCGATGTTTAAAGTATATTAAATAGAAGGCTCTGAGTGTGTGTGTGTGTGTGTGTGTGTGTGTGTGTGTGTGTGTGTGTGTGTGTGTCTGTGTCTGTGTCCGTGTCCGTGTCTGTGTGTGTTTCATTCTCGAATCCAGAACATTTTGGCGGGCGGTGAGGATTGTGATTGTGTGCTGTGACCGGCGGCAGCATCTGAGTGCTGATATTTATTAATTCAGCATACGAATATTTGACTACATGTTTGTATGGTTACAGCATACATGTAGAGGACAGAAAGTGTTGCATATCCAGAAACTGGAGTTACAGATGGTTCTAAGTTGCCTTGTGTGCGCTGGATACTAAACCTTAATCCTGTGCAAGAGAAGCAAGTGTTCTCAAGTGCTGAACCATCTCTTCAGCTCCAGTTTTTCCTTTTTCTCCCCAAAAGTTTAATTAAGAGTTTTAGTTGGCACACAGAATCATGGGATTTATTCTTGTCATGGACCCCCTTCTGCTTTCATAGTATTACGTCTGAGTATTTTCTAGTTTATCTACTTTGTTGTGAGTATATGTTCATATTATATCCAAGAAATCATTAAAAAATCCACTGTCAAAATATTTACCTATTTTCTTTTTCTTGAGTTCAGTAGTTTTGGTCTTATGTTTATGTCCATTTTAAAATCTATTATGAATTTATATTCATATATAGTGTAAGCTAATGGTCTATCTTCTTTTGCATGTGATATCACAATTTCACTAACCCTCTTCATTTAAAAGACTGTGTCATTGATTTCTTACGGAGAAGCCCCTTTAAATAAAAATGTCCCTGGATTGCACTATACCTTAAGGTCCTCAGTTGTAAGTAACTGCCTAAGTAGGAAACTGATGGCTAAGGTAAGGGGGAAAGGTACTGAGAAGAGAGATAAGTGTGGGCCCAAACCCAGCTTATCTCGCCTTGTCTAAGAGTGGCCCCAGGATGCTTTCTCTACATTTGTGGCACATTATGTGTTTGTCATAAAACTAAAATGGGCACAACAGTGAACTCATTGTACATTTGTTTTAGTTAACAAATATTTCTTGTAACTATTAAGTGAGGGTAAGGTAGCACTTTGTATTTGGTTATTGGTTTGTTTGAGATAGGATCTAACTACATAGCCATCTAGCCTCTGTTGGCTTGAACTCAGAATGTTCTTGCCTTAGCTTCTTCCTGTGTTCTGGGATTACAGGTGTGACTTAGTGTACCTGGCTTGTTCTTATGTCTCCTCCCCACAACACCACCATTACCACTCCTAGGTAGCCCAAACCAGCCATAACTCTTCAGCCTCAGTCTTCTGAATGTTGAAGGCAGGCAAGCTTCATTTTCTTTCATTAATACTTCATATCTTTAGGAGTTACAAATGCCATTAGCTGTATTTGGGAGCATTTTGTCAGGGTGTGATAAATGAGCTCTTTATTATTTATTGTATAAGCAATTTTCTTAGTAAATATGTGAAATGCCACTTTTGCAAAACCTGATTGTTCCTAATGAAGATAGTTCCTTTGACAAATATTAAAATTAATAATCAAATGTGGCAGTGTATGCCAAGACCCAGTCTGAGTCAGTAGGATAACTTTGAGTTGTATGCCATCTTTGGCTATAGAGACCCTATGTTAGAAAAACCAAAAAATAAGCAAAATTAAGTAAAGCTTACCAATGCCCATGTAAGCAGACAAAAGGAAGTTTTTTGATGGGGTGTGAGAGGCCCCTTAACATGTACATGGAAGTCCAGAATGAGCTGCTACTGCTGTGCCCATCAAGAAGGACACATGCTTTAGTAATCCTGTAAGTCAAGAAGCCTATTGTAAACATTCTAAATCCATGCTGCTCTATCATTCCCCTTCCACTGAAGGGAAGCCAGCTGGCAGACTGTTGTGGTATGTTGAATGGAACAGGGCAGAGTTATACTTTATAGTCACTGATTGGCTGACATTTAGTATTTTTGCCTTAATATTTCTTTACAGTTTTAGCTTACAAAACCTTTCAGTGGTTGAGGCACTTTGGGCAACTTTCCTAGAGTCATATGAAAACAAGAAGTAAGAACTGTGTGGTACCATGATAGAGAGCCTGGTTCCTGGTTGAACTAAGGCTAGAAATCCCGGTGACACTGAAGAGACAGTAGGAATTTCGCCTGACTCCTGGGAAACTAGGCAGATCACAAGCCCACAGCCCTTCATAGATTCATGGCCATCAGTCATAGAAGGGTAATGCCTCAAGTCCTTCCACAGGTAGAGGACATGGCCTGTGGTCTCATAGACTCAAGACAGATCTCCATTTTAATGAGGTACCAAAGGCCTGGAGGCTTAGCCAATAACCTTTCCTTCCTAGATATTTCACCCTTCAAAAGGTACTTAATCGGAAGTCCACCCTAAGAAGTGGGGTACGGTTTTAATCATTCATTTTTCACCATGCTGATAAATATCATAAAACCATGGACTGCCTCATTTTATTGGGATTCGCCATGGTGAGGCACAGAGAAGGCCTTAGACTACAGAGCCAGCATCTAATCTCCTGCAGAAGGCCTCCATGCTCTCCCAACCACAGCAACCACCACAACCAAGCCAAAGCAAGCACCCCCTCACCAAGCCAAAGTCTCTCCTCAAAGGACCAGCTAGAGGCCCCCTTCTTTCCCCTTCAGCCTGGGACTAGATCCAGTTCCATGGTCCCCAACTCCATTCTCAACTCTTCTGTGGCATTCAGGGGCACCTGGATGCCTAAGAGCACAAGAACCAGGCAGCCCCTGCCTTGTTAGTTCAAGGAACCTCCCCAATCCCTCAGGCAGCTCCAGTGGTCCTGTGGCTCAGACTACATTTCATCATCCCCAGAGCAGTGTCCCTTGACTTCCCATACAACCACTGGTCGATGGGGTAAGTGCAGTCATCTCCCACATCCCGCCTATTGTAGCCTTGCCCTGTGGCAGAGTGGACATGGATATCACACAACCCTACACTGGGGAATTTTACACTATTTTTAGCTGACTGATTTAAATCAGTCTCATCTGTTCAAAACTCTTTTACTTTTAAACCTTTAGGAGACTCTATTCAGAACTTAAATCTAAAACTTAAATAAGAAAAAGACTGCTAAAGACAGGATTAAACAATGGAACCCTCCTTGCTTGACATATTTACGTTCAGTTCTCTTTACTCTGATCACATCTCTACCTAATATCCACATATGGCCCCACATGGGGATTTTCTGATCACTACTCAGTCACATTTCTTGTTAATAGGTGAAGAGATCTGAGGCTCACAGCTCTTGAATATACACTGTATAATAGCTAAGGTGAGAGTCCTTTGACTAAGATCTGAGCTGAGGTCTTTCATTAGTAAATCCTTTCCATTGTGTCTCTCTGTAGCGGTTGGATGGTGCCTTTAAGTAACTTTATGTCTTGTATAGTTTTCTTTCTTTCTTTTTTTTTTCACTTAAATCCCTATAGTGTGTAGTCTTCTTCTTCTTCTTCTTCTTCTTCTTCTTCTTCTTCTTCTTCTTCTTCTTCTTCTTCTTCTTCTTCTTCTTCTTCTTCTTCTTCTTCTTCTTCTTCTTCTTCGTCTTCTTCGTCTTCTTCTTCTTCTTCTTCTTCTTCTTCTTCTTCTTCTTCTTCTTCTTCTTCTTCTTCTTCTTCTTCTTCTTCTTCTTCTTCTTCGTCTTCTTCATCTTCTTCTTCTTCTTCTTCTTCTTCTTCTTCTTCTTTATTAACTTGAGTATTTCTTATATACATTTCGCGTGTTATTCCCTTTCCCGGTCTCTTGGCAAACATCCCCCTCCCCTTCTTTATGGGTGCTCCCCTCCCCATCCCCCCGTTGCCGCTGTCCCCCCAACAATCTAGTTCACTGGGGGTTCAGTCTTAGCAGGACCCAGGGCTTACCCTTCCACTGGTGCTCTTACTAGTATATTCATTGCTACCAATGAGGTCAGAGTCCAGGGTCAGTCCATGTATAGTCTTTAGGTAGTGGCTTAGTCCCTGGAAGCTCTGCTGGCTTGGCATTGTTGTACATATGGGGTCTCGAGCCCCTTCAAGCTCTTCCAGTTCTTTCTCTGATTCCTTCAACGGGGGTCCTATTCTCAATTGAGTGGTTTGCTGCTGGCTTAGGCCTCTGTGTTTGCTGTATTCTGGCTGTGTCTCTCGGGAGAGATATACATCCGGCTCCTGTCGGCCTGCCCTTCTTTGCTTCATCCATCTTGTCTAATTGGATGGCTCCATATGCATGGGCCACATGTGGGGCAGGCTCTGAATGGGTGTTCCTTCTGTGTCTGTTTTAATCTTTGCCTCTCTATTCCCTGCCAAGGGTATTCTTGTTCCCCTTTTAAAGAAGGAGTGAAGCATTCACATTTTGATCATCCGTCTTGACTTTCATGTGTTCTAGGCATCTAGGGTAATTCAAGCATTTGGGCTAATAGCCACTTATCAATGAGTGCATACCATGTGTGTTTTTCTGTGATTGGGTTAGCTCACTCAGGATGATATTTTCCAGTTCCGACCATTTGCCTACGAATTTCATAAAGTCATTGTTTTTGATAGCTGAGTAATATTGCATTATGTAGATGTACCACATTTTCTGTATCCACTCCTCTGTTGAAGGGCATCTGGGTTCTTTCCAGCTTCTGGCTATTATAAATAGGGCTGCGCTGAACAAAGTGGAGCACGTGTCTTTTTTATATGTTGGGGCATCTTTTGGGTATATGCCCAAGAGAGGTATAGCTGGATCCTCAGGCAGTTCAATGTCCAATTTTCTGAGGAACCTCCAGACTGATTTCCAGAATGGTTGTACCTGTCTGCAATCTCACCAACAATGGAGGAGTGTTCCTCTTTCTCCACATCCTCGCCAGCATCTGTTGTCCCCTGAGTTTTTGATCTTAGCCATTCTCACTGGTGTGAGGTGAAATCTCAGGGTTGTTTTGATTTGCATTTCCCTTATGACTAAAGATGTTGAACATTTCTTTAGGTGTTTCTCAGCCATTCGGCATTCCTCAGCTGTGAATTCTTTGTTTAGCTCTGAACCCCATTTTTTAATAGGGTTATTTGTCTCCCTACGGTCTAACTTCTTGAGTTCTTTGTATATTTTGGATATAAGGCCTCTATCTGTTGTATGATTGGTAAAGATCTTTTCCCAATCTGTTGGTTGCCGTTTTGTCCTAACCACAGTATCCTTTGCCTGAAAGAAGCTTTGCAGTTTTATGAGATCCCATTTGTCGATCCTTGATCTTAGAGCATAAGCCATTGGTGTTTTGTTTAGGAAATTTTTTCCAGTGCCCATGTGTTCAAGATGCTGCCCTAGTTTTTCTTCTATAAGTTTGAGTGTTATCTGGTTTGATGTGGAGGTCCTTGATCCACTTGGACTTAAGCTTTGTACAGGGTGATAAACATGGATCCATCTGCATGTTGACCTCCAGTTGAACCAGCACCATTTGCTGAAAATGCTATCTTTTTTCCATTGGATGGTTTTGGCTCCTTTGTCAAAAATCAAGTGCCCATAGGTGTGTGGGTTCATTTCTGGGTCTTCAATTCTGTTCCATTGGTCTATCTGTCTGTCTCTGTACCAATACCATGCAGTTTTTATCACTATTGCTCTGTAATACTGCTTGAGTTCAGGGATAGTGATTCCCCCTGAAGTCCTTTAATTGTTGAGGATAGGTTTAGCTATCCTGGGTTATTCCAGATGAATTTGCAAGTTGTTTTGTCTAACTCTTTGAAGTATTGGATTGATATTTTGATGGGGATTGCATTGAATCTGTAGATCGCTTTTGGTAAAATGGCCATTTTTACTATATTAATCCTGCCAATCCATGAGCATGGGAGATCTTTCCATCTTCTGAGGACTTCTTCAATTTCTTTCTTCAGAGTCTGGAAGTTCTTATTGTACAAATCTTTTACTTGCTTGATTAAAGTCACACCACGGTACTTTATATTATTTGGGTCTATTATGAAGGGTGTCGTTTCCCTAATTTCTTTCTCGGCTTGTTTCTTTTTTGTGTAGAGGAAGGCTACTGATTTATTTGAGTTAATTTTATACCCAGCCACTTTGCTGAAGTTGTTTTTCAGCTTTAGTAGTTCTCTGGTGGAACTTTTGGGATCACTTAAATATACTATCATATCATCTGCAAATAGTGATATTTTGACTTCTTCTTTTCCGATCTGTATCCCCTTGACCTCCTTATGTTGTCTGATTGCTCTGCCTAGAACTTCAAGAGCTATATTGAATAAGTAGGGAGAGAGTGGGCAGCCTTGTCTACTCTCTGATTTTAGTGGGATTGCTTCAAGTTTCTCTCCATTTAATTTAATGTTAGCAATTGGTTTGCTGTATATGGCTTTTACTATCTTTAGGTATGGGCCTTGAATTCCTATTCTTTCCAGGACTTTTATCATGAAGGGGTGTTGAATTTTGTCAAATGCTTTCTCAGCATGTAATGAAATGATCATGTGGTTTTGTTCTTTCAGTATGTTTATATAATGGATCATGTTGGTGGTTTTCCGTATATTAAACCATCCCTGCATACCTGGGATGAAGCCTACTTGATCATGGTGGATGATTGTTTTGATGTGGTATTGGATTCGGTTTGCCAGAATTTTATTGAGTATTTTTGCATCGATATTCATAAGGGAAATTGGTCTGAAGTTCTCTTTCTTTGTTGGGTCTTTGTGTAATTGAGGCTTCGTAGAAGGAATTCGGTAGCGCTCCACCTGTTTCAACTTTGTGGAATAGTTTGGATAATATTGGTACGAGGTCTTCTATTAAGGTCTGATAGAATTCTGCACTAAACCCATCTGGACCTGGGCTCTTTTTGGTTGGGAGACCTATAATGGCTGCTTCTATTTTCTTAGGAGTTATGGGGTTGTTTAACTGGTTTATCTGGTCCTGATTTAACTTCGGTACCTGGTATCTGTCTAGGAAATTGTCCATTTCCTGCATATTTTCAAGTTTTGTTGAATATAGGCTTTTATAGTAAGATCTGATGATTTTTTGAATTTCCTCTGAATCTGTAGTTATGTCTCCCTTTTCATTTTTGATTTTGTTAATTTGGACACACTCTCTGTGTCCTCTCATTAGTCTGGCTAAGGGTTTATCTATCTTATTGATTTTCTCAAAGAACAAACTTTTGGTTCTGTTGATTCTTTCAATGGTCCTTTTTGTTTCTAGTTGGTTGATTTCAGCTCTGAGTTTGATTATTTCCTGCCTTCTACTCCTCCTGGATATGTATGCTTCTTTTTGTTCTAGAGATTTTAGGTGTACTGTCAAGCTGCTGACATATGCTCTTTCCTGTTTCTTTCTGCAGGCACTCAGCGCTATGAGTTTTTCTCTTAGCACAGCTTTCAATGTGTCCCATAAGTTTGGGTATGTTGTACCTTCATTTTCATTAAATTCTAAAAAGTCTTTAATTTCATTCTTTATTTCTTCCTTGACCAGGTTATCATTGAATAGAGCATTGTTCAATTTCCACGTATATGTGGGCATTCTTCCCTTATTGTTATTGAAGACCAGTTTTAGGCCGTGGTGGTCTGATAGCACGCATGGGATTATTTGTATCTTTCTGTATCTGTTGAGGCCCGTTTTTGACCAATTATATGGTCATTTTTGGAGAAAGTACCATGAGGAGCTGAAAAGAAGGTATATCCTTTTGCTTTACGATAGAATGTTCCATAAATATCTGTTAAGTCCAATTGGCTCATGACTTCTCTTAGTCTGTCTACGTCTCTGTTTAATTTCTGTTTCCATGATCTGTCCATTGATGAGAGTGGGGTGTTGAAGTCTCCTAGTATTATTGTGTGAGGTGCGATGTGTGTTTTGAGCTTTAGTAAGGTTTCTTTTACGTATGTAGTTGCCCTTGTATTTGGGGCATAGAATTGAGAGTTCATCTGGGTGGATTTTTTCTTTGATGAATATGAAGTGTCCTTCCTTATCTTTTTTGATGAATTTTAGTTGAAAATTGATTTTATTTGATATTAGAATGGCTACTCCAGCTTGCTTCTTCCGACCATTTGCTTGGAAAGCTGTTTTTCAGCCTTTCACTCTGAGGTAGTGTCTGTCTTTGTCTCTGAGGTGTGTTTCCTGTAGGCAGCAGAATGCAGGGTCCTCATTGCGTATCCAGTTTGTTAATCTATGTCTTTTTATTGGGGAGTTGAGGCCATTGATGTTGAGAGATATTAAGGAATAGTGATTATTGCTTCCTGTTATATTCATATTTGGATGTGAGGTTATGTTTGTGTGCTTTTCTTCTCTTTGTTTTGTTGCCAAGACAATTAGTTTCTTGCTTCTTCTAGGGTATAGCTTGCCTCCTTATGTTGGGCTTTACGATTTATTATCCTTTATAGTGCTGGATTTGTAGAAAGATATTGTGTAAATTTTGTTTTGTCATGTAATATCTTGGTTTCCATCTATGTTAATTGAGAGTTTTGCAGGATACAGTAACCTGGGCTGGCATTTGTGTTCTCTTAGTGTCTGTATGACATCTGTTCAGGATCTTCTGGCTTTCATAGTTTCTGGCGAAATGTCTGGTGTAATTCTGATAGGTCTGCCTTTATATGTTACTTGACCTTTTTCCCTAACTGCTTTTAATATTCTTTCTTTATTTTGTGCGTTTGGTGTTTTGTTTGTATAGTTTTCAAAGGGATTCTAAGTCTGTTCTAATATGCTTTTTGCTCTGCACTGGCAGGATAGATCCTGTGATAAATCACTAAAGTGTTTTGAGGACATTCCCCAAATGATGGGCATAATGTCTTGTAGATTTATGAGTTCATGTCTAATTTACTTTTAAGCTTAAGTTTTTGACATCATCATTGATAGTTTCTCTGTTAATGCTGCAGAATATAGAGAAGTTGTGGGCTGATTTATTTTGTGCATTTTATTTTAGACACTGTTTCTCACTGATGCTCACCTGAGATGAGCAAACACCATACAATTAGCTTTGGAAACCCAATCACCTCAAACAAGGTGGTTTTTACCTACAAGTCTAGCTTTATAATTGATGACTTGTCAATACAGAACCATTGCTTCCTAGTGAGTCAGCATAGTAAGGAGGACACATTGTCATTGCAAAAGTTGCTTGGAACAGGAAGAAAAACCTCATTTTTTGAACTATGCCTCATCATGTTATTTGTATCCTAATCCATTGCCCTCTTCCCTTTAGACAAAGTCTTATTTAAATAAACAGACAAGTCTTGTGGAGTGGGGAACCTCTCTATAGATAAGACCACAGAGACATCGATAAACTATTTCTTTTCTGGTGATCGTTATGGATTAGCAGAAATTTATGCTTTTATACCATGACACCTCATACAGTATAATCCTATAAATGATTTGTAGTAATTTTCCACATACTACATGGTTCTTGTTGCTATCAATGAGGTCCAAATGCTAGAGTTTTTTCCTATACTACTTTTAGGAGGAATTTGTGATATATATGTTCAGAATTTTAGTATGAATTTTCAGAATTTTTTCTACTAAAATGTTTTATTTTATTTTAATAATATGCATGTGTATGCAGTAGGTGCTTGGTGGTGATGGTTGGTATGCACACATGTGAATGAAGGTGCTGGCATCCAGAGAATGTGTCTGAGCTCCTGGAGCTGAGTCAGGTGGTTGTGAGCTGCTAGATGTTTTTGCTTTGGCCAAACTCTGATCCTCTTCAAGAATATTATATTCTCTTCTCCTCTGAAGCATCTCTTCAGTCCTGGAAAAAAAAATTTTGTTCATTTTCCTTGTTTGTTTTTTGTTTTTGTTTTGTTTTTTTCTTGAAAACAGGTTCTCACTTTGTGTTAGTTTTCTGTCTAAGCTCCACTCCCACAGTTACTTGGTAACAGCCAGGTATGCCTGGCACTGTAAAAGGGGATGCTTGTCCCCTCTTCATTCTCTTACTCTCTTCCTTTCTTGCTTCTTGTTCTTGCCCTGCTTCCCTTCTTCCCCTTTGTCCCTTCTCTCCCCATTCTCCTCGCCCCTTCCCTCCACATGCTCATGGCCGGTCTTTACTCCTCTCCTCTTCTCTTCTCTCATTAAACATTTCCACATGGAACCTTGTTGTCCCATTGTGGTTTGTCTGGACGCGAAATGAGATTTCTACCCCAACATTATGTAGTCGTGACTGGACTGAAACACTCTTTGCTACCCAATCACATGTATAGTTAATGGCAATTTGATATATGTTCATGATAATACTTGAGTATGTGAAACAAGATTCTTGTTGGTTTGAGTGAAATATGAACGTGTACATATGAATATGCTCTCCATGTTTATGTCAGCTCAATCTAGGCTATAGTTATCATAAAGGAGGGATCCTCGATTGAGAAAATGCTTCCCCATAAGATCAGGTTTTAACGAAGTTTATAGGGTGTTATTTCAGTGATTTATACAGGAGGTCCCAGGCTGTTGTGGGTGTGGCCACCCCTGGCCTGTTGGTCCTGGGCTGTATGAGATAGCAAGCTGAGGAAGCCAGTAAGCAGCACCACTGGTTGACCACTGTACCAGTTCCTGCTTCTAGGTTGCTACCATGTTTGGGTTCCTTTCCCAAGTTCCTTCAGTGATGGATTACCAAGTGGAAGTGTAAGGCAAATACAGTCTTTCCTCTGCAACTTGCTTCAGTGTTTCATCACAGTGATAATAACCCTAACTAGGGCAATGAGTATCAATGCAAGTGTGGAGAAATGTATCACTTGCCTTGTATTTGGCCTTTTAGTAGAAGTTGTCGGGGGTTTAGTTTCCGGAAAACTTGATTTAATTACTTCTAGTTTGTTCTTATTTCTTTTTTTAAACTTAATTTATTTATATTATGTATGTGAGTACACTGTCACTCTCTTCAGACACACCAGAAGAGGGCATCAGATCTCATTACAGAGCTGATCTGAGCTACCATGTGGTTGCTGGGAATTGAACTCAGGACCTCTGGAAGAACAGTCAGGGCTCTTACCCACTGAGACTTCTCTCCAGCCTCAGTTCTTATTGGTAATATAGAGATCAGTATATTTGGAAGATTCTTCAACTCCAGTTCTCATTCCTTTCGTGTGGGGTTTGCTAAAATTATGGCTGCTCTTCAGCCACTCCTCTAGAGTTGACAGATTATTCTCAGAGAGGAAAGAATCCCATTGGGGAGAAGTAGCAGGTATTTGTAAATTTTGTTCTCTTCAGATATTTATTTCACTAATTTCCACTACTTGGTAAGTGACTTTGCCTTGGAACAATGTTTTATAGAAAACACAGTTTTAGTTTCTTGTGGGGCTTGCTTGGTTTTCTGTTTTTCCTTAATTATTGACACCAAACTGACAGCCTCTTCAATGACAGGCGAGTGCTGCACCCCTGATGCATATCCATATCTTTCTCAGTGTCAGACTTGGTACCCTCCTTGTTACACCATCAATAATGATTTTCTCACTGGCTTTTCACAGCAAAAATTTTAGTGAGCATACTGTGCTCTTAAATGAATAATCAAATGAATTGTTATTATTTTTTATTTCTCATTTATTTTTCTTTTACTTGTTCATTTTTTTTTAAGAACTGAGACTAGGCTTCTGTAGTTGAGGCTGGTCCTGAGTTCATTATATAGATAGGACTGGCCTTGAACTTCTGATTCTCCTCATTGTACCTCCCAGACACTGAAATTACAGGTGTAATACACCATACCTGGCTTTAAGTTTGAAGATGTATTTTATTATTTGTAGAGAAATGGCAAGAGGACACTGTTCCCAGCTTGCCAGCTTGCAGGCAACCTAG
This sequence comes from Rattus norvegicus, assembly GCF_021556685.1. Classification (NCBI taxonomy): domain Eukaryota; kingdom Metazoa; phylum Chordata; class Mammalia; order Rodentia; family Muridae; genus Rattus; species Rattus norvegicus. Next base: position 734,637 of record NC_141535.1, on the reverse strand, counting down.
GGTGTTTGTCATTCTAAGCAAACTGAGACCAAGGAAGCAGACTTTCTCAAGCAGAGAATCCTGGTGCTCTGCCAAGTAAGCTGCAAACCTGAGGAAGAGACCTTCCTGTTGCTTTTCCCATGAGAAAGTAACTTTGTTTATAGTTTAATAGACATCTTGATGGGAAGCATGGTGGTGAGCAGAAGCAGAGAGAGCAAACGGATATACAACATTCTTTACCTCTCAAAGTTTCCCTCCTGGGACATGCTTCTTGCAGCAAGGCCATACCTCTTAATCCCTTCCAAATAGCACCACCAGCTAGGTGTCTAAATATCAGAGTCTGTGAGGACATTCTCATGCATATGACTACATGTTGTTACATTTAATGACTGCCACATACACATTTGCAGAATGTTCAAATCATTTGCTGTTAAAAGTATGTGTATAGATTCAGAGTTTCTTTGAACCAGTCATTATGCAATAGGAATTTCTTTGGCTCTTAAGGGATGAAGACTAGCAAATAAGCCTCTCAAGGAGAATTTATGAGATACATCTGGCAATTCTGGGCTTGATATGGAACACACCATGGAACACCCTGGTACCAGTCTAGAGCAAATTTAAGAGCAATGTTCACAGAATTAGAAATTTATTCTCAGGGCCTTTTACATAGGTCCCTAAAACATTTAAATTGTCTTTCTCACTCTAGGGATTTAGCTGAAAACGTCCGTGTGTCTTTAGCCATTTTTCATGTATATAATATGTCGTTAATACAAATGTCAGAAAGAGAAACCAAATCAAAAGGCATTTCAAAAACTAAGACTCATGTGTGTGGAAAAAATGTGTTTTAAGATTAAAGATTCTTACAAATCTTACCAAAGCTAGTTTGATTTGATAGTGAAGGCTTCATATAATAGTCTTTGATATAATCTTAGAGAATTACAGAAAGCAATGTAAATATTGCATTAATTTATGAAAGTTAATACAGTGGTGGCCTAACTTGTACCTGGAAAAATTTAACTTTGTGCCTGTTTTGATCCAACAATGACTTAACTAGTTAGTACCTAGGCTGGAAGCTTGAGACATGCCAGGATCTGGTAATCTTGGTGTTGTATAGTACAGTTAAGTGTTGCATTAAGAATGCCAGTGTTTTCTGTCCTCTGACCTTGTCTTCCCTTCTCTGCCCTCATGGCTCTGCTCTTGTCTGCCTGCTTCTACCCAGTCTCCAGGCCCTCACCGCCCCCAAATCTTCTTACCCCTGATCTCTTGCATGTAATCATTTCTCAAGAGCACATCAAATAATTTTTGTTCATTTTAGTTTACAATATGGCTTCAGGTAGAATATATTTTCACTGCTCAAAAATTCTAACCTTTAAAGTTAATTTTACTCTCAAAAATTTTGTTCAGAGGAAGTAGATATTCTTGCACAGAACAATTTAATATATTTTTGTTTAGCTCAGCATTGCTAGTAATACTGAGAATTAGGAAAAACATATAAGTATCTAGTACAAAGTGTTATTAGTTAATCATCTGTATATAGCAAACCATTTTCTTTTTATGTTTCTAATTTTTGAAAAATACAAAGAATATAAAAAAATTTACTAATCAGTAAAAGTACGTTGTTTGCAGTTTGGACAAATATACCACCAGTTGTCACCTATAACTTCACTTTAAAGGCAAACTAAACTTTACTATATTAATCTTGCCAATCCATGAACTTGGGAGATCTTTCCATCTTCTGAGATCTTCTTCAATTTCTTTCTTCAGAGGCTTGAAGTTCTTATCATACAGGTCTTTCTCTTGCTTGGTTAAAGTCACACTGAGGTATTTTATATTATTTGGGACTATTATGAAGGGTGTCATTTCCCTAATTTCTTTCTCTGCTTGTTTCTCTTTTGTGTAGAGGAAGACTACTGATTTGTTTGAGTTAATTTTATACCCAGCCACTTTGCTGAAGGTGTTTATCAGGTTTAGTAGTTCTCTGGTGAAACGTTTGGGATCACTTAAGTATACAATCATATTGTCTCCAAATCGTGATATTTTGACTTCTTCCTTTCCAATCTGTATCAGTTTGACCTCCTTTTGTTCTCTGATTGCTCTGGCTAGAACTTCAAGAACTATATTGAATAAGTAGGGAGAGAGTGGGCAGCCTTGTCTAGTCCCTGATTTTAGTGGGATTGTTTCAAGTTGCTCTCCATTTAGTTTAATACTAGCTACTGGTTTGCTGTATATGGCTTTTACTATCTTTAGGTATGGGCCTTGAATTCCTGTTCTTTCCAGGAACTTTATCACGAAGGGGTGTTGTATTTTGTCAAAGTCTTTCTCAGCCTCTAATGAAATGATCATGTGGTTTTCATCTTTCAGTTTGTTTATATAGTGGATTACGTCGATGGTTTTCCATGTGTTAAACCATCCCTGAATCGCTGGAATGAAGCCTACTTGGTGATGATGGATGATTGTTTTGATATGCTCCTGGATGCAGTTTGCAAGAATTTTATTGAGTATTTTTTGTTGATATTCATAACGGAAATTGGTCTGAAGTTCTCTTTTTTTGTTGGGCCATTGTATGATTTAGGTATGAGAGTAATTGTGGCTTCCGAGAAGGAATTCGGTAGTACTCCACCTGTTTCAATTTCATGGAATAGTTTGGATAGTATTGGTATGAGGTCTTCTATGAAGGTCTGATAGAATTCTGCACTAAACCAATCTGGACCTGGGCTCTTTTTGGTTGGGAGACTTGTAATGACTGCTTCAGATTCAGTGCAATCCCCATCAAAATTCCAAGAGAATTCTTCATAGAATTAGACAGAAAGATTTGCAAATTCGTCCGGAATAAGAAAAAAGCCCAGGGAAGCTAAAACTATCCTCAACAATAAGAAGACTTCCAGGGAAATCATTATCCCTGAACTCAAGAAGTATTAGAGAGCAATAGTGATAAAAACTGTATGGTATTGGTATAGAGACAGACAGATAGACCAGTGGAATAGAATTGAAGACCCAGAAATGAACCCACACACCTATGGTCACTTGAGTTTTGACAATGGAGCCAAGGAAAAAAGATAGCATTTTCAGCACATGATGCTGGTTCAAAGGGAGGTAATCATGTAGAAGAATGTACATCTATCCATTCTTTTTTTTTTGTTGTTTTTTTTGTTTTTTTTTAAATTGTAAGCTTTTATTGTAATAAACATAATATTATTCATGACTTCTTTTTTTTTAATTTTTTCTTTTTTTTTTTATTAACTTGAGTATTTCTTATATACATTTCAAGTGTTATTCCCTTTCCCGGTTTCCGGACAAACATCCCCCTCCCCCCTCCCCTTCCTTATGGGTGTTCCCCTCCCAAACCTCCCCCCATTGCCACCCTCCCCGCATAGTCTAGTTCACTGGGGGTTCAGTCTTAGCAGGACCCAGGGCGTCCCCTTCCACTGGTGCTCTTACTAGGATATTCATTGCTACCTATGGGGACAGAGTCCAGGGTAAGTCCATGTATAGTCTTTAGGTAGTGGCTTAGTCCCTGGAAGCTCTGGTTGCTTGACATTGTTGTACTTTTGGGGTCTCGAGCACCTTCAAGCTCTTCCAGTTCTTTCTCTGATTCCTTCAACGGGGGACCTATTCTCAGTTCAGTGGTTTGCTGCTGGCATTCGCCTCTGTATTTGCTGTATTCTGGCTGTGTCTCTCAGGAGCGATCTACATCCGGCTCCTGTCGGTCTGCACTTCTTTGCTTCATCCATCTTGTCTAATTGGGTGGCTGTATATGTATGGGCCACCTGTGGGGCAGGCTCTGAATGGGTGTTCCTTCAGTCTCTGTTTTAATCTTTGCCTCTCCCTTCCCTGCCAAGGGTATTCTTTTTCCTCATTTAAAGAAGGAGTGAAGCATTCACATTTTGATCATCCGTCTTGAGTTTCCTTTGTTCTAGGGATCTAGGGTAATTCAAGCATTTGGGCTAATAGCCACTTATCAATGAGTGCATACCATGTATGTCTTTCTGTGATTGGGTTAGCTCACTCAGGATGATATTTTCCAGTTCCAACCATTTGCCTACGAATTTCATAAACTCGTTGTTTTTGATAGCTGAGTAATATTCCATTGTGTAGATGTACCACATTTTCTGTATCCATTCCTCTGTTGAAGGGCATCTGGGTTCTTTCCAGTTTCTGGCTATTATAAATAAGGCTGCGATGAACATAGTGGAGCACGTGTCTCTTTTATATGTTGAGGCATCTTTTGGGTATATGCCCAAGAGAGGTATGGCTGGATCCTCAGGCAGTTCAATGTCCAATTTTCTGAGGAACCTCCAGACTGATTTCCAGAATGGTTTTACCAGTCTGCAATCCCACCAACAATGGAGGAGTGTTCCTCTTTCTCCACATCCTCGCCAGCATCTGCTGTCACCTGAGTTTTTGATCTTAGCCATTCTCACTGGTGTGAGGTGAAATCTCAGGGTTGTTTTGATTTGCATTTCCCTTATGACTAAAGATGTTGAACATTTCTTTAGGTGTTTCTCAGCCATTCGGCATTCCTCAGCTGTGAATTCTTTGTTTAGCTCTGAACCCCATTTTTTAATAGGGTTATTTGTTTCCCTGCGGTCTAACTTCTTGAGTTCTTTGTATATTTTGGATATAAGGCCTCTATCTGTTATAGGATTGGTAAAGATCTTTTCCCAATCTGTTGGTTGCCGTTTTGTCCTAACCACAGTGTCCTTAGCCTTACAGAAGCTTTGCAGTTTTATGAGATCCCATTTGTCGATTCTTGATCTTAGAGCATAAGCCATTGGTGTTTTGTTCAGGAAATTTTTTCCAGTGCCCATGTGTTCCAGATGCTTCCCTAGTTTTTCTTCTATTAGTTTGAGTGTGTCTGGTTTGATGTGGAGGTCCTTGATCCACTTGGACTTAAGCTTTGTACAGGGTGATAAGCATGGATCGATCTGCATTCTTCTACATGTTGCCCTCCAGTTGAACCAGCACCATTTGCTGAAAATGCTATCTTTTTTCCATTGGATGGTTTTGGCTCCTTCGTCAAAAATCAAGTGATCATAGGTGTGTGGGTTCATTTCTGGGTCTTCAATTCTATTCCATTGGTCTATCTGTCTGTCTCTGTACCAATACCATGCAGTTTTTATCACTATTGCTCTGTAATACTGCTTGAGTTCAGGGATAGTGATTCCCCCTGAAGTCCTCTTATTGTTGAGGATAGCTTTAGCTATCCTGGGTTTTTTGTTATTCCAGATGAATTTGCAAATTGTTCTGTCTAACTCTTTGAAGAATTGGAGTGGTATTTTGATGGGGATTGCATTGAATCTGTAGATTGCTTTTGGTAAAATGGCCATTTTTACTATATTAATCCTGCCAATCCATGAGCATGGGAGATCTTTCCATCTTCTGAGGTCTTCTTCAATTTCTTTCCTCAGTGTCCTGAAGTTCTTATTGTACAGATCTTTTACTTGCTTGGTTAAAATCACACCGAAGTACTTTATATTATTTGGGTCTATTATGAAGGGTGTCGTTTCCCTAATTACTTTCTCGGCTTGTTTCTCTTTTGTATAGAGGAAGGCAACTGATTTATTTGAGTTAATTTTATACCCAGCCACTTTGCTGAAGTTGGTTATCAGCTTTAGTAGTTCTCTGGTGGAACTTTTGGGATCACTTAAATATACTATCATGTCGTCTGCAAATAGTGATATTTTGACCTCTTCTTTTCCGATCTGTATCCCCTTGATCTCCTTTTGTTGTCTGATTGCTCTGGCTAGAACTTCAAGAACTATATTGAATAAGTAGGGAGAGAGTGGGCAGCCTTGTCTAGTCCCTGATTTTAGTGGGATTGCTTCAAGTTTCTCTCCATTTAGTTTAATGTTAGCAACTGGTTTGCTGTATATGGCTTTTACTATGTTTAGGTATGGGCCTTGAATACCTATTCTTTCCAGGACTTTTATCATGAAGGGTTGTTGAATTTTGTCAAATGCTTTCTCAGCATCTAATGAAATGATCATGTGGTTCTGTTCTTTCAGTTTGTTTATATGATGGATAACGTTGATGGTTTTCCTTATATTAAACCATCCCTGCATGCCTGGGATGAAGCCTACTTGATCATGGTGGATGATTGTTTTGATGTGCTCTTGAATTCGGTTTGCCAGAATTTCATTGAGTATTTTTGCGTCGATATTCATAAGGGAAATTGGTCTGAAGTTCTCTTTCTTTGTTGGGTCTTTGTGTGGTTTAGGTATAAGAGTAATTGTGGCTTCATAGAAGGAATTCGGTAGGGCTCCATCTGTTTCAATTTTGTGGAATAGTTTGGATAATATTGGTATAAGGTCTTCTATGAAGGTTTGATAGAATTCTGCACTAAACCCGTCTGGACCTGGGCTCTTTTTGGTTGGGAGACCTTTAATGACTGCTTCTATTTCCTTAGGAGTTATGGGGTTGTTTAACTGGTTTATCTGTTCCTGATTTAACTTCGATACCTGGTATCTGTCTAGGAAATTGTCCATTTCCTGAAGATTTTCATGTTTTGTTGAATATAGGTTTTTATAGTAAGATCTGATGATTTTTTGAATTTCCTCTGAATCTGTAGTTATGTCTCCCTTTTCATTTCTGATTTTGTTAATTTGGACGCACTCTCTGTGTCCTCTCGTTAGTCTGGCTAAGGGTTTATCTATCTTTTGATTTTCTCAAAGAACCAACTTTTGGTTCTGTTGATTCTTTCTATGGTCCTTTTTGTTTCTACTTGGTTGATTTCAGCTCTGAGTTTGATTATTTCCTGCCTTCTACTCCTCCTGGGTGTATTTGCTTCTTTTTGTTCTAGAGCTTTTAGGTGTGCTGTCAAGCTGCTGACATATGCTCTTTCCTGTTTCTTTCTGCAGGCACTCAGCGCTATGAGTTTTCCTCTTAGCACAGCTTTCATTGGGTCCCATAAGTTTGGGTATGTTGTATCTTCATTTTCATTAAATTCTAAAAAGTTTTTAATTTCTTTCTTTATTTCTTCCTTGACCAGGTTATCATTGAGTAGAGCATTGTTCAATTTCCACGTATATGTGGGCATTCTTCCCTTATTGTTATTGAAGACCAGTTTAGGCCGTGGTGATCCGATAGCACGCATGGGATTATTTCTATCTTTCTGTACCTATTGAGGCCCGTTTTTTGACCAATTATATGGTCAATTTTGGAGAAAGTACCATGAGGAGCTGAGAAGAAGGTATATCCTTTTGCTTTAGGATAGAATGTTCTATAAATATCCGTTAAGTCCATTTGGCTCATGACTTCTCTTAGTCTGTCTACATCTCTGTTTAATTTCTGTTTCCATGATCTGTCCATTGATGAGAGTGGGGTGTTGAAATCTCCCACTATTATTGTGTGAGGTGCAATGTGTGTTTTGAGCTTTAGTAAGGTTTCTTTTACATATGTAGGTGCCCTTGTATTTGGGGCATAGATATTTAGGATTGAGAGTTCATCTTGGTGGATTTTTCCTTTGATGAATATGAAGTGTCCTTCCTTATCTTTTTTGATGACTTTTAGTTGAAAATTGATTTTATTTGATATTAGAATTGCTACTCCAGCTTGCTTCTTCTGACCATTTGCTTGGAAAATTGTTTTCCAGCCTTTCACTCTGAGGTAATGTCTGTCTTTGTCTCTGAGGTGTGTTTCCTGTAGGCAGCAGAATGCAGGGTCCTCGTTGCGTATCCAGTTTGTTAATCTATGTCTTTTTATTGGGGAGTTGAGGCCATTGATATTGAGAGATATTAAGGAATAGTGATTATTGCTTCCCGTTATATTCATATTTGGAAGTGAGGTTATGTTTGTGTGCTTTCATTCTCTTTGTTTTGTTGCCAAGACGATTAGTTTCTTGCTTCTAGGGTATAGCTTGCCTCCTTATGTTGGGCTTTACCCTTTATTATCCTTTGTAGTGCTGGACTTGTAGAAAGATATTGTATAAATTTGGTTTTGTCATGGAATATCTTGGTTTCTCCATGTATGTTAATTGAGAGTTTTGCAGGATACAGTAACCTGGGCTGGCATTTGTGTTCTCTTAGGGTCTGTATGACATCTGTCCAGGATCTTCTGGCCTTCATAGTTTCTGGCGAAAAGTCTGGTGTGATTCTGATAGGTCTGCCTTTATATGTTACTTGACCTTTTTCCCTTACTGCTTTTAATATTCTTTCTTTATTTTGTGCGTTTGGTGTTTTGACAATTATGTGACGGGAGGTATTTCTTTTTTGGTCCAATCTATTTGGAGTTCTGTAGGCTTCTTGTATGCCTATGGGTATCTCTTTTTTTAGGTTAGGGAAGTTTTCTTCTATGATTTTGTTGAAGATATTTACTGGTCCTTTGAGCTGGGAGTCTTCACTCTCTTCTATACCTATTATCCTTAGGTTTGATCTTCTCATTGAGTCCTGGATTTCTTGTATGTTTTGGACCAGTAGCTTTTTCCGCTTTACATTATCTTTGACAGTTGAGTCAATGATTTCTATGGAATCTTCTGCTCCCGAGATTCTCTCTTCCATCTCTTCAATTCTGTTGGTGAAGCTTGTATCTACAGCTCCTTGTCTTTTCTTTTGATTTTCTATGTCCAGGGTTGTTTCCATGTGTTCTTTCTTGATTGCTTCTATTTCCATTTTTAATTCCTTCAACTGTTTGATTGTGTTTTCCTGGAATTCTTTCAGGGATTTTTGCTATTCCTCTCTGTAGGCTTCTACTTGTTCTCTAAGGGAGTTCTTTATGTCTTTCTTGAAGTCCTCCAGCATCATGATCAAATATGATTTTGAAACTAGGTCTTGCTTTTCTGGTGTGTTTGGATATTCCGTGTTTGCTTTGGTGGGAGAATTGGGCTCCGATGATGCCATGTAGTCTTGGTTTCTGTTGCTTGGGTTCCTGTGCTTGCCTCTCGCCATCAGATTATCTCTAGTGTTACTTTGTTCTGCTATTTCTGACAGTGGCTAGACTGTCCTATAACCTGTGTGTCAGGAGTGCTGTAGACCTGTTTTCCTGTTTTCTTTCAGCCAGTTATGGGGACAGAGTGTTCTGCTTTCGGGCGTGTAGTTTTTCCTCTCTACAGGTCTTCAGCTGTTCCTGTGGGCCTGTGTCTTGAGTTCACCAGGCAGGTTTCTTGCAGGGGAAAAATTGGTCCTACCTGTGGTTCCAAGGCTCAAGTTTGCTCGTGGGGTACTGCCTAAGTCCTCTCCGCTGTGGCAGCAACCGGGAAAATCTGTGCCGCTCCTTCCAGGAGCCTCCGTGCACCAGGGTTTCAGATGACGTTTGGTGTTTTCCTCTGGCGCCTGGATGTGCACAGAGTGCAGTCTCTTCTGGTTTCCCAGGCGTGTCCGCCTCTCTGAAGGTTCAGCTCTCCCTCCCACGGGATTTGGGTGCAGAGAACTGTTTATCCGGTCTGTTTCCTTCAGGTTCCGGCAGTGTCTCAGGCGCAGGGGTCCTGCCGCTCCCGGGCCCTCCCCTACGGGAACCCAGAGGCCTTATACAGTTGCCTCTTGGGCCAGGGATGTGGGCAGGGGTGGGCAGTGTTGGTGGTCTACTCCGCTCTGCAGCCTCAGGAGTGCCCACCTGATCAGGCGGTGAGGTCTCTCTCACATCTATCCATTCTTATCACCCTGTACAAAGTTTAAGTACAAGTAGATCAAACCAGATACACTCAAACTTACAGAAGAAGAAGTGGGGAAAAACCTCGAACATATGGGCACTGGAGAAAATTTCCTGAACAGAACACCAATAGCTTATGCTCTAAGATCAAGAATCGACAAATGGGATCTCATAAATCTGCAAATCTTCTGTAAGCCAAAGGACACAGTTGTAAGGACAAAATGGCAACCAACAGATTGGGAAAAGATCTTTACTAATTCTAAGACCAATAGAGGGCTTATATCCAAAATATACAAATAACTGATGAAATTAGACTGCAGGGAGACAAATAACCGTATTAAAAAATAGGGCTCAGAGCTAAACAAAGAATTCATAGCTGAGGAATGCTGAATGACTGAGACACACCTAAAGAAATGTTCAACATCTTTAGTCATAAGGGAAATGCAAATCAAAACAACCCTGAGATTCCACCTCACACCAGTGACTGGCTAAGATCAAAAACTCAGGTGACAGCAGAAGCTGGAGAGAATGTGCAGAAAGAGGAACACTCCTCCATTGTTGGTGGGATTACAGACTGGTACAACAATTCTGGAAATCAGTCTGGAGGTTCCTCAGAAAATTGGACATTGAACTACCTTAGGACCCAGCTATACCTCTCTTGGGCAGATACCCAAAAGAGACGCTAACACATAACAAAGATACTTGCTCCACTCTGTTTAAAGCAGCCTCATTTATAATAGCCAGAAGCTGGAAAGAACCCAGATGCCCTTCAACAGAGGAATGGATACAAAAAAATGTGGTACATCTACACAATGGAATACTACTCAGCTATCAAAAACAATGACTTTATGAAATTTATAGCCAACTGGATAGAACTCGAAAATATCATCCTGAGTGAGATAAGCCAATCACAGAAAAACACACATGGTATGTACTCATTGATAAGTGGATATTAACCCAAATGTTTGAATTACCCTAGATGCACAGAACACATGAAACCCAAGAAGGATGACCAAAATACGAATGCTTCACTCCTTCTTAAAAGGGCACAAGATAACCCTTGGGAGGGAATAGGGAGGCAAAGTTGAGAATAGAAACTGAAGAAACACCCATTCAGAGCCTGCCCCACATGTGGCCCATACATATACAGCCACCAAACGAGATAAGATGGATGAAGCAAAGAAGTGCAGGCCGACAGGAACTGGATGTAGATCTCTCCTGAGAGACACACCCAGAATACAGCAAATACATAGGCGAATGCCAGCAGCAAATCACTGAACTGAGAATGGGAACCCCATTGAAGAAATCTTAGACAGAACTTAAAAAGCTTGAAGGGGCTTGAGATCCCATACGAACAACAGTGCCAACCAACCAGAGCTTCCAGGGACTAAGCCAGTAGCCAAAGAGTATACATGGACTGACCCTGTGCTCCAACTGCATAGGTACCAATGAATAGTCGAGTAAGAGCACCAGTGAAAGGGGAAGCCCTTGGTCCTGCCAAGGCTGAATCCCCAGTGAATGTGATTGTTGGGGGGAGGGTCGTAATGGGGGGAGGATGGGGAGGGGAACACCCATATAAAAGGTGAGGGGGAGGTGTTAGGGGGATGTTGGCCTGGAAACCAGGAAAGGGAATAACAATTGAAATGTAAATAAGAAATACCCAAGTTAATAAAGATGGAGAAAAAAAAGCAAACTAATCAAAATAGTGTAAAAAAACATGAAATTTTATTCGTAAGTGTGCTGGGACTTTGAAGTTATTTTGTGGCAGGGAGTTGTACCTACTGTTTATTGGAATGTCTTTTCTTGGTTGTAGGATGAGCACCTGGCTGCCTTGTTCCAGAAGCTGGAGGAACCTGTTTGTTCTGTTAAGCAGGAGTATGGGACACTGCAATATTTAGAGGAATTGCTACTATATTAACGGTTAGAGATGTTGAGTGCTTTTTACTGGTTTTGTGCCCAATTTTATCATGAACTTTTTAAGATTAAGAAAATTTTGTTTTAATCTTCTATTACTTATAGTCTGACTTATTTGCTTTTCTGTGGCTATAATGAAATACCATGACCAAGTCAGTTTATGGAAGAGTTTATTTTGGTTGGGCTTCCATGAGACCATCATGGCAGGGCGCTGAGAGAGCACATGTTAAACCCCAAATATGAAGCAGAGAGAGTGAACAGGAATTGGGGCTAGTCAATATATACTAGTCTCAGAGCTAGCCCCTAGCAAGGTATAGCCTGTAAAGTCACCACCAGGTTTCAGACATTTGAGCCTATGGGAGATATACTCATTCAAACCACATTTCCCTCCCAGGCTCCAAAGGCCATTGTTATACTATGAAGTATATTTAATCCTACTTCAGAAGTCCCCATGGTCTCCCACAGTCTCGATAAAATCCTGTGTATTTGAAAAGTGAATTAATTTCAACATACAATGGAAAACATATATATTACTATTTCCTAAAAGGAGGAATGTGGGCATATTCAGAAAACACTGGACCAAGCAAGACTGATAAGGCAGATTGTAAACATCAAGTCCCCTAGGTCAGACTTCCCACCTGTGGGTCATGGCCCATTTACAGGGGCTCCCTAAGTCCATCTGTAAACATATATTTACAAAATTTGCAAAATTACAGTTGTGAAGTAGCAACAAAGATAATTTTATGGTTGGGGTTCACCACAACACAAGGAATAGCATTAAAGGCTCACAGCTATAGGAAGGTTGAGAACCAGGGCTCTAGCTTAATATCTGATATCAGAGGCTTAGATGGCACCATCCCTCCATCTTTCTGCCTGTAAAATATATCTCTTCCAGACTGGTTCTATCCCATGTAAGCAACTCTCCCTGGCAGAAATCACAGCTTTGGCGCTTCCAACACCTTGGAGTCTGTACAAGTATCCCAGGCTTCACTTCATCTCTCAGGGTCTTCATGCAGGAACTCAGGATTAGGGTTGACTCTGAGGTCCTTTGGGGTGCATGCTTGTGTTTTCCTAGAGAAAGATCTGGTTTTTTTGCTTGAGAAAGGGTACATACATAGCAGAGAACATTTTTAGATTTGACAAAGAAGGTCAGGAAAGGGCCATAATTGTCAGTCTAGAAAGGCTATCACCGAGTTACCCCTTTGTGTTGGTTGCCTCTTCTACCAGCTCTACCTACTCTTGCTGGGTCTAGTCTCTGGAATGAATGAGTAGTTTGTCTTGTGGGTTGGTGAAGATATCTGGAAATTTTAATTTTTATATAGTTTTAGCTATGAACTCCCTGTCTGAAGACTCATCTGCTGTGGTGATTTGAATAGGAATGACCACCATAGACTCATATGCTTGAATCCTTGTCCTATAAGGAGTGGCACTATTAGGAGGTGGGGCCTTGTTGGAGTATGTGTGGCCATGTTGGAGGAAGTGGGTCACTGGGAAAGTGGGCTGTGAGGTCTTTATATTCAAGCTATGACCAGTGTCGACACAGTCTCCTGCTCCTGCCTTCAGATGAAGATGTAGAACTCTCAGCTCCTTATCCAGCACGATGCCTCCCTGAATGCTGCTGTGCTTCCCACCATGGCCATAACAGACGAAATTTCTGAGAGTGTAAGCCAGCCCAATGTCAGTTTTCCTTATCAAAGTTGACTAAGTAACAGTGTCTCTTCACAGCAATAAAACTGTAAGACACCTATTCACCTACTTTTTTTTGCCCAGTGAGATTGTTCCATCTGTTTCTGGCCCCCAATTATTTATTTATTTAATTAATTTTATTTTCTTTTTTTTATACCAAATAATTTCTTTCTGAGTTTTCATTTACCCAATCTAGATTTATTCCTTTCTGATCATTTTAGCACTTGTCTTTCTTTATTGAGTATTACTACCCAAATTTTTCTTAATTTTGAGTCTTCTTGATGGTCATAGTTGTGTACGTTTGCCCCCAAATGACAGCAAATTGCTATCAATATGTATGTCAGTGTCATTTTTTTTAACCCATGCAGTTGACTGATACATATTTGTCATTTGAGATCTCTTCATATATCACTGTGCTTGATTGCCTGGTTGTCTTCATACTGGTTTAGATGAATTCACCTTGTTTCTCTGGGTCCATGGCTAATCAATTAATTAATTAACTAATCAATTAACATGAGTACACTGTAGCGGTCTTCAGACACATCAGGGTAGGGCATCAGATCCCATTACAGATGGTTGTGAGTCACCATGTGGTTTTTGGGAATTGAACTCAGGACCTCTTACCCACTGAGCTATCTCTCCTGCCCAGGTCCATGCCTCTTAAGGTATGTGCAATATTAGCCCTCTTTAGTCCTTACTATAGTTCCTTGTTATATAGACACAAGGTAAAGCTACATTTTCATTACTGTATTAATTGTACTGTTGTTGTCTCTGTGATGACTGAATCTATTTTATTTATTCGTTGAGTTAAAGTTAAGTACTAATCAATCAAGATATTTGATTAACGAGAGCAGATCATACTGTTTATAATTACAAGTTTTGCTGGTAAAGTGTTACTCCAGAGTGGATCCTGGTACAGCTTTTAGAGTTAGCCTATAGAAAATGCAAAAATTTTCTTCAACATACCTTGGCAAATTTAATTTCTTAGACTTTGGTCATATATACTCTGAGAAGCTAAGAATGTTAAAAACAAAATCACTGCTTTTTATATTCACTACTTAAGAAACTTCAATTTTCTATATCACCTTATGTGGGGAAAAGCGAAGGAGGAAAAGAGTGCAGTGGTACTATTTTAATTCTTATATTTGGTCTGAAGTTTCTTTTATCTTTGTTTCCTTCTGGTGTTTGTTTTAGGACATTAAGGTCCTTTCGGATTCTTTCACTAGTAGGGAGGGGCTGACTGTACAAAGACCCTTGGCTTTTGTGTTTTGAGCCCTTTAGGTCTTTTGACTGTCCTGTATAGCCTTCAGCCTGTGTATTGATCTTATACAGCCTGCAGTGTAAGCAGTTGAGAGAGCTGGTCTTGCTGCCTGTGTCCTGTGCCCTGTTTAGAAGTGGAGGGATGTTGGAAATCAAAGTGTGCATGGGAAGGTTGACTTGGGAGAGAGATGCCTAGACCAGCCCATTGTTTTCTGGGAGAAAGCTTTGGAAAGATACCTGCTGTGTTTTCAGTTGCAAATTTTCAGTTGTGAAGGCCTCATCTCAGGCAACCTTGACTTCCTGTCCTTTTTTTTTCTCACACTCAGGGAACCACAACTGTGTTGTGGCATTGGCACCACCTTGTGTCCTAGATCAGGGCTGGTGTGGTACCTCTGGTTGCCTAGGTTTGCTTGGGGCTTGGGCAGGGAGCCTCTCAGTACACCCTTTAGACTCATGCTTAATTAACACCCTGAAGCAGCTTTAGAGTGAAGCCCTAGTTGTTAATATTCAGTGGAGGGGGGTGGATTTCTGTATCGGGCTACTTTGGTTCTAAGCCAGACATGGGTTTGTCAATTTGTTACTAAAATTTCCAACACTAACAGCCCATGTAAAAGACACACAATCCAAATATTTTAATTATAAGTTATATGCCTAGATTGGGCATATCTAATACAATACTAGCTTATTTCCCAATTCTAAGACTCCTTATTACTTCTGGTTTCTCCCAGCCACATGATTCTGGTGCATAGTGGCTTCCTTCTCTCCTCCTCCTTCATTCTTTTTCTCCTTCTACCTGCCACCCCCTCCTGAGCCTCAAGTCCCACCTTTCCTATCCAGTACCCAATCATAGACTCTAACCTTTTATTGACCTATTAAAGTGGAGAGAAGGTTCACATAGCATCACCTAAGTACATGATGCTCTGCTTGTGGGGTGGGGGCAACCCCTCTTGAGGAACCAATATGAACAATAATATACAAGCAGCATCAAGCCAAGCCACTACAGTTTACTCGTAAGATCTCAGTTTTTAGTACAAAATCCTATTGGATTATTATGTTAGTTTTTTAAATGTGTATCTTACTATACTTCTTACACAGCTGTTTTCCAAATGTGGGTTTGTCTGGTGTTCTGTACCAGCATAGAGTATTCATAGTTAACAGTGTATTTTCTTGCCACCAATACATGAATCTTTGTTGGATATGCTAAAGGGTCATAATGGTTTTACACAGGAAAGCTAATTGTCAGAATTTTGTTTTGTTTTTGAGTCAGGGTTTTCTGTATAGCCCTGGCTGTCCTGGAACTCACTTTGTAGACCAGGCTGCCTTCAGACTTACACAGATGTGCCTACCCTCTGTCTCTGAATGCTAGGGTTTAAGTCCTGTGCCCAGCTTGATATTTTTCTTTGTCATTCTCTCTCTCCCTCTCTCTCTCTCTCTCTCTCTCTCTCTCTCTCTCTCTCTCTCTCTCTCTCTCTCTCTCTCTTTTTTTTGCCCCAGTCAATGGATTTTATTTGGTCACAGGGTCACAGGCCAGGTATGGCTCCAGCCTTATTTGACCTTCTTCTTTGGGGCGCAGGTTGTTGGAGTGGCTGAACTTCTTGTAGCAGTTGACTACGCTGTGTGCAGACATGAGTAGCACTTGTGGCAGATCATCTTGTCACAATTGTAATTCTGGACGAGGTGATAAAGGGATGACTCGATGATGCCACTGTGCAGATGCAGCCCTAGGTGCAAGGTTGACTCTTTCTGGATGTTGTAGTTGGACAGGGTGTGGCCATCCTCCAACTGTTTGCCAGCGAATATCAGCTCTGCTGGTCGGTGGGATGCCTTACTTGTCTTGGATCATTATTGATGGTGTCACAGGGCTCAATCTCAAGAGTAATGGTCTTGCCCATTAGGGTCTTCATGAAGATCTCCACGTTGGCATCTGCTACTTGGCCACCTTGTTGAAGAGAAAGAGTGGTTTGGGGTTTTTGGGTTTTTTTGTTTGTTTGTTTTGTTTTTTCTTTTAATACTTAGATCATTTTGTTCACTTCTCGGTGTTTGTTGAGGGCTGCTATAATTTGCATTTTAAATATATTTACCTGGATCTTCAGTGCTTGCTCTGTCCTTTATGTTAAACAGGCAGGTGTACTTTGATTTGGGACTGAATAGACTTTTTTTTAATTGTTTCCAGTCTGTGTTCTTCTTTCACTGGCCTTTTATGAGTCAGTTTTTCACAGAATTGGCTGACACAATGCAGGAAAGATTCGGCCACAGCTTGAGATAGGTAGAAATTTGTGGCAGTTTTAGGACCTGTACTATCATATTTTGGAACACCAGGGGGATTATTAGAAGTACTATTATTATAATGTAGTGTTATCCTAATAGTTGGGTTATAATAATCCTTATTAACAATCTCTGGTTATTCTAAGTCAGTAATTTTCCTTATGAGAAAATATTTGCTTTCATCTCCATAAATATAATAGTAATGCGGCAGAACTATTAAGAGCTAATAATGAAATAAGAGCTAATAATGTGTATATAGACTGTTTTTTTGTGAACTACTTTTTGAAATATGTCGAATTATAACAGCAGTATTGTTGGTATCAGGAATTGCCTTGAGCAGCAACACCATTTGGTAACTGTTGACATGGCAACAGCCCTACTTTCCCAGTATTCCTTTGGTCCAAATCCCAACTCCATGTGGGAGTAGTTATGTCATATTCCAAATGAAAGGCAGACTTCTTCTGCCCTCATGCTCTCTCTTCTCTTCATTCTTTTCTCTTCTTTCTCTTGCCCCTTTCCCTTGTCTTGTTCTCCCATTAAATCTCACCAAGTGGAACTGTGTTAGTTTTGTGTGCTCTATTTGGATGGGTGTGGTGGGTATTTTATTACAACGAGATTTTAATAACAACAAGTATGATAATTTAAGAGCTTGGAAATCAGACTGACTGGAAATAAATTCCAATTTGGGCACTCACCAGCTGTTGAACTTATATTACTAATATAAAAGTTGTGGGTGATAGTAATTTTTCCCTATAGTGTTGTGAGAATTAATCTAACTCCTTGTGTTTTATTACTTATCAAGAACATTGAGTAGTAGTAGCCATTGTAATTGTTTCATTAAATAAAATTTGTAGAGTAGTGCAGAATGGAGTTTATCAAAGCTAAATAGGTGAAACTACACATAACTAAGATGTATAATAAGATTATCTTATAAAATTATAATCTTAAAGGAAGAAGGTTAGAATGTAGAATAGGAAATAATGCTATGCTATTGTTAGAAGTGATTAACATTCTATCAGAAAACTGAAGAAATGGAAATTCATCTATGAAGGTGGTGTACAGTCCATAATATATTCTACATTATGTTAACATTATTCTTAAATGTGATTTTTAAAAATAACTAAATATGATTTTAATGAGACGAATTAGTTTGGGTTTGAATGCTCTTTTTTTCTACTTAGGCAATATGTCAGTATTGAGGGCACCTAGACATCAGAGCTCTGGAAGGCATGTTGATGCTGTTTTCTTCTTTGTCTCCTGGGTGTAAGAAGTATAACAGATCTTAAAGATCTGTATTTTTGTTTGTTTAAAAAAATTGATACATGAGCGAGAGAGAGAGAGAGAGAGAGAGAGAGAGAGAGAGAGAGAGAGAGAAGGGGGGGGAGTGTCTGTGTGTCTGTGTGTCTGTGTCTGTGTGTGTGTGTGTGTATCTGAAATGATAACAATATATTCTTTGGAAAGTATTTTGTTTTTTCTCAATTAAATTTATTCGTTTGTTCAAATTGGCTACCCTTTATTATCACAGGTATAGGGAAATTAGAATAGTACTACTTTAGTGTACGTTGAAATATACAGAGAAGTGTATCTTAAACTGAGGACTTTGTTATCTCACATAGATGAGAGTTTCTGGATGTTTTCTATATCTTTTTATTGCTCATTAAGGGAAATTTTCTGCTATACTGTGTCTTTAGACTTTCTCTTCTGTTCAAATAACTCCTCCCTTAATGTAGGTAAACATACTAACTTCTGGGTTTTGGATAATTCTATATCATTGAGTTGAGTCAACTAGGCAGTCTGTTTTGCAAATGAAATTTCAGGTTTATGTGTGTACTACTTATTAGTATTAGAAGCATTTATTTAGCATTTTTCTTTAGTTCTTTCTGGACAAGATAGCTACATTTGCAGTTTCGTTTGAAAGTCAGTTTTTCTCTTATGTGAAAATACTAGAAAATTCTAGATTCCCAACAAGGCTTTATTTTTGTTCTAGGTAGTTTTGACTCAGCTCTGAAAGGGATTTTTTTGAATGTAAAGGATTTGATTTTAGGCTAGGGATACTTACCTTCTGGTCCTTTGTTCTTTTGTCTGGCTTATGTAGTGAGGCAGGAGAGCTTGTGTGTTATATGTCTCTTTGTTCTGAGCCCCCTGCTCTCTAATTCTATTTATACCTACTTATACCAGAATTACAAAAGTCTGATTGTAGTTTTTTGTCTCATTTTCTTCTCCTACAATCTGAACCTGGTATCCGAGTTGCCTGTTCTTCTTTGTACGAAATCAAAGGCCACAGAAAACTGACTCTCCTGCTGTTACATTGAGTCAGTTCATCAGAGCCATGTTTGGTGGAGCAAGCTTTTAATCCTAGCAGGTGAACCTCTATGAGTTCCCGGCCAGCTTGGTCTACATAGAACACCTTTTCATCCTGATGCTAACACCCAGCTGGAGTGGCATTATTACCAGAATAAACTGAAAGGAAACGCAGGTGCACATAAGTTCTTTAAAGCAATAGTTTTTTGTCTCATTTTCTTCTCCTACAATCTGAACCTGGTATCCGAGTTGCCTGTTCTTCTTTGTACGAAATCAAAGGCCACAGAAAACTGACTCTCCTGCTGTTACATTGAGTCAGTTCATCAGAGCCATGTTTGGTGGAGCAAGCTTTTAATCCTAGCAGGTGAACCTCTATGAGTTCCCGGCCAGCCTGGTCTACATAGAACACCTTTTCATCCTGATGCTAACACCCAGCTGGAGTGGCATTATTACCAGAATAAACTGAAAGGAAACGCAGGTGCACATAAGTTCTTTAAAGCAATAGTCCTCCCATGGATGGTCTCTGAATGTTGGTGTTGGTGTTGGTGCGTTAGAAGTAAAAGTAGAATTGGAATAATTAGCTCTTTGAAGGCTTTAAGAATGCTAGTGACTGTAGAGAGAGTATCTTGTGTATTTGTATGGATATATCACCTTTCAGTTAAAAAAATTATGGCCTATAGGAAAGGGTAGAATATAAGGTGGGACATCCAGGAGGCAGAAAGAATTCTGGGACAGAGCCAGGTCGAAGAGATTTGCCCTGGAAAATGTGAACAGACAGACTCGTGGTTCCTGAGCACAGGTAGTAAGCCACAGGGTGGTATGTAGATTTCAGTAAGTGGGTTAGAATTTGTCAGAGAAGAGTCTAACTCTATGGCCAAGGTATTTGTTAATATATTTTGAGTCTCCGTCTTATTTCTGGGAGCATGGGGCTGAGAGGAAGAACCAGGTCCAAACTTCTACAAGTGACAACATGAATCCAAAAAAAATCTAAAGCTGAGGATTGACCAGTGTATAGTTTTGGTTTCTGGAACTGGAGGATGATGTTCACCTGGAACTCAATCCCAACTTAGGTTGGGAGTGAAAGCATGATTTTTTTCATATTAAAAAGATGAGCTATTACTTATGTGGCTTATGTCACTGTGCAGACACTGAAGTTTATGTTTTTCAGTATTTTTTAGAACTTAAAAGCAGACACCATGGTACCTAACCTCGGCTTTCAGGAGATGACACCAAGAGAACAGAACTTTCAAGGGAAGGCTACAGAGCAGGGAACCCCGACTCAAGGAAGGACACACGACTATTGTAACCAGAGTCTAAATGCCTCATTTGAGTTAGCTGGTTTCGTAGAAGAAATATTTCCATAACTGTCTTGGAAAATTAGTCTCTTTACAATCACAAGATCTTCATTTGTTTTACTACCCTGCATTACAGTTCCAAAGAAATTGGCAAGTCTTTCCCATTGGTTTCCTTGTAGAATAAATTGTAAAACCACAAATATTAAAAAAAAATCATTGTTTTAGGAACACATAAATGAGAAGAAAGACATATAGCACAGTAGAAAGGATCTAGATTTTGGTTCTATCCCAGTTTCTTCTGTTTCCTGTTTTGTCAGATTTAAAAAAAAAACAATGGTTATTTTAGAAACGACCCTGTTGAGGCAAAACAGAATCTGGCCATCTGGATTTCTTTTCAGGAATTAGTCTTTCTTAGTTGTCATCATCTGCTTACACGGTGCACAGGGAAGGGTGATTGTAGACACACATTTATAATTTATATGTGTATCAGTTTTTCAAGTTTTCTAGGGTTCTTATTAGCTGTTAAATGTTTTCAGAAAATTTTGAGATTAGTGATTTGTGTCAGTAGATCTTGGGATAACTTCCTGAGCTTGTTGAGTCTTTGTTTCATTGCTTGTGGTCAGTTTCTTCAGCATACTTGTGTACCATGTTGCTTTTTCTTTCTGAATTTCCTACTTCGTATTATTAAATACATAAAAATTTAACCAAGGGACGTGTAACTGAAGGAAGTACACAGTACGTGCCCCATGCTGAAAACTAAGAAACTACTGAGTGAACATCTGTCAAAATGAGGGGAAAAAACTGTTGTGCATGTTTGGTGGTGTTTCTAAGTTCCTTTGTTGCTCAGTCTGGTGGGTAGACACCAAGTCAGCTGCTTGTTTTAGTAGTCTGCATCTAGATTTTGACCTGGGTAGGTGTTTGTTCTTTGAAAATAGCAGGAAACTAATCTTCTTTTGTCTTGTTTTTCCATCACTGGCTGGCCAAGCATGGTTTGGCAGCAGAATATTTTCTTTGCTTACTTAATTAGCTGCATCTTATTAGCCACTGGATTTTTAAAATATTTAACATCCTTTTATAATTCATATCTTTTTCATTTCTTTTGGATGGGCCACCAGAAGTCAAATATTAGAGGAAATGTTTAAGTTGCACAAAATGAAATATTCTTTTCCTTTAAAAAAGTGGTCATAATACCTTGATACTATATTCTTGTTTTAACTTTATGACATTCATTTTTGTATCTTAAGGTCTTTGACCCATTTGGAGCCTGTAAAAGTATTTGCTAGGTATAAAATGACTAGATTGTCTTTTACTAAATTTACAGCCAAACCTGTGCCTAAAACGCCCTTTCCAATGCCTTTCTTCTACTTTTTTCCAATATCACATTCTCTGAGTCATTATTAGACATTGCACAAAAATTAAACGTACTAAGAGTCATTTAAGAAGTTAGTATCTTTGACTTCTACACATTAGCTCTATAAAAATTAGGTCTAATATTGACTTGTATTGTTAGATGAAGCATCTTTCGTGTTTTTTGGAAACTGATTTCTTGTTCCTTATATTAAGAAATTAGGTCAATGTAACCAGAGCATTTGATCCATCTGTGACTTCCTTTGTGTGCTGTTTCCTGAATCATCTCTTTGATGATTCTGTTTAGAGCTATTTAATCTCTGCACATGTTTGGGGCCTTTTACAAACCCTTCCTGGATTCTGAGGATGCAGATGTTTTCTATCCTGTTAGAAACTTTACTTTTCATTCTACAGGAGCAACAATTTAAATTCTATTAGTCACAGACTGACTCTCAGTGATTACTCTTTCACAATTTGGTTGTCCTGGTCTCTGATATCTCCAACTATTCTTCCACATTCTTTCTCCATGTGCTTGTCTAGTTTGCCCTCCAGTGAGGACCGTGTATCCTTTCATTTCCACGAATCTCACATAGAGTAGCTCACTCTGCTTGTGGAGAGACCCATGCACTCTGCTGCACTGTGGAACAGGTCAGCTAGCCCAGTGAAGAGGAACACTCTGGTGTTGCCTCTCACTCCACGGCAGTGGGGGTGCATGGCCCACACTCAGTGGTCAAAGATGAACTTTGCATAATTTCCAAGTGAGACTCTTCTTTTAAAAGTCTATAAAATATAAAGGTTATGTAACTTCCTTTTAAAGCTTAACTCATGGTTGTAACTTTGGAATATAATATATCATGGCTGTTGTCTTTGCTTAGTGGCATTTTCTGTTGGTTTGTTATAGAAGACCCTTAAATTCTTGCAGATTAAATAGTGGACTGTGGTGAAAACACTGGATAATCTGCTCAGCTTGTCTTGAGTTTATAAGAATGGGACATGTACTTACATTTTACCAGAAGCCATAGCTATGGGTGCTTGGATCTGAAAATATCTGTATGGGCTGTATATTAGGTAAAGATGTTGATGGTTATTGGTCAGATAAGGAAAAGTTATTGGTGGGGTTGGTGTGGTGCTGCTTGTATTTAAATGCTCCCTACATACTGGCTCCCAAGATCTGGAAGCCGTGAGGAGCAGGTCCTCAGGTACCCCAAGTGATGCTTTGTAAAGTTTGCTTCTTAGTTTAACTCATCAAAAATGGATAGAGTCTGTGATTAGGCAATAGAAGAAGAAAGGTGGGACTTGAGGATGGAGTGGAGGGTCTCAAGAGGGAGGAGAAAGGGGAACAAGAGAGGAGACCAAGGGAGGAGGAAGCCACCATGTGAGGAGATGGACACTGAGCATATGGCCTGGAAAAACAGCAAGGAACAAGGGACATTGTGGCATGGAAATAGGTTAGTATAGCTGTAAACCTGCCCAATTAGGCTTATGACCTGTAAATAAAGTACCTGGATTGTGTGTCTTTTATTTGAACTAGTTAGAGTGTTTAATTCCTTTTATAATTGGTGCCCTTGACCCTGAGATTAAGTCTCATGCTCTATTGAAATGAAGTTAGATATTATACTGTGTATTTCTGCTGGTGCAATAACTTTGCTGTTTTTCATAGAGCATTGAGGTGTTTCAATATGTGTGAAAAAAGAGGCACTGGGTAGTATTTTTAACTATGTGCTATTGCAGTGTACACAGAATAGCTTTGTTTGGAATTAGCTAAAGTGATAGATTTGGGTCTTGCTTTACTAACAGTGTTGTTTGTAGCAGAAAAAGTTCTATAACAGCACACATCATGCTTAACCTAATAGTATTATCCAGAGCAATGACCAATTTCTTTAATATACTTATCCATTATTAATTGACTTCTTTATGGTTCAGGTGCCGGGCACATTTATACATCTGGGTGAGATTGCAAATTTGGTTTGCATATTACAAATGCTGGTAAGCTGTTTTTCTATCGATACTGGAATTATGTTCTGTAAAGCAGTTACTACTGACAAAAATTGAGCTCAGGTTTTTTAGTTGAAGGTGCACTTGTTTCATGACAAGTAGAAAATAATGCTGTTAGACTGTTTTTACCTGTGCATAAAAGAAATACTTTAATGTTTAAGATAAAGTGTCATTATAGTATATAAAAATGTTTATATAATGTGCATATATTTGTGTGTGTGTGTGTGTGTGTGTGTGTGTGTGTGCACGCATGTATGGATGGATGTACTGTATAGATGAGATCATCTAGTTACACTGACTTAGTTTCTGGATATGGGAAACAGGAAACAAAACTTTCTAAAAATGATTAGTAAGTTTTTGTTTAATCAAATGGCTGGCAGAAACTTGAAATTTCTTTAACATATTAGCTGTAAGTTCTATAGAAAGTTCTTTAAGGAAAGAAAAAATAACCATTCCAAGAAACTTCTTTTCTGTTTTTCCTATTATAGTGAGCTGCATAGTTCTCCTAAGCAAGGGGGTAGACTTCATCCTCCTTACCACTTTCACCCTTGCCTACCCCAGGGACTGCCTGACAAGGTAACAGAATGGATTACATTTATTAAAACATGATACCGTGAGTTTACTGTGACGCGTTTTTCTCTGAACACTGCTGAAGAATAAAAAAACAATTATACTAATTTTTGTACTAAGTATAGAAATAATGGCCATTCGTGCAGGAGTTTGGAACCTAAATATTTGCACCTGAAAATAATAGAAACCATATTTCCTTAATAAAATTTAAGGAAAATATATTTTAACATAATGATTAAATCTTATTTTAATGCAGACCTAATATCAGATTCATCAGTGAGTAAGAATCCCGATTCTACGCAAAGAAATTGAATTGATTCTGTTTTTTTCAAGAGATGAAATTGCTTATTGTGGTTATGAAAGCAGGTATGGAGAAGCTAAGTGAGTTCTATTTCTTAATGGATAGTTGATTTTTTTTTATATTTTTAGAAAGATTAAGCCTCGCAAGTCAGTTCTACAATTTCCACTTATGAAATATATATTACAAAGGAAATATTTTAGTCTGAGTCCTTCATCTATACTACCATGTAAAGAATTTTAAATAAAATAATAGTCCCTAGTGATCCTCCAGTTAAAACAAAAATAATAATAATAATAATAATAATAATAATAATAATAATAGTAATAGGCATTGTCATGTTTAGCTTCCTTCAGTTATAAAATGACAAGGGATTGAAAGCTACATTTTTCTTTTTCTTTTTCTTTATTTGAATGGCATTGGCACGGCCTTATTAGTCAGTCTTTACAAATAAGAAAAACTTGCCTCACATCTGTTCATACCTGTCCTTCTGGGCAGTATGTCTCTTCACGGACACAGTCACATACATTCACGAAACACACAGAAAACTCGATTTCCTTCTAAATTAAAAGTAAACGATTTTCTACCATTGCTGATGACCAATGTTGGCATCTGTGTGGTGGGTAAAATGAGTCCGGCAGCCTTTGGGGGTCAGTGCTTAAAGCTATTGATCGGGGTGGATCCAGATACCTATGGGGATGCTGCCACAGGCAGCCAGCGACTAGAGATGTTACTCAACAGACAGTTTTCTGAGGGAGCAAAGCTTAAGTCACTGGGGGCTTGGCACTCTCTCTGATTAGCGAAAAACCTATGAACTCTTAAGTCCTTGGGGTCAATGAGAAAGACCAGGGAAGAGAGAAAATTCACACACACACACACACACACACACACGCACGCACGCACGCATGCACACACAGAGTTGATGGTAGAAGGAACAGTGTTCCAGCCCATCATACACAAGCCTTAACAGATACACATAGTTGATGGATGCCCTAACCCTTGTGCTTTATTCTTTGTTCCATCATTTATATATCCCAGCCAAATCTTTCAAGCATCATTAAATCGCAATGTAATTGTTTTAGTTTTCTTCTAGACAAAGACAGGAGTAATTATTTCATTATTTATCCTTAAAAAGTATTCTTAAAAGACTCACAGATCTAACCACTTATATAAAAATCAGTCATATCTACTTTAAATCCTCAGAATGAGTATATACTCAAGAGCAATTCTTAATAAATCTCATCAGGAAGCTGAGGGCAAAAATGTGTATAAGAAATCAATTGTTAGTGCCAGAGATGTTGGCCAGTGAGTGATTTGAGGCACCTTGAAGTTTTCCCATAATTCTTAGATTATGAGGAACATGCTGGTAGTGAACAGAGCAGAACTCCATAACAGCACAACAGCATCAAGTCCTCAGGACACATAGCTCTCAGGACACATAGTCCTTGGAGCTGTCACACTGAGTAACACCCACACGACTGTGTTAATGGGGGGGGGGAGAAGGTGCGGGGGGGAGGGAGGGTGCATACTACATCCTATCTCCATTTTAAACTTGATACTTAAATGGTTTATTTTATTTACATGAAAAATGCATGGAGCTTGGGATTTGCTTCTCAATAAGTTAAGAGGTTTCTTATTTGTTTGTAGTTCTCTGTGGTGACATGAATGTTAAGAAAATCCCAGAAGCCACTGAGTACTAACAGAGTATTATTTATTCTTCTGCTCTTAGCAAAAGGGCAAGAAACACCTGTAGCTGTTTCTTAAGCAGGAATATGTTCAGTGAATTTCTTTAGTGTTTTACAGTTTTCATGGCACACATTCCTTTGTCATATTTATTTCAAGTATTTTGTTGTTGTTCTGTTTTCTTTTAGTTTCTTGAAAATAGTATTGTCCCCATGCTTTCTGTGTTTGTCTTTTGTATATTAAAAAGGATACTGATTCCTGTGCTTTAACTCTGTGTTTTTCAACTTTTATCAATATTTATCAGTTCTAGGAGTTTTTTTTTATGATTTAGTTTTTATGTATAGAATCTTAAAACCTGAAAATAAACATATATTGATTTCTTCCCTTCTCATTTGTATTTGCTTCATTAACTTGACTTGTTTAATTGCTTCACCTAACACTGTAAGAAGTTTGTTGAGAAGTGAGAAGAGTGAACATCCTTGTCTTGGTCCTGATTCCAACACAAGTACTTTGAATTATTCTCTCTTTTGGATGACTTTTGTTG
The DNA here is from genome assembly GCF_021556685.1 of Rattus norvegicus. Taxonomy (NCBI): domain Eukaryota; kingdom Metazoa; phylum Chordata; class Mammalia; order Rodentia; family Muridae; genus Rattus; species Rattus norvegicus. Next base: position 707,918 of record NC_141535.1, on the reverse strand, counting down.
TATATTGCCTTTATCAAGTTGAGATAAATCCCTTGTATCCTTATTCTCTGCAAGACTTTCATCACAAATGAAGGCTGTAATTTATCAAAGATCTTTTATGTTTGCCATAGGGTGGTACTTGTACTTATGTGGTAGATTATGTTAATTCTCATGTATTGACGCTTTCCTCCATCTCTGGGATGAAGTTGCCTTACGCCTAATCGGAAATCTGTTTGTGATACTGCATTTGGTTTACACATATTTTATTAATGCCTTGTGCCCCTATGGTCTTCAGAGATGTTGGTGTATGACTTTCTTCTCCGGTTCTTTGGTTTCAGCATCAGGATTAGACTCACAGTAAATGTTTTCTAACTGTTTTTGGAATATCTTACCTTTTCAACTTTGAGAATGTGGTGGCCGCCCTTTTCATACTTTTCTTCCCCTACCTTTATATCGGCTCAAATAGGATTCAGGAAGTAATATTGACCTATTGTCAACACCGATTACAATACTGTGCACACTGAAAAGGTATACTTCTTGGTTCTGAACCATGTATGATCTTGGTTCCATTACTATAGGCAGAAATATTTTCAGAACAAAATCTGCTTCCTAAATGTCATAGTTTAGGGCTCACCTGCTTTGTTTTGCAACATACCCTGTTTTTGCTTTTTGTTTGTTTGTTTTGTTTTGTTTTTTGAAAAACTGCTTTTATTTGTTGTAGCAAAAAACTGTTATTTAGCCTATTAATTTAAAATTAATATTTTGTAATTATATCCTTGATTTATATGAAAACAAGTCACTATACCATTTATTTCACTTCTTAGTGTGTTTTTGTTGAATTTCACCAGGTCCATTAATGAAGGAAGGACCATGGAAAGGAGTATATCTCTTACATATTCACAGAAGATGATGCCAAGCAGGAATACTGTGTATCAGACCTAAATTTCATTGGAAGAACCTGACTGAGGAAGTGAAAAGGAAAGGATGGGAAATAGGAAAACATTTGAAAATAAGGCTGTTGACAGGCTGGAGAGGAAGGAGGAGATTGAAAATTTAAATTGTGCTACCTGAAACAATGTATTTTCATGGATACAAATATGTCTTTGCCTATTTAAAAAAGTACTAGTTACTATGAGGTAGGATTTATCCATGTCAGTTATGGCACAATATGCTTTAGGAATTTAATTCCTGGGGATTTAAATTGAAAGTTAGTGGTATGGTTATTTAAAAACTCATTAAAAACAATTTAAAAAGAGATAATTTCTCTCTGTAATTGTGTACTTTTCTCCATTTCCATTGCTTATATAGATACGTATTACTTCTTACCATCTTTTAAATGATGTTTAGTTACTTATAATAGTTTTTCTTTATGTGAGCATAGTGATAAACACACATGATAGGATAAAATAATACAAAGAATAGTGTACTCTATCTTACTTATTTGTTTGTAAATACTCATGTGTGTGTGTGTGTGTGTGTGTGTGTGAGTGTGTGTATGTGTATTTTTAATGTGAGTGAGGCATGTGCTTTGAGAGTGTGGCAGTTGCCATGGCAACAGAAGCAAGCAGGTCTTTGTTACCTAAGGATGATGTCATTGCTGGATTCAGAGGCTAGCTGTAAATCACTTCTGATGACAACATACCTCCCTTTTTCTTATCATAGAGAGAAGAAAAAAAGGGGAAAATTGGAAGCCGATGCTAAAAGGGAAATAGGGGCTTTAGACCTCTTAAACTGCTCCCTGCTGTCTTGGAGCATTATCAGTTTTGGGATGTAGCTGACTTTCACCATCCAGGCCCACTTGATAGTTGTATAAAAGGAACTGTTTGACTTTTTGGTTAGAAAATTTTGAATTTGTCTTTGAAGGAATGTGGAAACAAGATTAATGAGGCAGGGAGGAAATAGTATCTCCAGGAAAATGGGGAGAAGAGGCATTAAGAAGGGCAATATCCTATTTCCATGTAGGGTTTTGAAAAACCCAGGAATTGGAGGCCTCATGCTGTTCCCTGCATTTCTGGATGTCTGATTGCAGCTGATGGAATGTATTTCTTACTGGCCCAGATTCGTTGACATAGAAACAGCATTCTTCCTGGTGAAACAGACAAAGACCACCTTCTTTAGCTGTCAGAACTCCTAGTCCCTGTCAGTTCTGAAGCAGAACTGATGCCAACAAATCAATCTTTTTCTGGATGATGAGCATGGTTTCATACATTCCTTGGAAATGGTTGCAAGCTGGGATAGGAACTTCTGGTATAGGGTTAGAGAAGTCTTCGGCCCTGCTGTTCCATTGCCAGCACCTGTAGCTACACATGCAACAACCAGCAATGGCACAACCTGCAGTGCCCTCTTATGCTGGACAGGAATGTCAAAAACTGGAATTGGTAGAGATTCTTTGCCATGTATTACTCCTAGTTCAGGGAAGGAACACCAGTGTGCAAACTCTTCCTGACCAGCTGGCAGGTAGGTGATGATATATACCAGTGACACAGAGAATTGACGTGTTTTGGACTGCAGGGCACTGCAGCAGAGATGGGGCATCAAGGATGGTGGATCTATTGCAGTCTAGGGAACTGAGTTTCCCTTCAGAACATGTCTTGGATGTCATAAAACTGTCAAACCAATAAGAGGGGTATAAAAAAGTATGGGGCGATGGCAGCATCAGAGACAGGGCAGCTGATAAAAGCTGAGGTAAGGTTTTTGGGCAGTATCACTGGAGACGCTGTAATTGGCAATTGTGAATTAGTTTCAGGGGGGTACTGCGTAGCTAGCAGTCTTTAAAGTGACCAGGTTGGGTGCCATAAGGAGTTGGTACACCAAGGTCAGGGTCTGAATCAAAAGGCTAAATGACAAGTTAGTACCATTTGTGAGGGGGGATGTCAAGGACGTAAGGACCCTGGAGGAGTGTTTGATTATTTCTCCTATTTTTCCAATATCTAGACTTTGGGAAATTGAACAAAATTTCTCTGGATGTGGATAGTTCTCAATGGAGACCCTGCTTGGTTTTTACATTAGAGCTTACCAACAACTCCCGTTTTCTACCTGGGATTCCATGGGTCTGGTATATAGAAGAACAGGGTCTTGCATTGCTGACAGAAGTGATTGGTCCTTGATCCTAACGTATGTATCTGGAATGACCAATATGGGCAGCCCCCATATTTGTCTGGCCATTTTTTGCAATCATCTTTTGTCTGGTCAAAGAGGAAGCAGACAAAGAGAACATAATATGTAGAAGGAATGACAGATATAGGGATGACAGCAATTTGGATTGGCTCCCAGCATGGAGTGGTTTCCTGATACTATTGGGAAAGTCTGTTTGTTATCAGTGGGGATTCCTTGAACCTCGAATCTCTAGATGTAAGTGATACCATGGATGGAAACGATCAGATGAGAAGCCCAGGTCTAATCCAGTGGAGTGGAGCGCAGATGCTAGAGTGGAGTCTCATTCTTCTGGGATTGGGGACAAGGTGGGTGATCTCAACATCTTGTGGAGCTTAAGAGAGCAGGGTCCATGAAGGACCCTACCATTTAGGAGAGACATCTAAGAGCTGCTGATCTGGAGGGGACAGAAGAACTTGGTCTCAAATGTTGATAGGTAGTGGACAGGAGACAGCGTGTGGCCTTAGTCAGTGGTGGTCAGTAAAGTCCCATAGGAGAGAAAGGGGGTGACAAAGTAATGGGGTAAGTCAATGGTCTAGGAGGGGAGTGCATTTACTTGAAAGACCAGGAATTAGTACTGACATCCATACATAAGTTTGAAAGGTGAGACAAAGAGAGGTCACTTGGGGATAGCTTGTAGCCTTAAATGAGCCAGAGGTAGGAGTTTTGCCCAATCGAAGATCCTGTGACAGTTTGACAAGAGTGGTTTTTAGGGAGCAGTTAGTTCTTTCTACCTTACCTGAAGATTGAGGGTGGTATGGAATATGAAAATCCCAGGTGATGTCTAGGGCCTTAGACAGAATTTGAGAAATTTGGGAAGTAAATTCGGGACCATTGTCTCACTGAAGGGAGGCTGACACCAAATTGAGGATGATCTCTTGGAAGAGGAGCTCAGAAACGGTATGAACCCTTTTGTTAGTTGTGGGATATGCCTCCACCCACCCCGAGAATGTGTCAATCAAAAGTAGGAGGTACTTGGCACATTTGGCATGTGGGTAAGACAAGTTGCCAGTCAGTTCCAGGAAGGGAACCTCTGGCCTGATGGGTAGAAAAAGGGGTGCTACAATACCAGAGGTTGAAGTCTGACATTTGACAGACTTTGGAAGAGGAAGTGATGGATTTTAAGAAACTTAAGTCATTAGGAATAGGCTTCAGGTGGGTTTAAACAAAATAAGACAAGCCTTGCTGTTAGGATGAAAGACGTGGTGAAGATAGGACAGAGTTTGACGAGTGTTAGGGAGTGAAGGTGGGGATGTGGGTTGCAGTGTAAGAATGTCCTGGGGAGGTTGAGACAAGTGTAGGCCCCTAAGGGCCGCAGCTCTGACTGCCTCTTCAGCTCTGTTGTTTCCCTTGCAGACAATAGAGTCATTCGTCAGGTGGGATCTACAGTGGACAAATCCAATAGCTGTGTGTAGATTGGAGGCCTTTAGCATGGCCATAATTTGGTTTGCATTAGTTACTGATCCTCCTTTAGTCACAAGTACCCCATGCTCCTTCCAGTTAATAGCACGGGTCAGGATGATATGGAAAGCATGTTTAGAATCTGTGTAGATGTTGAGGGTTTGTCCCTCTGCCAGTTGAAAGGCATGGGTAAGGACTACTACTTCAGCCTGTTGATTGGTGGTATGAGCAGGAAGGGCCTGTGCCTCAGTGTCTGACACTATGGAGCAGCTGGCTCTTATGGCTCCTTCATGTAGAAAGGAGCTTCCATCTGTATACCAGGTATAGACGGTCTGAGGCAAATTGCCCTCCTGTATGTGTGAAGGGTGAGGTAATAATTCCTCTAAGGTTTTAGTGCAGGGGTGAGATAAGGAGTGGTTAGTATATGGTGGAGAAAAAAGATTGGAAAGGTGGGTGTGATTGAAAGGGTAGTGTGGAGTCTTCTATTAGTGCTACCTGAAGAGAAAGAACCTTGGAGGGAGGTAGATTCTGTAAACCTTTGAGGGTAGGAGATGTGACATGTTATAAGAGGAGAAGACCATTATAGGCAACCCAAATGTTAGGTTTTCTTATTCTTGAATAAGGAGTTCAGCAGCTGCTAAGGTACAAACACAAGGTGCCATCCCTGCATGGTTAGATCTAATTTTTTTGACAGGTATGCTACAGGTACAAAGGAGGGTCCCAGTTGGTGACCTAAATTTCTAAATGTTGGTATCAGGAACTGCTTTTGCCTCCAGCAATGATGTCATCTGGTCACCTGAGCATCTTTTGTCAAGGCAACAGTCATCCATTTCCAGCATACATTTCATGTTACAGTTACACCACATTTCACATAAAAGACAGATCCTTTCTGCCCTCTTCCACTTGTCTCTCCTCTCTTCCCTTTTTCTCCTCTCTTTCTCTCCTACCTCTCTTCACCCCTTGGCCTTTGTCTCTACCATTCCAATAAACCTCTCCACGTGGAGCCCTGTTGGCCTGGTGTGGTTTGTCCAGACATGAGCCATAGAGCCTCTCTGTAAAAGACAATGTAACAAGTGGTATGTGTATGGCTACTTAAAAAGACAACCAAAAGCCATCAGTGACTGAACAAAGAAGAAAGTGAAAGGAAATGGATTCATGGTATTTCAGTCAACCTGATAACAATTTACAATTTAAGCCCAGGTTTCGTGCCATAGGAGAACAGCCTATAGTATAGTTGGTGACCTCCAAAGGAGCTGGGAATTGGGTTGAATCTTGTGAAAAGATCAAATACAGAGAACTCATTCTGAAGCGTACAGATCCCATAGGATGCTTTGTGCTAAGAAATATAATGTCAGTGCTGGAATATTGTTATTGGTTAAAACTTGGGCTTTAATACCAAAGTACTCATTTTGGTTCAAACTGAATTTGAACACCTGCAGCGTGAAATACCGAAGAGGGCACCATCCCATATTACCCCATGTATCAGCAGGTCACATGGCACCAATGGGTCATTTGGCCCTGGTGGGCTGTTCTCATCTTGACAGGCTTTCTGGCCTGTAGCTCCATAAATCTCTCTACCCAATTAGCTATGTCACTTTAGAAAGTCACTACCATGACAAACCTCAGATTCGATCATCCAAATTTATTGGCTGGCTGGGGGGTGGGGGTGGGAGAGGGGCTGTACCTATCTCTGGAAAACAGTTGAGAAGCTGTGTGAAGGCAAAGACAAGGCAAACTTAGTTTAGAATCAACAGGTAATTCAATCACTGAGTACAACTACTAACATCCTTATTAGTAAGCCATAGTAAATGAAATCCTTCAGTGGCTGATCCTGACTGATCAGAAATCTAAGTGGGAGGCTCTAGTCCATTATATCACCTACCCCAGTTCTCCCACAATCCAACAATCCATAGGTCACTTTTCTCATCCTCTCTTTCTCCCTCCAACCTGGAAGTCTAACCTGGAAGTATATGTCCAGTGATTGGTGCCCTGAAATCTTTATTCATTAAGGAAAAGACCTTGCCACAAACACCCACCATATCAAAAACTAATCCAGATGAAATAAGCATGGGCATGGTTGATGTGGATACCACAGGTCACATGGTAAGGTGGAAAGAGAAAAGAAGATAAGTCTTGGATGCTTCTGATCAAGGTAGCCTTGACTACTCAGTGGTAGTAGCAATAGAGGTTACCCAGGACAAGGTAAGGGGTGAGAACCTACACATGAACTTTTCCTCTGACTTTCACATGTGTTTCCACACAAAAGGGTGTGCATTCACACATAAATATGTACACATCACACACATGCCACACATACACACACACAAACACACACACACACACACAGAGACCATACACATTTATAAAGACAGATGTGCAAAAAAGACACCTAACACGTGAGTATATACCAGCCACACTTGTATATGTGTATATATGTAGGCATGTGTGTACATATGTCTACTTGAATATTATAAAATGTTTTTGAGTAATTTAGTAAATATGTAACTTATTTACATGTGTATATGGATGTCTGTCTGACACACAGTTAGATACACGTAATAAATGCATAGGTTCTTTGTATATTTGGTTTTGTCATGGAGTATATTGGTTTCTCCATCTTTGTTAATTGACAGTGTTGCTGGGTAGAGTAGCCTGGATTTGTGTTCTCTTAGGGTCTGTATGACATCTGCCAAGGATCTTCTGGCTTTAACAGTCTCTGGTGACAAGTCTGATGTCATTCTGATAGGTCTGCCTTTATATGTTACTTGATATTTTCCCTTACTGTTTTAATATTCTTTCTTTTTTTGTGCATTTGGTATTTTGACTGTTATGTGATGGCACAGATTTCCTTTCTGGTCAATCTATTTGGAGTTCGGGAAACTTCTTGTATGTTTATGGGCATGTCTTTCTTTTCTTTAGGGAAGTATCCTTCTAAAATTTAGTTGAAGATATTTATTGGACATTTATGTTGGAAATCTTAGCTCTCTTCTATACATACTATCCTTATGGTTGATCTTTTCATTGTGTCTTGGATTTCCTCAATGTTTTGGGTTAGGAGGCTTTTTGCGTTTTACATTATCTTTGATGGTTGTGTCAGTGTTTTCTGTTATCTTCTGCCGATGAGATTCTCTCCTCTATCTCTTGATTTCTGATTGAAAATACTTGTGTTTCTGACACCTGATCTCCTTCCTTCTTTTTCCATCTCCAGGGTTGTCACCCTTTGTGCTTTCTTTATTGTTTCTATTTCCATTTTTAATTCCTGGATGACTTTGTTCAATTCCTTTACCTGTTAGTTTGTGCTTTCCTGTAGTTCTTCAGGAGATTTCTGTGTTTCTTTCTTAAGGGCTTCTATTCCTTACTTGTGTTGTGCTGTATTTTGTTAAGATAGGTATTTATGTCCTACAAAGAATAATAGATTGAAAACTCAAACACAAGGAGGAAAACTAACCCAAGAAAAAGCACAGAAAAGGCAACAAAACCAAAGCAAGAGAAATATAATTCCAAATATAATTCCACCTCTAACAACAAAAAATAACAGGAAACAACAATCCTATTCTTTAATATCTCTTAATATCAATGGACTCACTTCTCTAATAAAAAGACATGGACAAACAGAGTGGATACTTAAAGTGGACTCAGCATTTGCTGCAAACAGGAAACCCGCATAAGTGACAGTGACAGACATTACCTCAGAGTAAATTGCTGGAAAGTAATTTCCCAAGCAAATGGTCCAAAGAAAAAAGCTGGAGTAGCCATTCTCATATCGAATAAAATCAACTTTCAACTAAAAGTTTTCAGAAAAGATAAGGAAGGACACTTCATATTCATCGAAGGAAAAGTCCAACAAGATGAACTCTCAGTCCTGAATATCTATGCTCCAAATGCAAGGGCACTTGCATTCATAAAAGAAACCTTACTAAAGCTCAAAGCATATATTGCATGTCACACAATAACAGTGGGAGATTTCAACACCCCACTCTCATCAATGGACAGCTCATAGAAACAGAAATTAAACAGAGACATAGAGAAACTAACCTAAGTTACGAACCAAATGGACTTATCAGATATTAATAGAACATTTCATCCCAAAACAAAAGAATATACCTTCTTACAACCTCATGGTACCTTCTCCAGAACTGACCATATAATTGATCACAAAACAGACCTCAACAGATATAAGATTGAAATAATTGCATCCTATCACATTACATGGACTAAGGCTTGTTTTCAATAACAATAGTGACAGAAAGCTCACGTATACATGGAAGCTGAATAACAATCTACTCAATGATAACTTGGTCATGGAAAAAATAAAGAAATAAATTAAAGACTTTTTTGGATTTAATGAAAATAAAGGTACAATGTACCCAAACTTATGGAACACAATGAAAGCAGTGCTAAGAGGAAAACTCACACCTCAAAAAGAAATTGGAGAGAGAGCATACATTAGCACCTTGACAGAACACCTAAAACCTCTAGAACTAAAGGAAGCAAATGCACCCAAGAAGAGTAGAAGGCAGGAAATTGTATTAAACTCAGGGCTGAAATCAAGCAAGTAGAAACTAAAAAAGGAATATACAAAGAATCCACAAAAGTGGGAGCTGGTTTTTTGAGAAAATCAACAAGATAGATAATAAACCCTTAGCCTGGCTAACCAGAGGGCACAGGATATCCAAATTAACAAATCAGAAATGAAAAGTAAGACATAACAAGAGAATCTGAGGATATTCAGAAAATAATCAGATCCTACTACAAAAGCTTATATTCAACAATACAGGAAAATCTGTATTGAATGGATAGTTTTCTAGACAGATACCAGGTACCAAAGTTAAGTCAGAATCACACAAAGCATCTAAACAGTCCCATAACTACTAAAGAAATAGAAGCGGTTATTAAAAGTCTCCCAACCAAATAAAGCCCAGGACCAGATGTGTTTAGTGCAGAATTCTATGAGACCTTCATAGAAGATGTCATACCAATATGGTGCAAACTATTCCACAAAATAGAAAAAGAAGGAACACTAGCCAATTCCTTCTATGAAACCATAATTATGCTTGTTGCTATTAAATACTGGCTGCGCCCGACCAGAAAGAGCACACCAAACCAATACCAACACAGTTCCATGTGGTGAGATTTAATAATTCCCTTATTAAATACAAGGGGAAGGGGCCAGAGAAAGAACAGAAAGGAGAGTGAGGGTGGAGGGAGTCTGCTTTTATTTGTACTGTGAGGTAAAGATGCCCAGGTGGAGGTGAGACTTGAGCCAAAATGTCTTCTGGGAATGTATGGTGTTACTGCTAAAGGCAACACTTGATACCAACAATGCTTATACCTAAACCACACAAAAAACCAAGAAAGAAAGAGAACTTCAGAGCAATTTCCCTTATGAATATCAAAGCATAAATACTCAATAAAATTCTTACAAACCAAATCCAAGCAACCATCAAAATGATAATCCATCATGATGAAGTAGATTTCATCCCAAGGATGCAGAGATGGTTCAATATATGGAAATCCATCAATGTAATTCACTAGAGGGGCAAGCAGTGAAAGGTACCCTGATTCCTGCCAGAGATAGGTTGAATCCCCAGGACACTTAAAGGGGACTGCCAGTGCCTTCCCAATTTCCCAGGATATCAGTTCCCCCAAAAAACCCCTTTACAGAGGTTTGAGACAGACCAGTCATGTAGGGCAATGCTGCAAGCCCCTTCTCCACAGGTCATGTAGGCTCAAGACAGATCAGAGGTAGAAGCAGGATCACACCTACAAATAAGTATATGAGGAGGTCTTCCCAAGCTCTCAGGACAAACCAATAGGAAGTACCTTCTGTCAGACACTGACCCATTCACAAAACTATTTAAGCACAAGGAAAGGCATGCAGGAATTATTCCATTGTCTACGAGCTTCTGTTATAAGAGTCACTTGGAGATGAGATCTGCTCTCTGGAAATCATCACAGCCAGAATCTCCCTTGCACTCCTCACTGCCTAGTCAGTCCCCTGCTGGTTCAGTCCAAAGTGGCAGGCAGTTGGGGTGGCAAAAAAATGTTCCCTCTCCCTGCCTGAGATCTTTCTCCCTTTACCTGTACCCACACATCTAGCCAGCCTGGTCAGAGATCACTCGGGCACCAGAGCCCAAAATGTAGTGCTCGAACAATGATCAACAAAACTGCAGTGCTGGAAGGTGAGTCACCTCCCCCAACTCTGGAGACTAGCAACCTATCTTTTCCTGCTGAGTTTTCATCTCAAGCTTAGGTCAAGCTGAAGGGGAAACTGAAGGCTCCTGGCTAGAGCTACTCTCTGGGGTTGGCTGAAGGTCCCTCTAGCCCCTGTCTAAATCCTGACAGCCTGCAAAAAACCTGCAATTGGTTTTGGCAGACTCCCTATCTAACCTGGTAAAGCAGCAGACACTTAAAACCACAGGGCACCTGCTCTTTCTTTAATCTTCAGGAAGGCTTAACCTTTTGGACTTCTGTGGAATCCCCCAAGGCTGATAGGAAAAGGGAATGTTCCATTGGACAAACTGTTTCTCCTCTTTTCTGTAACAGACAGTTCACCCACACACACAAAAACACAACATTAAAAAAAAAATTCCTCAGTTCCAGCACCACCACCGCCCCCCCCCCCCCCCCCCCCCGCCGCCGGCAGTGTTCTTGCAGCTTTCCACAGCCCAACACCCACCCTGTGGAAGTGTGGGGTAAGTGTGGTCAAACTTTTAAGTCCTGTATCACCTAGGGGATGTGCCCTGTGGCTGAGCTGATGCAAAAAACCCACAAGGCTTCAAAGGAGACACTAAACAGACTGTCTGCTCCTCCCTCTCCCCCCATGGCCGGACTCCATTAAGAAAACTAAGGAGCTTCCACCTGCCTCTCCCCTTACTCCACCTCCTCCCATCCAACTAAGGAGATCTCTCCTTAGAGGTAGTGGTTAAAACAGCCAACCAGGTCCCCAGCTCCGAAAAAAAGAACCAAAAAAAAACCAAACCAAAACAAAACAAAACAAAAACAAATCAAACAAACAAAAAAAACCAGCCAACCAGATAAAGACCACATTAGGACAGAAGATATCACCTATAAAGACAATGGAGTACCCAAAGAGACCAAGAACCCCCCCCTCCAAATCAGCCCCAATTCTAAGGGCCACTGTTGACAGCACACCTAAAAGTTCTAGAACAAAAAGAAATAAATAAACCCAAGAGGAGTAGAAGGCAGGAAATAATCAAAATCAGAGCTGAATTCAACCAAGTACAAACAAAAATGTGTATACAAAGAATCAGCAAAACCAGGAGCTGGTTCTTTGAGAAAATCAACATGATAGATAAACCCTTAGACTAACCAGAGGTCACAGACAGTGTATCCAAATTAACAAAATCAGAAATGAATAGGGAGGCATAACAGCACCATCTGAAGAAATTTTAAAAAAAAAATTAGATCCTACTATAAAACCCTATATTCAAGAAAACTGGAAAATCTGGAGGAAACGGACAGTTTTCTAGACAGATTCAAAATCAGGAACAAATAAACCATCTAAACACCCCCATAACTCCTAAAGAAATAGAAGCAGTTATTGTTATTAAGAGTCTCCCAACCAAAAAGAGCCCAGGTCCAGATGGATTCAGGTCTGAATTCTACCAAAGCTTCACAGAAGACCTCATACTAAGATGTTCAAACTATTCTACAGAATTGAAACAGATGGAACACACCTAAATTCCTTCTATGAACTAATAATTGAATAATAAGATTATACAATTAATCTTATTCTGAAACCACACAAAGACCCAACCAAGAAAAAGAAGTTCAGACCAATTTCCCTTATGATTATTGATGCAAAAATACTCACAAATGTCTTACAAACGGAATCCAAGAACACATCGAAATGATCATCCATCATAATCAAGTAGGCTTCATTCCAGGGATGCAAGGATTGTTTAATATAGGAAAATCCATCAATGTAATCCACTATATAAACTAACCCAAAGATAAGAATGACATGGTCATTTGATTAGATGCTGAAAAAGCATTTGACAAAGTTCAACACCCCTTCATGATAAAAGTCCTGGAAAAATCAGAATTTCAAGGCCCATATCTGTGCATAGTAAAAGCAATATACAGCAAACCAGTAGCTAAGTTCAAACTAAATGGAGAGAAAATTGAAGCAACCCAACTAAAATCAGGAACTAAACAAGACTGCCCACTCTCTCCCTACTTATTCAATCTAATAGTCGAAGTCATAGCCAGAGCAATCAGACAGTGAAAAGAGGTCAAAGGGATACAAATTTGAAAGGAAGGAATCAAATTATCACTATTTGCAGATGATATAATAGTATAGTTAAGTGACCCCAAAAGTTCCACCAGAGAACTACTTAACCTGATAAACAACTTCAGCAAAGTGCCGGGGTATAAAATTAACTCAAACAATTCAGTACTCAAAGGATAAACAGGCTGAGAAAAAAATTAAGGAAATGACACCCTTCACAATATTCCCACGTAATATAAAATATCTTGGTGTGACTTTAACCAAGCAAACGAAAGATCTGCATGACAAGAACTTCAGTCTCTTAAGAAAAAAATTGAGGAAGAACTGAGAAGATGGAAAGGTCTTCGATGCTCATGGATTAATATAGTAAAGATGGCCATTTTGCCAAAAGCAATCTATAGATTCAATACAATCTCCATCAATATCCCTACTCAATTCTTTATAGAGATAAAAAGAGCAATTTGCAAAACCCAGGATAGTGAAAACTATACTCAATATTAAAAGATCTTCTGTGAGAATCACCATCCCTGACTTCAAGCAGTATTACCGAGGAATCGTCATAAAAACTGTATGGGATTGGTACAGAGACAAACAGATAGATCAGTGGAATAGAATTGAAGACCCAGAAATAAACCCACACACCTATAGTCACTTGATCTTTGACAAAGGAGCTAAAACCATCCAATGGCAGAAAGATAACATTTTCAACAAATGGTGTTTGTACAATTGGAGGTCAGCATGTAGAAGAATGCAAATTGATCATTCTTATTACCATGTACAAAGCTTAAGTCCAAGTGGATCAAGGCCCTCCACATCAAACCAGATAGACCCACACTAAGAGAAGAAAAAAATGAGGAAGTGTCTCGAACACATGGGCACTGGGCAAAATTTCCTGAACAAAACGCCAGTGGCTCATGCTCTAATATCAAGAATCGACAAATGGGAAAGCTGCAAAGCTTTTGTGAAGGAAAAGACACTGTCAATAGGATGAAATAGCAACCAACAGATTGGGAAAAGATCTTTACCAATCCTACATCAGATACAGGGCTAATATCTAAAACATACAAAGAACTCAAGAAGTTAGAACCCAGAGAGTGAAATAACCCTATTAAAAATGGGGTACAGAGCTAACCAAATCATTCTCAGCTGAGGATTATCGAATGGCCAAAAAACAGCTAAAGAAATGTTCAACATCCTTAGTCATCAGGGAAATGCAAATCAAAACAACCCTGAAATTTTACCTCACACCATTCAGAAAAGCTAAAATAAAAAACTCAGTTGACAGCAGATGCTGGGGAGGATGTGGAGAAAGATGAACACTCTTCCATTGTTGGTGGGATTGCAAACTGGTACAACCACTTTGGAAATCAGTCTGGAGTTTCCTCAGAAAATTGGAGATTGCACTACCTGAGAACCCAGCTATACCTCTCTTGGGCATATACCCAAAAGATGCTGCAACATACAACAATGACACATGCTCCACTATGTTCATATCAGCCTTATTTATAATAATCAGAAGCTGGAATGAACCGATATGCCCTTCAACAGAGGAATGGGTTCAAAAAACTGGTACATCTACACAGTGGAGTACTACTCAGCTATCAAAAACAATGACTTCATGTAATTCATAGGGAAATGGAATGAACTAGAAAATATCATCCTGAGTGATGTTACTCAATCACAGGAAAACACACTTGGTAAGTGGATATTCATTGCTACCTATGAGGTCAGAGTCCAGGGTCAGTCCAGTCTTTAGGTAGTGGCTTAGTCCCTGGAAGCTCTGGTTGCTTGGCATTGTTGTACATATGGGGTCTCGAGCCCCTTCAAGCTCTTCCAGTTCTTTCTCTGATTCCTTCAACGGGGGTTCTATTCTCAGTTCAGTGGTTTGCTGCTGGCATTCGCCTCTGTACTTGCTGTATTCTGGCTGTGTCTCTCAGGAGCGATCTACATCCGATTCCTGTTGGTCTGCACTTCTTTGCTTCATCCATCTTGTCTAATTGGGTGGCTGTATATGTATGGGCCACATGTGGGGCAGGCTCTGAATGGGTGTTCCTTCAGTCTCTGTTTTAATCTTTGCCTCTTTCTTCCCTGCCAAGGGTATTCTTGTTCCCCTTTTAAAGAAGGAGTGAAGCATTCACATTTTGATCATCCGTCTTGAGTTTCATTTGTTCTAGGCATCTAGGGTAATTCACGCATTTGGGCTAATAGCCACTTATCAATGAGTGCATACCATGTATGTCTTTCTGTGATTGGGTTAGCTCACTCAGGATGATATTTTCCAGTTCCAACCCTTTGCCTACGAGTTTCATAAACTCGTTGTTTTTGATAGCTGAGTAATATTCCATTGTGTAGATGTACCACATTTTCTGTATCCATTCCTCTGTTGAAGGGCATCTGGGTCCTTTCCAGCTTCTGGCTATTATAAATAAGGCCGCAATGAACATAGTGGAGCACGTGCCTTTTTTATATGTTGGGGCATCTTTTGGGTATATGCCCAAGAGAGGTATAGCTGGATCCTCAGGCAGTTCAATGTCCAATTTTCTGAGGATCCTCCAGACTGATTTCCAGAATGGTTGTACCAGTCTGCAATCCCACCAACAATAGAGGAGTGTTCCTCTTTCTCCACATCCTCGCCAGCATCTGCTGTCACCTGAGTTTTTGATCTTAGCCATTCTCACTGGTGTGAGATGAAATCTCACGGTTGCTTTGATTTGCATTTCCCTTATGACTAAAGATGTTGAACATTTCTTTAGGTGTTTCTCAGCCATTCGGCATTCCTCAGCTGTGAATTCTTTGTTTAGCTCTGAACCCCAATTTTAATAGGGTTATTTGTTTCCCTGCGGTCTAACTTCTTGAGTTCTTTGTATATTTTGGATATGAGGCCTCTATCTGTTGTAGGATTGGTAAAGATCTTTTCCCAATCTGTTGGTTGCCATTTTGTCCTAACCACAGTGTCCTTTGCCTTACAGAAGCTTTGCAGTTTTATGAGATCCCATTTGTCGATTCTTGATCTTAGAGCATAAGCCATTGGTGTTTTGTTCAGGAAATTTTTTCCAGTGCCTATGTGTTCCAGATGCTTCCCTAGTTTTTCTTCTATTAGTTTGAGTGTGTCTGCTTTGATGTGGAGGTCCTTGGTCCACTTGGACTTAAGCTTTGTACAGGGTGATAAGCATGGATCGATCTGCATTCTTCTACATGTTGCCCTCCAGTTGAACCAGCACCATTTGCTGAAAATGCTATCTTTTTTCCATTGGATGGTTTTGGCTCCTTTGTCAAAAATCAAGTGACCATAGCTGTGTGGGTTCATTTCTGGGTCTTCAATTCTATTCCATTGGTCTATCTGTCTGTCTCTGTACCAATACCATGCAGTTTTTATCACTATTGCTCTGTAATACTGCTTGAGTTCAGGGATAGTGATTCCCCCTGAAGTCCTTTTATTGTTGAGGATAGCTTTAGCTATCCTGGGTTTTTTGTTATTCCAGATGAATTTGCAAATTGTTCTGTCTAACTCTTTGAAGAATTGGATTGGTATTTTGATGGGGATTGCATTGAATCTGTAGATTGCTTTTGGTAAAATGGCCATTTTTACTATATTAATCCTGCCAATCCATGAGCATGGGAGATCTTTCCATCTTCTGAGGTCTTCTTCAATTTCCTTCTTCAGTGTCTTGAAGTTCTTATTGTACAGATCTTTAATTGCTTAAAATCACACTGAGGTACTTTATATTATTTGGGTCTATTATGAATGGTGTCGTTTCCCTAATTTCTTTCTCAGCTTGTTTCTCTTTTGTATAGAGGAAGGCGACTGATTTATTTGAGTTACTTTTATACCCAGCCACTTTGCTGAAGTTGTTTATCAGCTTTAGTAGTTCTCTGGTGGAACTTTTGGGATCACTTAAATATACTATCATATCATCTGCAAATAGTGATATTTTGACTTCTTCTTTTCCGATCTGTATCCACTTGACCTCCTTTTGTTGTCTGATTGCTCTGGCTAGAACTTCAAGAACTATATTGAATAAGTAGGGAGAGAGTGGGCAGCCTTGTCTAGTCCCTGATTTTAGTGGGATTGCTTCAAGTTTCTCTCCATTTAGTTTAATGTTAGCAACTGGTTTGCTGTATATGGCTTTTACTATGTTTAGGTATGGGCCTTGAATACCTATCCTTTCCAGGACTTTTATCATGAAGGGGTGTTGAATTTTGTCAAATGATTTCTCAGCGTCTAATGAAATGATCATGTGGTTTTGTTCTTTCAGTTTGTTTTTGTAATGGATCACGTTTATAGTTTTCCGTATATTAAACCATCCCTGCATGCCTGGGATGAAGCCTACTTGGTCATGGTGGATGATTGTTTTGATGTGCTCTTGGATTCGGTTTGCCAGAATTTTGTTGAGTATTTTTGCGTCGATATTCATAAGGGAAATTAGTCTGAAATTCTCTTTCTTTGTTGTGTCTTTGTGTGGTTTAGGTATAAGAGTAATTGTGGCTTCGTAGAAGGTATTCGGTATACACTTGACATTTTTAACTAACATATTACCCTAAACCCAGGTTGTTGGGGTATTTTCTTTCATCCTCTACCTCATATCTCAGAAAGAATGAAGAATATTGGAACAAGGTCACTTGATTCTATTTCACGATGTGACTAAGAAACCTGGAATCTCCTAGTCGTATTCCTGATTTGGTTATAAAGGAGAACATTTTGTTTTATTTCTCTAGTTACATATAGTACATTTCAGTGTAGATGCCTATTCCTCCACCATGCAAGGAAAGGTCCCTATAAATCTAAGTGATACAAATACAAGTGCTACATTCTGGTCACCCTGGTTACACAATACCACTGTGGAAAAGTCTCTGGAATCTACATGCCCCATATTTAAGTTTTTTGATTCATCAATCTGAGTAATACATGTTCATGAGTCTGAACTTATAGTATCCAGTAGTTGTTTAGCTTATCTCTGCAAGACCAAGTTGCCTTCCTATGAACTATATACGTATTCTTCTTTTAATTCTCAATATTATGTTCTGTTGCTCTGTAATACTAAGCAGAAATTCCATGTATGTAATTTTTTCTTGCTTCAGAAAGGGGTGAAACAGAAGACACATATATATGGGATACTTTCTCTAAGTCTGGGTATGTATCAGCTTTACAGAATTCTTACCATATCTCATGTCAACCTATTTCCTTACTTTAATTTATGCATATTTTAAGTCCTATATTTATAGAATTCTAATTTTCTGATTCTTTTAGGTGAGTATTTGCTTGGTTCTGCATGTGATTGCACACATGTGGATGACAGAGTACAATTTATGGCATTCATTTCCTCCTTCCATTGTGTATGTCCCAAGGACCAAATCAAGGTTAACTGCCCTGGCAACAAATATCTTTACCTACTGAGCTATTTCACTCTTCCTAGTATATTTCACAATTTATTGTTGCAAGACCAATTGCTACCCCATGCCAAAAAAGGAATGTTTTCTTGCTGGTGTGTGCTACAATCTAAAGCATTTCTTCAGATTAAGACATTGTCCTCTTTAATACCCTATTATGATACATATAATATCTGTGGGCATGCAGAAACACATATACACACATAATTTCACTGACATACACTGTCGGTGCCCAATGCCCGCACCGACATGGTCCCGAGAATCAGGTGAAAGCCTGCGGGATTAAAGAAAGACGCACACACAGGTTATTATTAGCCATTCTATTGTAAAATTTTTAATGATATCACTTCAATACATAAGTTTAGAGATATCCACCCACAAACTCTCACCTACAAACTATATAAGAAGGTTTTTTATCAACGTGATATAAAACTAGAGATAACTTGGAAGAAGAAATCTTAACTGAGAAAAAACTCTTCATAAGATTGTCCAACGAAAAAGCCTGTGGGCACTTTCTTGATCAATAATTTTCTTGGAGGGCCCAGCTCACTGTAGGTTGTCCCACTCCTGGGTTTATTGTTCTAGCTTCTAAAAAACACAGGCTGAGCAAGCCATAAATGTAGACCAATAAACAATCTTCTTCCCACGTCTCTCTAACATTTCCTGCCTGCTTAATCACTGGGATATCTTCCCACCCTACCTTATGCAACTAGGATTTGTTTTAGTGATTTTGTGTTTTGGACTGATGGCTGCTAATGGGATCATAAAATAAGATGTAAGTTGAATCTTTCAACCTCCTAGAAAATGTGTAGAATAATTTTATTCTAATACCCTCATCTTTGAGACACAGGACATCATATATGAAATGTCAGAAAGATTCTGCCATAAATATAGGCATCCTGAAAGGTTAATTCTTTACATCCAATAGGTCCAGGTAGATAAATATTAGCAAAATGATTGTACATTGTAAGATTAGTTTATATAAGGAAGTAGCCATGTTTGTAAATGTCATATAATTGAGGGCTAGATAAAGTAGTAATTCAAAGAAAAAAATGACAGAATGTATCACAGATAAAATATGCCCAATTCACATGAGAACAGCTTAGGAATAAGAGAATACACAGGAGTAGAGAAAGAGAGACAAAAATAGACAAAAAAAGACAGAGAGAAGTAGAGCAAGAAAGAGAAGTTGTGCTGTGTGGCATTGTCCCTGCCAGAGGGGACCCAGTTATTCAGGGTCCCGAAGAGGCTTTCTACCTGTGGGCCAAAATGGGGGTGAAGAGAAGAAGGAGACCAAGCAAAAGTTCTGTTGTCAAGGTCTCGTTTATTGAGAGAAATGTACAGCATTTAAAGCTCTGAGGCAGGAATAGAAGCAGGAACTGAAGCTTAGGGTGGGGGAGTTTGGGAAATGCCCAGGGATATAAGGTGAATCACTACACTGCAAGATATCCTCCTATAACAAAGAGGCAACAGTCTTCCGGGGACCACTGTGCTTGCCTAACAATAGATTTGGGGGCAGGTAACTCCAGACACTGCAGACACAATGGCTGCAGCAGTAATGGCTGCTACAATAGCAGTGAAAGTGCCAAGGTCTTTCCCAGGACAGTTCAGGATCTCTGGAACAACCAGCAGACAATGGGACCATGTCTGAGATCTGCAAAACCAGGGCAGAGTTCCCCAGTCCACAGCAGCTTCCAGCAAGCAGCAGTGCACAGAGGGTCGGAGCTCAGGCCGCGGTGGGACGGGACACAATGACTGCAGAAACGCCAGAATTTCTGTGATGACAAAAGATGAGTGGGAATCCTCCATATTCCTCCAAGGACACAGGAATGACTCCAGGGGCCCGAACCAGGAGAGCTGAATCTTCATGCTCACAGGATCAGCAAGTCTCACCAGCCACTCAGGCAGCTGGCACACTCCTGTAGCATCCTCTAGAAAAAACACAAAGATTCCCTCTTCCCCATATAAGATATCTGAACAGGATCATGCCAATATGTGGATCTTTCTATTTCACCTAGGCAGAAGTCTGCCTAGTTGTAGGGTGCCATAAACTCAGAGTGTTCCTTGGCATCCAAATTTTAAAATTGAAATAAAAGGAGCATATTTTAGCATACAGGGATAACTCCCCTTTTTATTTATTAAAATATTGTTAAAATATTATTTATTAAGATAGGTCCTTGAGGATTAAATTGAGGACACTGAGCACTTGTATTTATAAATTGACTTTTATACCAAATTATTGTCTCCAGTATTATTGTTTTGGATATATAAAGAATGAGATTTTTTTGACTAACTGTTCCTATGTAAGGCCTATAATCTGCCTGGCACGTGATATAGTCACCCAATGCCAACAGTGCTGCCAGTTTCTCCCCGTTCCTCACATCAGGGTCAACCCGAGAGGAATACAGCCATTGCAAATCTGGCAAATGGATGTTACTCATAATTCTACTTTTGGAAAATTACAGTATGTGCATGTATCTATAGACACATGTTCTGGCATTCTACATGCCACCCCACTTACAGGAGAAAAAACAACACATGTCATTCAGCACTGCCTTGAAGCATGGAGTGCTTGGGGAAAGCCAAAATGTGTAAAAACTGACAATGGCCCCGCCTACACATCTCAAAAATCCCGTCAGTTTTGTGCTCAGCTGCAGGTTACCCACCTGACGGGCCTGCCCTACAACCCTCAAGGACAGGGAATCATAGAGCGTGCTCATCGGACACTCAAATCATATTTAATAAAACAAAGAGGGTGAATTATGATAGAACTTCCCCCAACACCCCGAGTGGCCACTGCTCTGGCCCTTTTTTTTTTTTCATAAACAGAAATGTTATTTTATTTTATTTATTTTTTTTATTAACTTGAGTATTTCTTATATACATTTCGAGTGTTATTCCCTTTCCCGGTTTCCGGGCAAACATCCCCCTCCTCCCTCCCCTTCCTTATGGGTGTTCCCCTCCCAACCCTCCCCCCATTGCCGCCCTCCCCCCACCAGTCTAGTTCACTGGGGGTTCAGTCTTAGCAGGACCCAGGGCTTCCCCTTCCACTGGTGCTCTTACTAGGATATTCATTGCTACCTATGGGGTCAGAGTCCAGGGTCAGTCCATGTATAGTCTTTAGGTAGTGGCTTAGTCCCTGGAAGCTCTGGTTGCTTGGCATTGTTGTACTTTTGGGGTCTCGAGCCCCTTCAAGCTCTTCCAGTTCTTTCTCTGATTCCTTCAATAGGGGACCTATTCTCAGTTCAGTGGTTTGCTGCTGGCATTCGCCTCTGTATTTTCTGTATTCTGGCTGTGTCTCTCAGGAGCGATCTATATCCGGCGTCTGCACTTCTTTGCTTCATCCATCTTGTCTAATTGGGTGGCTGTATATGTATGGGCCACATGTGGGGCAGGCTCTGAATGGGTGTTCCTTCAGTCTCTGATTTAATCTTTGCCTCTCCCTTCCCTGCCAAGGGTATTCTTTTTCCTCATTTCAAGAAGGAGTGAAGCATTCACATTTTGATCATCCGTCTTGAGTTTCATTTGTTCTAGGGATCTAGGGTAATTCAAGCATTTGGGCTAATAGCCACTTATCAATGAGTGCATACCATGTATGTCTTTCTGTGATTGGGTTAGCTCACTCAGGATGATATTTTCCAGTTCCAACCATTTGCCTACGAATTTCATAAACTCGTTGTTTTTGATAGCTGAGTAATATTCCATTGTGTAGATATACCACATTTTCTGTATCCATTCCTCTGTTGAAGGGCATCTGGGTTCTTTCCATTTTCTGGCTATTATAAATAAGGCTGCGATGAACATAGTGGAGCACGTGTCTCTTTTATATGTTGAGGCATCTTTTGGGTATATGCCCAAGAGAGGTATAGCTGGATCCTCAGGCAGTTCAATGTCCAATTTTCTGAGGATCCTCCAGACTGGTTTCCAGAATGGTTTTACCAGTCTGCAATCCCACCAACAATGGAGGAGTGTTCCTCTTTCTCCACATCCTCGCCAGCATCTGCTGTCACCTGAGTTTTTGATCTTAGCCATTCTCACTGGTGTGAGATGATCAAATCTCAGGGTTGTTTTGATTTGCATTTCCCTTATGACTAATGATGTTGAACATTTCTTTAGGTGTTTCTCAGCCATTCGGCATTCCTCAGCTGTGAATTCTTTGTTTAGCTCTGAACCCCATTTTTTAATAGGGTTATTTGTTTCCCTGCGGTCTAACTTCTTGAGTTCTTTGTATATTTTGGATATAAGGCCTCTATCTGTTGTAGAATTGGTAAAGATCTTTTCCCAATCTGTTGGTTGCCGTTTTGTCCTAACCACAGTGTCCTTTGCCTTACAGAAGCTTGGCAGTTTTATGAGATCCCATTTGTCGATTCTTGATCTTAGAGCATAAGCCATTGGTGTTTTGTTCAGGAAATTTTTTCCAGTGCCCATGTGTTCCAGATGTTTCCCTAGTTTTTCTTCTATTAGTTTGAGTGTGTCTGGTTTGATGTGGAGGTCCTTGATCCACTTGGACTTAAGCTTTGTACAGGGTGATAAGCATGGATCGATCTGCATTCTTCTACATTTTGCCCTCCAGTTGAACCAGCACCATTTGCTGAAAATGCTATCTTTTTTCCATTGGATGGTTTTGGCTCCTTTGTCAAAAATCAAGTGACCATAGCTGTGTGGGTTCATTTCTGGGTCTTCAATTCTATTCCATTGGTCTATCTGTCTGTCTCTGTACCAATACCATGCAGTTTTTATCACTATTGCTCTGTAATACTGCTTGAGTTCAGGGATAGTGATTCCCCCTGAAGTCCTTTTATTGTTGAGGATAGCTTTAGCTATCCTGGGTTTTTTGTTATTCCAGATGAATTTGCAAATTGTTCTGTCTAACTCTTTGAAGAATTGGATTGGTATTTTGATGGGGATTGCATTGAATCTGTAGATTGCTTTTGGTAAAATGGCCATTTTTACTATATTAATCCTGCCAATCCATGAGCATGGGAGATCTTTCCATCTTCTGAGGTCTTCTTCAATTTCTTTCCTCAGTGTCTTGAAGTTCTTATTGTACAGATCTTTTACTTGCTTGGTTAAAGTCACACCGAGGTACTTTATATTATTTGGGTCTATTATGAAGAGTGTCGTTTCCCTAATTTCTTTCTCGGCTTGTTTCTCTTTTGTATAGAGGAAGGCAACTGATTTATTTGAGTTAATTTTATACCCAGTCACTTTGCTGAAGTTGTTTATCAGCTTTAGTAGTTCTCTGGTGGAACTTTTGGGATCACTGAAATATACTATCATGTCATCTACAAATAGTGATATTTTGACCTCTTCTTTTCCGATCTGTATCCCTTTGATCTCCTTTTGTTGTCTGATTGCTCTGGCCAGAACTTCAAGAACTATATTGAATAAGTAGGGAGAGAGTGGGCAGCCCTGTCCAGTCCCCGATTCTAGTAGGATTGCTTCAAGTCTCTCTCCATTTAGTTTAAGGTTAGCAACTGTTTTGCTGTATATGGCCTCTACCATGTTTAGGTATGGGCCTTGAATTCCAATTCTTTCCAGGACCTCTATCATGAAGTGGTGCCGAACCTTGCCAAATGCTTTCCCAGCATCCAATGAAATGATCATGTGGTTCTGTCCTCTCAGTTTTTCCATACAATGGATCACGTTGATGGCCTTCCGTATACCAAACCATCCCTGCATGCCTGGGACGAAGCCCACCCGATCATGGTGGATGATTGTCTTGATGTGCTCCTGAATTCGGTCTGCCAGAATTTTATTGAGTATTTTTGCGTCGATATTCATAAGGGAAACCGGTCCGAAGTTCTCCCTCTTTGCTGTGTCTTTGTGTGGTTTAGGTATAAGAGTAATTGTGGCTTCGTAGAAGGAATTCGGTAGGGCTCCATCTGTTTCAATTTTGTGGAATAGTTTGGATAATATTGGTATGAGGTCTTCTATGAAGGCCTGACAGAATTCTGCACTAAACCCGTCTGGACCCGGGCTCTCCTTGGCTGGGAGACCTCCAATGACTGCCTCCATTTCCCTAGGAGTCATGGGGCTGTTCAACTGGTCCATCTGTTCCTGATTTAACTCCGATACCCAGCATCTGTCCAGGAAATTGTCCATTTCCTGAAGACCCCGAAACTTTGTTGAACACAGGCTTCCATAGCAAGATCCAATGATCCCCTGAACCTCCTCCGAATCTGCAGCCATGTCTCCCTCCTCATTTCCGATCCTGCCAATTTGGACGCACTATCTGTGTCCTCTCGCTAGTCTGGCCAAGGGTCCATCCATCTTGTTGATTTTCTCAAAGAACCAACCCTTGGTTCTGTTGATTCTTTCCATGGTCCTTTCCGTCTCCACTTGGTTGACTTCAGCCCTGAGTTTGATTATTTCCTGCCTTCTACTCCTCCTGGGTGTACTTGCTTCTCTTTGTTCTAGAGCTTTTAGGTGTGCTGTCAAGCTGCTGACACATGCTCCCTCCTGTTTCTTTTCGCAGGCACTCAGCGCCATGAGTTCTCCTCCTAGCACAGCCCTCATTGCGTCCCATAAGTTTGAGTATGTTGTATCTTCATCCTCATTAAATTCTAAAAAGTTTTTAATTTCTCTCTTTATTTCTTCCTTGACCAGGTTATCACTGAGTAGAGCATTGTCCAACCACCACGTATATGTGGGCATTCCTCCCTCATTGTCATTGAAGACCAGCTTCAGGCCATGGTGGTCCGATAGCACGCATGGGATTATTTCCATCTTTCTGTACCTGTTGAGGCCCGCCCTTTGACCAATTATATGGTCAATTTTGGAGAAAGTACCATGAGGAGCCGAGAAGAAGGTACATCCCTTTGCCTCAGGATAGAATGTTCCACAAATATCCGTTAAGTCCATTTGGCTCATGACCTCTCTTAGTCTGTCGACATCACTGTTTAATTTCTGTTTCCATGATCTGTCCATTGATGAGAGTGGGGCGTTGAAATCTCCCACTATTATTGTGTGAGGTGCAATGTGTGTTTTGAGCCTCAGCAAGGTTTCTTCTACGTATGTAGGTGCCCTTGTATTTGGGGCATAGACACCCAGGATTGAGAGTTCATCTTGGTGGATTCCTCCCTTGATGAACATGAAGTGTCCTTCCCCATCTTCTTCGATGACCTTTAGTTGGAAATTGATTTTATTTGATATTAGAATGGCTACTCCAGCTTGCTTCCTCTGACCATCCGCTTGGAAAGTTGTTTTCCAGCCCTTCACTCCGAGGCAGTGTCCGCCCTTGTCTCTGAGGTGTGCTTCCTGTAGGCAGCAGAATGCAGGGTCCTCGTTGCACATCCAGTTTGTCAATCCATGTCTTTTTATTGGGGAGTTGAGGCCATTGATATTGAGAGATACCAAGGAATAGTGATCACTGTCTCCCTTTATATTCATATTTGGATGTGAGGTTATGTTTGTGTGCTTTCATTCTCTTTGTTTTGTTGCCAAGACGATTAGTTTCTTGCCTCTTCTAGGGTATAGCTTGCCTCCTCATGTTGGGCTTCACCATCTATTATCCTTTGTAGTGCTGGATCTGTAGAAAGACATTGTGCAAATCTGGTTCTGTCATGGAATATCTTGGTCTCTCCATCAATGTTAACCGAGAGTCCCGCTGGATACAGTAACCTGGGCTGGCATCTGTGCTCTCCTAGGGTCTGCATGACATCAGTCCAGGATCCTCTGGCCTTCATAGTCTCAGGCGAGAAGTCTGGTGTGATTCTGATAGGTCTCCCTCTACATGTTACTTGACCTTTTTCCCTTACTGCTTTCAACGCTCTCCCTTTATTTTGCGCGTTTGGTGTTCCGACAATTATGTTACGGGAGGTGTTTCTTTTCTGGTCCAATCCACCTGGAGCTCTGTAGGCCTCTTGCATGTCCATGGGCATCTCTTTTTCTAGGCCAGGGAAGTCCTCTTCCATGATTTTGTTGAAGACATTTACTGGTCCTTTGAGCTGGGAGTCTTCACTCTCCTCTATACCTATTATCCTTAGGTTTGATCTTCTCATTGAGTCCTGGATTTCCTGTATGTTTTGGACCAGTAGCTTTTTCCGCTTTACATTATCTTTGACAGTTGAGTCAATGATTTCTATGGAATCTTCTGCTCCTGAGATTCTCTCCTCCATCTCCTGTATTCTGTTGGTGAAGCTTGTATCCACAGCTCCTTGTCTCTTCTTTTGGTTTTCTATATCCAGGGTTGTTTCCATGTGTTCTTCCTTGACTGCCTCCACTTCCATTTTTAATTCCTTCAACTGTTTGATTGTGTCCTCCCGGAATTCTTTCAGGGATTCTTGCGATTCCTCTCTGTAGGCCTCTACCTGTTTATTAATGTTTTCCTGTGTTTCCCTAAGTGTGTTCATGTCTTTCCTGAAGTCCTCCAGCATCATGATCAAACATGATCCCGAAACCAGATCTTGCTTCTCTGGCGTGCCTGGACACTCCATGTTTGTTTTGGTGGGAGAATTGGGCCCCGACGATGGCATGCAGTCCTGGTTTCCGCTGCCTGGGCTCCTGCGCTTGCCTCTCGCCATCAGACTATCCCCAGTGTTACTTTGTTCTGCCATTTCTGACAGTGGCTAGACTGCCCTACAAGCCTGTGCGTCAGGAGTGCCACAGACCTGCCTTCCTCTCCTTCAGTCAGTTATGGGGACAGAGCGCTCTGCCCTCGGGCGTGCAGTCCCTCCTCTCTACAGGTCCTCAGCTGCTCCAGCGGGCCTGTGTCCCGAGTTCACCAGGCAGCTTTCTTGCAGCAGAAAATTTGGTCTTACCTGTGGTCCCGAGGCTCAAGTTCGCTCGTGGGGTGCTGCCCAGGGGCTCCCTGCAGCGGCAGCAACCAGGAAGACCCGCGCCGCCCCCTCCGGGAGCCTCAGTGCACCAGGGCCCCAGATGGTCTCTGGCCCCTTCCTCTGGCGTCCAAGATGTGCGCGCAGGGAGCAGTCTCCTCCGGTTTCCCAGGCTTGCCTGCCTCTCCGAAGGTCCAGCTCTCCCTCCCACGGGATTCGGGTGCAGAGAACTGTCCATCCGGTCTGTTTCCTTCAGGTTCTGGCGGTGTCCCAGGCAGGTGTCCTGCCGCTCCTGGGCCCTCCCCCACGGGAGCCCAGAGGCCCCATACAGTTTCCTCTTGGGCCAGAGAAGTGGGCAGGGGTGAGCAGTGTTGGTGGTCCCTTCCGCTCTGCAGCCTCAGGAGTGCCCACCTGACCAGGCGGTTGGGTCTCTCTCTCACCGAGTCTGGGAGCAGAGAGCTGCTGCGGGCCGGGATCCGCGGGTGTGGGACTTCCGGTAAACACAGAACGTGCCCGGTCCTAGAGAAATTCTGCTTCCGTGTGTCCCAAGCTCACCAGGCAGCTTTCTTGCGGCAGAAAATTTGGTCTTACCTGTGGTCCCGAGACTCAGTTTCGCTCGTGGGGTGCTGCCCAGGGGCTCTCTGCAGCGGCAGCAACCAGGAAGACCTGTGCTGCCCCTTCCGGGAGCTTCTGTGCACCAGGGTTCCAGATGGTCTTTGGCTTTTTCCACTGGCGTCCGAGATGTGTGTGCAGGGAGCAGTCTCCTCTGGTTTCCCAGGCCCGTCCGCCCCTCCGAAGGTCCAGCTCTCCCTCCCACGGGATTCGGGTGCAGAGAACTGTCCATCCGGTCTGTTTCCTTCAGGTTCTGGCGGTGTCCCAGGCAGGTGTCCTGCCGCTCCTGGGCCCTCCCCCACGGGAGCCCAGAGGCCCCATACAGTTTCCTCTTGGGCCAGAGAAGTGGGCAGGGGTGAGCAGTGTTGGTGGTCCCTTCCGCTCTGCAGCCCCAGGAGTGCCCACCCGACCAGGCGGCCGGGTCTCTCTCCCACCGGGTCTGGGAGCAGAGATGCTCTGGCCCTTTTTACCTTAAATTTTTTAAATCTTGATGAAGCTGGACAAACAGCGGCTGAGCGACATTGCTCAGAGCCCAAGAGGACAAAAGAATTAGTCAAATGGAAGGATGTATTAACAAATGAATGGAAAGGCCCAGATCCTGTTTTAATAAGATCCAGGGGAGCTGTCTGTGTTTTTCCACAGGACAATGAAAATCCCATATGGATCCCAGGACGACTTACTCAGAGCATCACAGCAAGTGATCAAGAAGGGACTGGGACTCCTGCACCTCCTCACTCTTCTTCCATGGATGCCAGCAACAGTGCAGGACGAGCTACAATGGGGAATAATGTCAACTTTTCCACTCCCGATGCCGGTGATGTACCACTAACAGGGATTTAGGGTTGGCCTATTTACCTAAGGATCCACAGGTTGAACGACTAAAAGAAAATAGGACTATTCCCCTTAAGGGCAGCCTTTGTTTTGGCATATTCAACAAAACATCTTTTGATCTCCCTTGCATTATGTTATATAATCAATCTTCTGCTTGGTTAAGGGAGGCCACATGGGGAACTGGTGAGGAGGACATTGTGGCTAACACCACAGTTCTCTATGGTGGTGGCCTTACATTGCGTTAATGGTAGCTGCACTGATCTTATGCCCATGGCGATGCTACTTGGAGGAAAGGGTGAAAAGGGACGGTTGTCATTTTCCTGGATGGGGAACATCAAACCTGCTGCCTCTGTCTGGACAGCTACTCATATAAAATATCGCAGTAGTTACCCGCATGCCTTGCTTTATCCCGATCCCTGTTGATGCCCCGGGGACCATGACATTATTTAGAGGAAAAAGAGATTTTGGTACTTCTGCAATTATTGCTGGCATTATTGCTACGACAGCAGTCGCTGCCTCGGTTACTGCCTCGGCATTGGATTGTCAAATTCAGTACAGACAACCCAAACTATCAATGATTTATCGGCCACCATCTCTGTGGCTCGGGACAGACAGGCCTCAGCCAATACTCAGATATAGGGAGGCCTTATGCTTGTCAACCAACGTATAGATCTGGTCCGAGAGCAATTAGACATTCTATGGCAACTGGCCCAGCTTGGCTGTGAGCAAAAACTCCCAGGCCTTTGTGTCATCTCCATATAATATGACAAATTTACCCGAGCTGCTAATCTGTCTAAGAGTCTTTCACAGCATCTGTTACAGAATTGGACCTCAGAGTTTGAACAGACACTTCGAGAGCTGAGAGCGACCATCATTCAAGTAAATTCTACCCGACTGGACCTGTCTTTGACGGAGGGATTGTCATCCTGGATCACCTCAGCAGTCTCTTATTTCAAGGAATGGGTGGGAGTGGGACTTTTTGGAGTGATCCTCTGCTGTGGATTAGTGTTACTCCTCTGGTTGCTTTGCAAATTGAGATCTCAAACAAGAAAGGACAAAGTAGTGATCGCCCAGGCGCTTGTAGCCCTTGAACAAGGAGCGTCAGCCGATATCTGGTTGACCATGCTCAAGCAACAGGTCGCCGGCTGGACAGCTCTTGCACTCCTAGAACCTCGGTTCATTGCACAGGATTAGAGTGTCCGGCTTGAGCAGCCCATGAGGGGTGACGAGCTTAGCATCGCACAGGGAAGTTCTACCAAATACGCTCCCTGGAAGGCATGTCATATTACATGAGGGTTTCTGCCCCAGTTTTCCCTCCCTAGAAAAATGGCAGTGCGACGGGTCGGAGTGCCCTGGGTCCCAACAACAGCCTAAGGGTATCTCTCTTGTACAGGTTCACCAACTTTGTATGAGGATATGACCTCTGTCTTCACCCTCCTATATCTGGGTGTCCTGTTTGCTTAAAAAAACAGAAAAGGGGGAGATGTGAGGAGCTGTCCGAGGAGCTGTCCTCACGTATTTGAGGAGCTGTCCTCACAAACTCCATTACAAGATGGTACTGGCATCCGGCAAAACGCGCCTAGTAAAAAGGGCAATACGCAGGCGCCTGGTAACTTCCCTACTCAAAGGGACACGTACGTTTTGGTACGTCATCTGGCATAATTGGCAGCGACCAGTCAGAGAGTGACACGTCCTAGGCGAGGATAGTTTCCTATATAAGGGACGGTTATTCCTCACTCGGCGTCTCCACATTGTAAGCTTATGCTCTCCCTCTCAAGACGCATTAAAGCTTTTCTTCAGTAGGATTCTGTGTGTGCCGCGTCGTTCCTGCTGGCGAGACGTAGCGCGGGACACCTTGCTAAGGGGTCTAGGCAATCCAGTTTGAGTTCTTAAATGGCCTATAATGGAACAGTACTTAGTGCTCTTAACCACTAAGCCATCACTCCAGCCCCTCACCAGCTTTATTTACCTAAACATAAGCATTAATTAGAAATGCCAAATCCTGTAAATATTGTCCAGATTCAGTCGTACTAGAAATCCCTGAGCTGGCAGGGCGAGGCTGGGAATTGAAAGTAAGCAAATGGAGTCTTCCTCTTTTCAAGAGGGTGTGTTATCAACTCCATTACCATTTTCAAAGAGCTGGGTCTATGGTTTTGTTTAGTTGTCTGAGCCAGAGCACTGAAAGGACAGTGAGTTGTCAGACATTCACACTGAAATCATCACTCACTGATTTCAAGTAGAAAACCTTCCTCTAATGTAGCATTAAGTAATTGTAAAATTTGAGGGCTAGTAGTATCTAAAAAGGGAAACTTTTTAATCAACTGTAAACCATATGCCATACATTGGCTATCAGTATATGAATTAAAAGCTTGAATTTTTTTTTAATTTTAAAAACAGTGGCTACAGCATGTAATTTAATAATCTGTGCTGAAGCAGGAGAAACTCAAGAGAATAAACAAGTGATCCAATCATACATGTAGCCTTTTCATTAGATGAACCACCTATAAATAGAGTAAGCTCATTTCCTATGGGTTGCATGCACAAATTTATAGGAAATACAAAAGCATGCAAGGAGTAAAATTACCAACTTTGCCTGAAAAATTTGTATATGTGATAGGCCAAATATCAGTATTTTGCAATAGCCAATTTAATTGCTGTTTGGAATAACATATGTTTTACCAGGTTTCTCTCTTTTTTTTTTTTTTTAAATACTTTCAAGACTCTAGCCTACAATTCTGTATTAACACAATTGAAGCTTTATCTCCATAAGCCTTGTGTTGCAGGGCAACAGCAGATGCCCTTGCAGCACCTAGCTGGACTCCGCCTTAAGATAGCCCTAAGTAATTCTCAACTCTCTTTTGTGTCTTACTAAGTCTTTAGAATCAGGATTCCAATCTGGACACTATCTGAACCTACACACAAAGGTCATGACTGCCTTTTAGAACTTCTAAACTTATACAGTTTGTGATCCCAGAGGCACAGTCCCAAGAAGTGTTAGGAGTAGTAACATAGGCAATGTTACATCATTTGCAATGGAAATCAAGCCTATCCCAAAGGAACCCAGGGCAAACCTGAAATTCTAGTTTCTCGAGCACACTCAAGTGAGCATTATAGATTTCCTGTAACAGCCACTAACAAGCATCCCAAGTGGGATGGTGAGAAAACAAGAAGAGAGTCCAGAAAATAGAGGTCTGCTGAAGAGGGCAAAAGCATTTAGTCACATAGAAAGACAACCAAAACATTAACAGACAAAAAAAACAAAAGTGTGCACAAAACAAAAAAGAAGCGGCCGCCACAAGATTGCCACAAAACTGAGCTGATTAAGATGGGAGCTTCCATGAGCTCAGCAAAGACAGATGAACAGGAGCAGATTCCACATTACTCCTCCTTCCCAACCAGAATCTTCCCATTGTCAAAGTCACAAGTAACACAAAACAAAGACCTAAGACACACAGACAAAGACCACTCTGGAAATACAGACAGCCGGAAAGGCGGGTCTTTTCTCCAATCCATGAGAATGGCTGAATCCTCACCGGCACCCAGATGGGAATCTCCCAGGCATCCCTGGGGTCCCTTCTTACCTCCTGGGACATCTCCCAGGACAGCGCAATCAGTGAGTCCCTGGCACATCTACCGCTCACATTTGCGTCTCTCCTGAGACACGATCCTCCCTCTCAGCCTGAGATGGGAGCAGCTGCAAAACCAGAACTCCAGAACTCGGGAGCAAATACAGATCCAGAGTTTAGCCAGCACAAAACACAAAGACACAAAGACACAGACACTACCTCCTGACTCGGAACCGCCTAGGATCCTTTTTCTTACAATAAGACATTTAAACACTTTCCAACCTTATTCCAACTATAGGAATTAATTTCTGCTCCTTCAATAATAAACCAAGGACAAGTTTCTCACACAAAGAGAAAAAAAATTCACTTAAAATTAACCAGAGACACCTTTCATCAATAAAACAAAAAAACTTGATTAAATCCTTTTTCTTAACTCTTAATCTTCTCTCCCTGAGTGAGCGCTTGATCTCTCCTATGAAACAAGCCTCCTAAATCCATACCTTCCCCATGGCAATTAGACAACAATTATTCGACTGGTCCTTACCTCCCTCTCCAGCGGACGCACGAGCTATACGGCCTGAAGAGTCCTCAATTCCCACTGCAGCTCTTATCTCCATCGTCCTGTAGTCGGTCTTGCTTTGGGGTCCCTGTTCAGGCCCCACTTGTCCCCGCCAGCGGGGACCCAGTTATTCAGGGTCCCGAAGAGGCTTTCTACCTGTGGGCCAAAATGGGGGTGAAGAGAAGAAGGAGACCAA
This sequence comes from Rattus norvegicus, assembly GCF_021556685.1. Taxonomy (NCBI): domain Eukaryota; kingdom Metazoa; phylum Chordata; class Mammalia; order Rodentia; family Muridae; genus Rattus; species Rattus norvegicus. The sequence continues at coordinate 675,202 of NC_141535.1, read as the reverse complement.
GCAAAAGTTCTGTTGTCAAGGTCTCGTTTATTGAGAGAAATGCACAGCATTTAAAGCTCTGAGGCAGGAATAGAAGCAGGAACTGAAGCTTAGGGTGGGGGAGTTTGGGAAATGCCCAAGGATATAAGGTGAATCACTACACTGCAAGATATCCTCCTATAACAAAGAGGCAACAGTCTTCCGGGGACCTGTTCTTTGAAAAGGTCGAACCCTTCTTAGGAATCCGCTCAGGGACATCCGGTGTTTTGCTCAGGCTGAAACATCCTGTCATTGCTCCCAGGGTCTTCCTGGGAGAGGCTCTTAGTTCAACAATCTCAAGTCTGTATGGCAGTCATTTCAAGGTTAAACCTCTGTGGCCATGCAGCCCAGAATCAAGTAGCCACCTTGAGCTAAGCAGTCACAAAGCGGCTAGGCCCAAATCCAATACGGCTCACTGCACGGCATGTGTATACGGAAGTTTTCTGGACATGATTTTACAGATTCAGGTTCTGAGAGAACAAACTATTCACTGGGGAGAAGAGAAAAAGCTGGAGAATTAAAAGGATCCAGAAGATTGTAACACATTGTCCAGGTTAATGTGAGTCCAAGTAGAACAACTCATGAAGATGCCAAGAGAAACAATATTGAATCAGTCAGATTGGAAGGTTGGATTACATGGAGGCTAGAAGCTCCTAGTATTAGGTCTATAAATAGTAGAACAGAAGGAAAAAATGCTCTGGCCTCAGCCTAAAGGACGTATTTGCATAGCTTGGGTAAGACTCTTATCTCATCACTTTATCTAAGAAAAGAAAAGTGACATTCACTTAGAAAGACATACAGACAGACACACAGACAGACACACACACATACACAGAATCACACAAACACACAAACATACAAACATAGAGCAGCGTGGGGAGGGAGGGAAGAAGAGAGGGAAGGAAGAAGGGAGAGAGAATGCTTGCAGTCAACCATTGAGCTGAGAACAAGGTTCCAAAAAGAGGAGTTACAGAAAGAACTGAAGTAGTTGAAGGGGTTTGCCACCCCATAAGAACAATATCAACCAACCAAACCCCTGCCCTCGATCTTCCATGGACTAAACAACCATCCCAAGAATACACAAGTATGAGCCTATGGCTCCATCTGCATATGAAGCAGAGGATGTCCTTTTCAGGAACCAATGGGAGCAAATGCCCTTGGTCCTGTCAAGGCTTGATGCCCCAGTGTAGGGAACTGTCAGAATGGGCAGGTTGGAAGGAGTGAGTGGGTGAGTGAGGAACTGCCCTCAGAACAGGAGGCATGAGGGGAAATAATAGCCGGTTTCTAGAGGGCAAATCAGGAAAATCATATTTAAAATGTGAATTAAAAAAATCCCCTCCCCCAATGAAAGAAAAAGAAAGAGAAATGGAGAAAGAAAAAGAAAAACAAATGGGGGTACATAATTAAACAGATGCAGACTGGTGATGCAGCAGCGTTATTCCCATGATAGTCAAGCAGCTTCTGGGAAACCAAAGTCTTTGGGTTCCGGGGGAGTATGGTTGCAAAGCTGAAACTTAACGGAATTGACGGAAGGGCACCACCAGGAGTGGAGCCTGCAGCTTAATTTCACTCAACACAGGAATCCTCACCTGGCCCGGACACACGCAGGATTGACAGATTGATAGCTCTTTCTGGATTCCGCATGGCCGTTCATAGATGGTGGAGCGATATGTCTGGTTAGTTCCGATAACGAACTAGACCCTGGCATGGTAACTAGTTACGCGACCCCCCTGAGCGGTCGGCGTCCCTCAACTTCTTAGAGGGACAAGTGGTGTTCAGCCACCCGAGATTGAGTAATAACAGGTCTGTGATTCCCTTAGATGTCCGGGGCTGCATTAGCGCCACACTGACTGGCTCAGCATGTGCCTACCCTACAAAGGCAGTCGCAGGTTAACCCATTGAACCTCATTTGTGATGGACATCGGGGATTGCAATTATTCTCCATGAACGAGGAATTCCCAGTATGTGCCGGTCATAAGCTTGCGTTGATTAAGGCCCTGCCCTTTGTACACACCACCCTTCGCTACTTCCAATTGGATGGTTTAGTGAGGCCTGATCAGCCCATGGCCCTGTCGGAGGGCTGAGAAGAAAGTCGAACTTGACTATCTAGAGGAAGTAAAAATCATAACAAGGTTTCTGTAGGTGAACCGGTGGAAGGATCATTAACGGAGAAGGCCGAAGGGGTGTTTGGTCCTTTCTCGGGCCTGTGTGAGTCCCTCTTCTCACCAGGAGAGGCATCCCCGGGTCCTGGTCACATTTCTCGCGTGTGCCTAGACCGTCGGCCAAGTGAGCATCTCGGGAATGGCAGGGGTCGTTAAGGAGTGGTGCGGGGAGGGTGTCAGGTCTGGTTCATCGAGGGACCTCCTCCATTCTCTCTCTCTCCCTTGCTCTTCTGCCTATGTCCTTGCCTCTGTGTGTCCACCTCTGCCTCCACTGCTGATGTCTCCGCCGCTGGCACCTCCCTTACCCGCTGGCCAGCCAAGGCCCTCGGCATACCGAGGTCATTCTGGCTCTTTCGGGACCGGCTCCGTGATCTCATCTCGTGTGCACGGGGCGGGGGGTGGGGGGTGGTTGGGGAACGGTAGGCGGTGGCCGGGACCCGCTCCCTCTCCTCATGGCACCTGCTGCCCCTCCGCCACAGCTGTCCGGCTCTGAAGGTGCCCGGGAGTCTCTGTCGCGTGCAGGGTGTGCCTGTGCCACGGGGAGGGGGGGCTCTCGCAGCCCGCCCCGCCTTCTGGGCCTCGCGTGTCTGCCCCGCTCCTGTCCGGGTACCTAGCTGTCCTGTTCAGGTGCGGAAGTTTAAAGACCTCCGGGGGGGGTCGCCCTACTGCCCATCGGTCGTCCGCAGGAGGGATTCCCGTTTCCTCCCTCCACCTGGTGCTCCCTGAAACTCAGCGGGCCCCCCTCCGGCCGCGGGCGCTTCCAGAGGCGGCGGTCAGGGGCCATGTCGCGGGCCCCCTCTGGGCGCCCTTGGGGTCCCGGCCCGAGCGCCCGACTTGCCCGCCCATTGGCTGGCCGCTGCCGGGTGCTGGGTGCGCGGCGTCCCGTGTACCGTGTGTTCCGCCTTTCTGTTCCAGACCCTGTCTTTTTCTTTTCACATGTATCCTTTAGTTTCCCGCTGACCGCACCAGCCGGGGCTGGTCTCAGGTACCTCTCCTCCCCCCATCCCTCTTATGGGGGCCGTCCGCTCAGGCGCCAGCTGGCGTGACGATGTGGTGTCCGTGTGCTGACGCGACTTGTCCCCGGGATGTGGGAGCTGGAAGGGATAGAGAGGTCGCCGGCCCCGGCCTGGGACCCCGGCACCCTCTCGCTCTCCTCTCTGTCCTTCCGCCGGCGGCCACGCGCGCCCTCCTTTCCTCCTTCCCCTGTCAACCGCGACCTCAGATCAGACGTGGCGACCCGCTGAATTTAAGCATATTACTCAGCAGAGGAAAAGAAACTAACCAGGATTCCCTCAGTAATGGTGAGTGAACAGGGAAGAGCCCAGTGCCGAATCCCTGCCGCGTGCCGTGGCGCGTGAAATGTGGCGTACGGAAGACCCACTCCCCGGCGCCGCTCATGGGGGCCTAAGTCCTTCTGATTGAGGCCCAGCCCTTGGATGGTGTGAGGCCAATAGCGGGCCCAGGCGTGCCAGGCCTGGATCTTCCAGGAGTCGGGTTGCTTCGTAATGCAGCCCAAAGCCGGTGGTAAACTCCTTTTAAGGCTAAATACCGGCAGGAGACCGATAGCCAACAAGTACTGTAAGGAAAAGTTGAAAAGAACATTGAAGAGAGAGTTCAAGAGGGCGTGAAACCATTAAGAGGTAAACTGGTGTGGTCAGCACAGTCCGCCCAGAGGATTCAACCCAGAGGCGCGCGTTCCTCTGTGCGGGTGATCACGGTGGATCTTTCCCACTCCCCGTTCCTCCTGACCCCTCCACCCCCGGGTTTCCCCTCCCCGGCCCCGCCCCCCCCTGCCAAACGTCCAGCCGTCGCTATCCCCATTCCTCCCAACAGGGGGGGTCGGCAGGTGCTCAGGCGGCGGGCGCAGATGTGCAGGGGCGGCCAGGGTGGGATTGGTGGGTGACCGCCCCTCCCTCCCTGTTCAGCGACTGGCCTCAGACAGGCGCCCTTCCACGAGGCTGTGCACCAAAACCAGCTATGGGACCGCTGGGAAGGCCCTACAGGGAAGGTGACTGGGGGGGCGGTGCGGCGCGGCATCACCTGTGGGCCCCAGACCACCCCATCCCGAGTGTTACAGCACATCCTCTCCATACAGAAGACACTCACAGACAGACAGACAGACACACACACACACACAAATACATATTTAAGTATTTAAAATGATGTTTAAAAAAAACAGTCTTCCTGTTTAACAGACGTTTAAAGGGAAGTTGGCTGACAGAAAGTTTTTGTGGTTTTTTATTCTCTTTTTTACAAAATAGGAGGTAGATCTGTTGGCCCTTTTATTAAAAGCCAAGTATTAAGTGGCAAGCCAATGTTTCAACTTTTCCCATTATGTTCCTTTCACGAAAACCAGGGAATGTTGTTTTTTTGCCTTTTCCTTTTTGAAACAAAATGAAAGGAGCTCTACCAGTTGGCCTAGTTTCCGTGTTCCTTTTCCCTCTGCCACGGTATGCTCGATGAAATAAAGTAAATAAATGAAGATTCTAGTTATTTATTTGTTTGGGAGACCCGAACCCTCTCTCAAGAGATACTTCCATCTCCCCTCTCCACACACACAAGGCCTCCTCCCTGTATGTGGGGGAAGGGGTAGGGGTGGACAGGAGCTAGCTGAGAGCGGGTGGGGTGGGGTGGGGCTGGAGAATGTGCATGTCCCTGAAGGACTGTCAGGGAAATACTGCTGCTGCCCTAGCATGCTTTGCTTCAGCGCTGAGCCAGGCGGTGCCTCTTTAGGGGGGGCAAGTTTTCTGCTTGAAATCAGTGAGTGATGATTTCAGTGTGAATGTCTGATCCCTCGCTGTCCTTTCAGTGCTCTGGCTCATGGCAAATGACTGAAGAAATCTTTAGTTAGACTCACACCCAGGTGTTTGGAAATGGTAATGGAATTATTAGCACACCCTCAGGGAAAGAGGAAGACTCCCTTTGCTCACTCCCAGCCTCGCCCTGCCAGCTCTGGATTTCTAAGTAAGGCTGAATCTGGACCATATTTACAGGATTTGGCATTTCTGATCCATGTTTAATGTTTAGTTAAATAAAGCTTGTGAAGGGCTGGAGAGATGGCTCCGAGGTTAAGAGCACTCACTGCTCTGTTCTTCCAGATGTCCTGAGCTTCATTCCACAGAAACCATATAGTGGCTCACAACCCTCTGCAAAGGGATATCCCGTGTACTCTACTGCCGTGTGTATATGAAAAGGGCTTTAGTATACCCATATAAATGAAAATAAATAAACAAACCTTTAAAAGAATGAAACAAAATGAAGCTTGCAAAGAAATTGAGCATCTTAAAATGCTAGGCACGTCTATCCACTCCTTTTACTTTATTTCATGTGTGTAAAACATAACCACAGAGGTGGTTCCCCTTTTATTAACCTCGATAGCACAACTGGGACAGAAGTGCAAACTGTCATCTACCTATCTGGGAGTGGAGTGGTTGGATACTGGGAGCTGGAACATTTGCAGTTAGTAAAGTTCTGCCATCGGTTTTTTTTTCCTTTACTTTTTGGATAGATATCGGGAGCTTTTTTTTTTTTTTTTTAAGTACAAATTATGTTTTCTGTGCAACATTCTGATCATAGTTTCCCATCGCAAAGCTCTTTCCACATCCTTCCTCCCCATCCACCACCCCGTTTACCCCAGGCCTGTCCTTATATGTGGTTGATGCATACCCAGGTGAATATCCATTGGAGAAAGCACAATATTCCCATCTCCTGTGACTGTCAATGGCAGATGACTTAAATGCCAGTGACTTTGGACATGACTCCATTTTTCCCTTGGAGAACTGGGTTTGGATCTGTTGAACGAAGGCAGGCCCTGGGTTTTGAAACAAACAAACAAACAAACACACCAAAAAATATTTAAAGCAGGCAACAACTGCCTGCACGCCAAGAGACTGTTGACTCCTCTTTGGAGCTAGTAAGATGTGAAACTTGCTTAATAAAGTAGAATCCACACAGCACAAAGGGAACACTTTAACAAATTATGAGGGGGAGAGAGAGGAGAGAGAGAGAGAGAGAGAGAGAGAGAGAGAGAGAGAGAGAGAGAGAGAGAGAGATCTGTTTATCTCCCTCCTCTAGTTTTTCAGACTAGAGATTTCATGTTCCTCTGTCTCTGGTGCTGGTGGCTTTACTGCTGGTTTGGGGGATTGGGATAGGGATAGGAAGAAAAAAGTCTTGAGTGCTGATTTTAAACTCTCTCTCTCTCTCTCTCTCTCTCTCCCTCTGCCCCTCTCCCTCTCCTTATCCCTCTCTCTCTCTCTCTCTCTGTCTCTCTCTCTCCACACACGCACACACACACACACACACACACACACACACACACACACACCACACACACACACACACACTTCCTAGGATGAAAGAAAAAAATGAAAAGGAAGGCACCCATGGTGATGCATGACTTTGATCTCACTTTGGTCTCAGCACTGGAGAGGAAGATAGGAAGACCTATCTAGATGCAATGTGAGGAAGGCCTATGTCAGGTTAGTTAATGGCTAGGTAACTGTTACCTAGCTAGTCTGCCATTTTGTTGCAGTTACTAATAATATAAGGTCACTTTCTCATTGGTTGTTTCTGCTGTTACTGCCGGAATTCATTACATATTCTGTTAGGTTCTTCTGTGTGATAACACACTCAGAAACCAAACACTGTAGAAGTCAGTCTAACTGCTTTCTTTGTTGTCTAGTTACCCGCAATAATCCTGGACCTGAACGGAACACCCAGCAGCATTTCCCAAAACCATCCTTTTATAAGCCTTTATAAGCTGGACCACCAACTCTAGAGCGACAGTGCAGAAAGAGACCATTTGGAACCGGACTTCCATTTTGAGTTTTTGTTTGTATTCTTGTTTTTTTTCTCCTGTCCTGTCCTGTTCTGTCCAGTCCTGTTCTGTCTTGTCTGTCCTGTCTGTCTGTCTGTATGTCTGTCTGTCTCTCTGTCTCTCTGTCTCTCTGTCTTTCTGTCTGTAAATCCACACATATAGTTCTTTCCACGTTTTATATTTCAAAACAAATAATGCTTGTTGTGCTTCTCATTTCATTCAAGGGTACTACTCTCTAGATCAGAGGAGCAATTCTCCACAGGTAGTGATGACTGGGGTGTTCAGTGCGACTAAGCAGGAATTATATCGTTGCTGCCATTATGCTTGATCTTACCCAAGGTAGGGTTTCGGGGCATGGTTGCCAAGATGGCTAACAACAGACAGTGATTGAAGAGATGGAACATTAACCTACAATTTTCCCTCTCTGTCACTGTTTCTCTGTCACTCTCTGTCTCTCTTCCCTCCTTCCCTCCCTCCTCTCTCAGACCTGAATGAACCTTGCAACTAAAGTAAATGTACAGTGAAAAGAAGCCAGGTGCGGTGCTGCATGTCTTTAATTGCATCACTTGAGTGGTGGAGGTGGGTATAACCCTGTGAGCAGGCTGCAGACCTGATCCAGGTACTGATTTCCAGGGCTTATGTGCAAAGACCCCTGACTCAACTAAAGAAATGAAGAGGAAATTAAAGAAACAGATACAATTAACTTGGAATAAACCTAACAAACTAAGGAAAAGGGAAGGCAGTATTGGTGGCCTGGCTTACAGAGGAGGGGCAAACATTTATTTGCCAGTACCTCCTCAGTTGAACACACACACACACACACACACACACACACACACACACACAGAGAGAGAGAGAGGGAGAGAGAGAGAGAGAGAGAGAGAGAGAGCGATCAATCTGTTAATCTGTTTGTCTCCCTCCCCTAGTTTTTCAGACAGGGTTTCTCTATGAATTCCTCTGTAGACTGATGGCTCAGAGGGCAAAGCTGCTGTCTGTTAAAGGTCTAGGGAAAACATGAAGGCCTAGATGCAATGTGTAGGCCTGAGGGAACTGTCAAGGCCTAGATGCCCTGTGAAGGAGGCCTACATCATGTATACATATATACACACATATTCATATATATGAATATGTATGTGAATGTGTATACACTCAGGTATCCTTTATTTTATTAGCTTATTTTGAATATAATTTCCATGCTAATGAAAAAGAGGAAATTTTCTTTGGCATCGGATTCTTCTTGAACAAAAAATGGATATAAATACTCACATATTCAGATGTTATGTCTAATATTGAGAAGATATTCCCAGATATGGAGTTAATCCATCATAGTCCATGTGTGAACACAAAACAGACTTAGTAAGAATTTTGGCAAGTGGATTTTAAAAACTTATATAGGGTTATTAAGAGCAGTGGTAACATTTTTTAACTTGATATTTTATATATTTACATAGCAAATGTTATTCCCTTGCCCAGTTACCCACTCTCCCACAACCCACCCCCTGCTTCCATGAGGATGCTTTTCCTCCCATCCACCCACTCACACCTCAATAGCATACCATTCCCCTGCCCTGGAGAAAAGAACATTCACAGGACCAAGGGCTTCTCCTCCTATTGATGCCAGACAATGTCATCCTCTGCTCCATATGCAACTGAAGAATTAGGCTTTTACATGAGTACTATTTGGTTAGTAGTTTAATCCCTGGGAGCCCTGGTAAGTCTAGTTGGTTGATATTGTTGTTCTTCCTATGGGTTTGCAAACCGTTTCAGTCTTCCTTCACTCCTTCATTGGAGTCCCCATGGAGTCCGATGGTTAGCTTCAAGCATGCTTGTCTATATCAGTGAGGTTCTGGCAGAGTCTCTCAGGAGACATCCACATCAAGCTCCCATCAATAAGGACTTATTGGCATCAGCAATACTGACTAGGTTTGGTGGCTGCATATGTGATAGGTCCCCAGATGGGGCAGCATCTAGATGGCCTTTCCTTAAGTCTCTGCTCCACTGTGTCCCTATATTCCCCTCCCTCTTTAGTATTTTGTTCCCCCTTCTAGGAAGGACTGAACTGTACACATTTTGTTCTTCCTCCTTCTTGAGCATCATATGGTCTATGAATTGTATCTTGGGTATTCCAAGCTTTGGACTAGTATCTACTAACTCTGTTAATTCACTCGGGATGGTATTTCCCAGTTCTATCCATTTGCCTCGGAAGTCATTGTTTTTGAAAGCTGAGTAGTACTTCATTGTGTAAATATGCCACATTTTCTGTATCCATTCCTCTGTTGAAGGGCATCTGGGTTCCAGCTTCTGGCTGGAGGGCCTTTGCACTAGAACTCTTCCAGTCTGATGTCTCTCAGACATGCTCAAAAGTTTTTGTCCTGGGTGATTCTAGAATCCCATAAATCTGGATATAATATTTTGTGTAAAATTACAAAAGCATTTTAATTAAATTAAAATATAGCAAAAGTTAAAACTATGGATAAACTCTCTTCCAGCTTAATCTTTTCTTGGTTATTATCAGTATCTAAGATACATACTGGGGGACAATAGCAAATTAAGAATTACCCTGCAGTCCCTTAACCATTTTCTATGTATCTGTGGTGTTGTGTGTTGTAAGAATGTTGGTGGATGTGAGTGTGTGGTGCATGCCTGTAACTGTGTGGCTTTACCCATCTGTGCATGTGTTTTTGGAGTTCTGAGAAGGATTTCAAGCGTCTTCTTTAGTGCTGTTCACTGTTCTTGACATAAGTTCTCTTGTTGAACTAGAAATTCAGTGAGCCCTCAGGATTCAGAGGTAATAGTTATGTGTAGTTATCCCCTATGCCTGGCATTATGTATACATGCTGAATATTCACACCCAGGTCCATATGTTTCTACCCTCTGAGCAATTCCCAGTCCTAGAGTGATGAATGTTTGCTTAAGGTTTGATAACAGACCTTAATTGTTTTCTGTTTTTGCTTTTGTTTGTAATTTTCCATAGGTAACAAGCAGGTGGATATTATAAAAGACACCTGAATAGACCAGAAAATAAAAATAAGAGTAGATGCATTACAAGGAATTCTGTAAAACCGTATCTTGCATACTTACCTTGTGAAGCACAGTTGATATTTCTGGGTTTGCCTGTTATATAAACAGCATAGTTTGATATAAGGACAGTTTGGACTCTTTAAATAGAAAAGAATAAGAGAGATACATCTCTTGAAATAGTATAGAGAATGTGATACTTTATCACATGAGAATTAAAACTGAGCCACATAGCCTTCAGCAGAGGAAATGAGGGAGAAGTGTGTATATACCTTTTGCAGCACAGTCTCTGGAGTAAAACAAACAGGGACATTTAAATAAATATATAGCAGTATTTAAGACTTCATTTCTCTTCCAATATTTGCAATTACATAGTCAAACATTATATCTTGGAGTCACAGATCACTGTGCTATCTAGGATTGCACGATGAGGATGGCATAGTGGCAGTATAGCAAAATAACTGATAGGAAAAGCAGAGCAGTCACCCCATTAGGATTCATATGAATTGCATTTCCTCCCTGCTGGGAACTAAGCAACAATGGGTGAAACTGTACAAGTACCTCTGTAGTAATTTGGTGTCTTGGGGTTATGTCCAGAGGATATATAGCTGGAGCAAGTGGTGTTCAATTAATTTTTAGTTTGTCTAATTTAAAATGTGATTGCTGTTAGTAAACATTTTTGTGATGATTGCTTGAAATTTATTTGCACTTTATTAGAAATTGTAGAATCATATTTATAATTTGCAGTCCTGGGGGTACTGGTGGTTATACACGGGGAACAACTAAGTCAGCAAATGATTAAGTCAGACAATGCTGATGGAAAGAACATGGGACACCACAGTTACAGCTGCCTAAGAACTGATAACCACAACCTAAGGGAAGAGTCTCTTCCCTCAACGTTGACTCCTTTAAGACATTGGCTTCAGCATCAGACAGGCCTTGACAAGTTTGATCCTGGGTAAGGGCATAGAACTAGTGTTCCACTTATTCTTTTGTCCAGGTCTTTCACACAGCCTAGGGCAGTCCTGGCTCCCCACATTAATAGCTACTTCATAGTATTCATAAGACTTTCCAGCTGGATGTGACTTTTGAATTTTCTTTCATAAGCAGGGAAGTGTTAGATCACAGTCCTCTCTAACTGGCTGCTTTCCTCAAACCTGCCATTCCCTTTGTAACCTCTCAATATAATTGATAAGCAACACATTCTGTGGACTTGTAGTCTCTCTGTCCCTTGCATCTGATTCCCAGGCCCCAAAAACCTTTAATGGTAACTCTGCCTCCACCTTTTTTCTTTCTGTGATTCATCTATTAGTATAGATCACAAGGTATATATCCTACCCAAAAATATCCTATGATTGAGAAACACCAAAATCCTATAATTTCTTGGAAATTAAAAATCCTCACTCTCCTATCTTTGTCTTTAGTATCCCATCATGGTTATATGTGGCCATGATGCAATAAATCACTTCATACTCAAGGACTTAAGCATGTTTTCCCTTCAGGACACTCGACGCACAATGTATGTGCTGCAGTAAAAATAAAAACAACAAAACAAAACAAAAAACCGGACAGAACTTGGTTCCCAGGTATACCCTAGCTGGCTCACTCCCTTAATATTTGTAGTGCCATTGGAAATAGCAATAATTTATCTCAGTTACTCCATGCTGCCCCCATCTGCTTTCTGACACACTAATCTTCCCAACAGGGCACCCTTTCAGGCTCTTCCTCCCACATCCACAGCCCTCTTGGTTGGCTTTCCACCATGCCAGGCAAACACATCCCAATTCTTTGGTAGGCCCATGCATCTGGCCACCATACACTCTTTTAAACTCAATTAAGTTGCCTTATGAAAGAAAACATCAAATAATATTTTCTGATGCAATTGATAAGATACAATTTGCCAATCTAGATGGCACAAAATCCTGTACACACCCATCCCTTGAGAATAGTCATAACAACCTATAATATGTACAGAGAAGGATCCAAACATCTACTGCCATGTTCTCTGTGCTCTCACATTCTCACTCTGGCTTCCTCTGCCTCTCTAAAACTTTTCTCCCACCCATCCTTCCTTTTTATCCAATGACAGGCCTGGTTCTATTCTGTACCTCCCTTCACCTTAATAATGACATCAATCTACTCTTTTACCCTTTTAATTAAAAAAAAACACAGAAACTTTTTTCTCAAATATAAGTTGAGCACAACTATAATCATTCTGTAATTTAAAAGTATAAGATGTACCTAACACCCAGCCCAACTTGTATCAGTTAAACAGAACATTTAGATATATTTTAGCTTTTAAAAGGCTTAAAATCTTTTATATCCTGGCTAGCTTATGTATTATCTAATAACTAGCTAATGAAATATGTATTCTCGGATTCAGTTTGCCAGAATTTTATTGAGTATTTTTGCGTTGATATTCAAGGGAAATTGGTCTGAAGTTCTCTTTCTTTGTTGGGTCTTTGTGTGGTTTAGGTATAAGAGTAGTTGTGGCTATATAGAAGGAATTCGGGAGTGCTCCATCTGTTTCAATTTTGTGGAATAGTTTGGATAATATTTGTATGAGGTCTTCTATGAAGGTCTGATAGAATTCTGCACTAAACCCGTCTGGACTTGGGCTCTTTTTGGTTGGGAGACCTTTAATGACTGCTTCTATTTCCTTAGGAGTTATGGGGCTGTTTAACTGGTTTATCTGTTCCTGATTTAACTTTGGTACCTGGTATCTGTCTAGGAAATTGTCCATTTCCTGCAGATTTTCAAGTTTTGTTGAATATAGGCTTTTATAGTAAGATCTGATGATTTTTTGAATTTCCTCTGATTCTGTAGTTATGTCTCCCTTTTCATTTCTGATTTTGTTAATTTGGACACACTCTCTGTGTCCTCTAGTTAGTCTGGCTAAGTTATCTATCTTGTTGATTTTCTCAAAGAACCAACTTTTGGTTCTGTTGATTCTTTCTATGGTCCTTTTTTGTTTCTACTTGGTTGATTTCAGCTCTGAGTTTGATTATTTCCTGCCTTCTACTCCTCCTGGGTGTATTTGCTGCTTTTTGTTCTAGAGCTTTTAGGTGTGTTGTCTGGCAAACCAAATCCAAGAGCACATCAAAACAATCATCAACCATGATCAAGTAGGCTTCATCCCAAGCATGCAGGGATGGTTTAATATATGGAAAACCACCAACGTGATCCATTATATAAACAAACTGAAAGAACAAAACCACATGATCATTTCATTAGATGCTGAGAAAGCATTTGACAAAATTCAACACCCCTTCATGATAAAAGTCCTGGAAAGAATAGGAATTCAAGGCCCATACCTAAACATAGTAAAAGCCATATACAGCAAACCAGTTGCTAACTAAATGGAGAGCAACTTGAAGCAATCCCACTAAAATCAGGGACTAGACAAGGCTGCCCACTCTCTCCCTACTTATTCAATATAGTTCTTGAAGTTCTAGTCAGAGCAATCAGACAGCAAAAGGAGATCAAGGGGATACAGATTGGAAAAGAAGAAGTCAAAATATCACTATTTGCAGATGATATGATAGTATATTTAAGTGATCCCAAAAGTTCCACCAGAGAACTACTAAAGCTGATAAATATCTTCAGCAAAGTGGCTGGGTATAAAATTAACTCAAATAAATCAGTAGCCTTCCTCTACACAAAAGAGAAACAAGCCAAGAAAGAAATTAGGGAAACTACACCCTTCATAATAGACCCAAATAATATAAAGTACCTTGGTGTGACTTTAACCAAGCAAGTAAAGATCTGTACAATAAGAACTTTAGGACTCTCAAAAAAGAAATTGAAGAAGACCTCAGAAGATGGAAAGATCTCCCATGCTCATGGATTGGCAGGATTAATATAATAAAAATGGCCATTCTACCAAAAGCAATCTACAGATTCAATGCAATCCCCATCAAAATACCAATCCAATTCTTCAAAGAATTAGACAGAACAATTTGTAAATTCATCTGGAATAACAAAAAACCCAGGATACCTAAAAGTATCCTCAACAATAAAAGGACTTCAGGGGGAATAACTATCCCTGAACTCAAGCAGTATTACAGAGCAATAGTGATAAAAACTGCATGGTATTGGTACAGAGACAGATAGATAGACAAATGGAACAGAATTGAAGACCTAGAAATGAACCCACACACCTATGGGCACTTGATTTTTGACAAAGGAGCCAAAACCATCCAATGGAAAAAAGATAACATTTTCAGCAAATGGCTCTGGTTCAACAGGAGGTCAACATGTAGAAGAATACAGATCGATCCATGCTTATCACCCTGTACAAAGCTTAATTCCAAGTGGATCAAGGACCTACACATCAAACCAGATACACACAAACTAATAGAAGAAAAACTAGGACAGCATCTCAAACACATGGGCACTGGAAAAAATTTCCTGAACAAAACACCAATGGCTTATGCTCTAAGATCAAGAATCGACAAATGGGATCTCATAAAACTGCAAAGCTTCTGTAAGGCAAAGGACACTGTGGTTAGGACAAAACGGCAACCAACAGATTGGGAAAAGATCTTTACTAATCCTACAACAGATAGAGGCCTTATATCCAAAATATACAAAGAACTCAAGAAGTTAGACCGCAGGGAGACAAATAACCCTATTAAAAATTGGGGTTCAGAGCTAAATAAAGAATTCACAGCTGAGGAATGCCAAATGCCTGAGAAACACCTAAAGAAATGTTCAACATCTTTAGCCATAAGGGAAATGCAAATCAAAACAACCCTGAGATTTCACCTCACACCAGTGAGCATGGCTAATATCAAAAAGTCAGGTGACAGCAGATGCTGGTGAGGATGTGGAGAAAGAGGAACACTCCTCCATTGTTGGTGGGATTGCAGACTGGTACAACCATTCTGGAAATCAGTCTGGAGGTTCCTCAGAAAATTGGACATTGAACTGCCTGAGGTTCCAGCTATAGCACATACCCAAAAGATGCCCCAACATATAACAAAGACACATGCTCCACTATGTTCATAGCAGCCTTATTTATAATAGCCAGAAGCTGGAAAGAACCCAGATGCCCTTCAACAGAGGAATGGATACAGAAAATGTGGTACAACTACACAATGGAATATTACTCAGGTATCAAAAACAATGACTTTATGAAATTCGTAGGCAAATGGTCGGAACTGGAAAATATCATCCTGAGTGAGGTAACCCAATCACAGAAAAACACGCATGGTATGCACTCATTGATAATTGGCTATTAGCACAAATGCTTGAATTACCCTAGATGCGTAGAACACATGAAACTCAAGATGGATGATCAAAATGTGAATGCTTCACTCCTTCTTTAAAAGGGGAACAAGAATACCCTTGGCAGGGAATAGAGAGGCAAAGAATAAAACAGACACAGAAGGAACTCCCATTCAGAGCCTGCCCCACATGTGTCCCATACATATACAGCCATCCAATTAGACAAGATGGATGAAGCAACGAAGTGCAGGCCTACAGGAGCCGGATGTAGATCGCTCCTGAGAGACACAGCGAGAACACAGCAAATATGTTCTGCAGCAAACCACTGAACTGAGAACGGGACCCCCATTAAAGGAATCAGAGACAGAACTGGAAGAGCTTGAAGGAGCTCGAGACCTCTTATGAACAACAATGCCAAGCAACCAGAGCTTCCAGGGACTAAGCCAATACCTAAAGACTATACATGGACTGACCCTGGACTCTGACCTCATAGGTAGCAATGAATATTCTAGTAAGATCACCAGTGGAAGGGGAAGCCCTTGGTCTTGCTAAGTCTGAACCCCCAGTGAACTAGATTGTTGGGGGGAGGGCGGCAATGGGGGGAGGATGGGGAGGGGAACACCCATAAAGAAGGGGAGTGGGAGGGATTAGGGGGATGTTTGCCCGGAAACCGGGAAAGGGAATAACACTCGAAATGTAAATAAGAAATACTCAAGTTAATAAAAAAAATATGTATTCTCAAAGTTAAATAGTCTGAGTGGGTTATAAGATTATACTAAGTTTTCAACCCTGCCAGTAATCTGAGAATGATCCATATATCTGTAAATATAGGAAGCCTAGCATGGCTTCTAGAACTGAGACAGGTTATAGAGACAATTTTCTATTTGCACAGTCCCTTGTGAGCAACACGTGAGAGCAAGTCTTCAGCCTTCTGGCCTAGGATCGTCAGACAGACTTTTGAAACACTGAATTTTGAAGGGCTAATCATTCTGGCTTGGCAGAAATTTTCAGCCAACTTATTCTGCAATGTTTCCTTTTCTGGACAGTAATTAGTCTGTAGAAGAATTGGAGCAATTTTTGCATAGTGCCTGTCTGCCACAATAAATCACCTCACATGGAGGTGGAGATTTTCAATTTCTGCTTTGAATATACCAAAGGGGAGCTGGTGCGAGTGGACATGTCTCAATAAAAGTTAAAGAACATTAAATGTCATATTTTGTGGACTTCTGGTATTTTTTAGAAACCATCTAACTATATAAGTAATCTGAACTGTTGTCGATTAATTATCTTAATAAATTATCTTGAAAGCATTCTAACAATAAACTTAGAGACATGAATTTGCTATTTGGCCTTAAACTCACGTGCTTAATCAGCTCTGCTTCGTTTTTTAATAGCAGAAAAGGACTGGGTATAAGCCATCTATGCTGAAATGTGTTGTATAGGCACAATACGTGTACATCAGAGTAACAATATTAATTTTAAATCAATGAGAAATTTATATTAAAGAAAATCTTAAAAATCTAAATTTGTATCAAATAAATTCTGTGCCAATGTAAAAGATCATAATTTTAGTTTAGTAATAAATATAAAAATAATTATGTACAGCTTAAAGAAACCATTGAAGAGTTTTTGCCCCAATTTCCTGGACTTTGGGGGACTAAAAGTAGTTATTCTGAGGTGGTTTTCTGAGGAATTTAGAAATGCGTATAATTTAACAGGGAGGAATTAGGTCAAACTGATTATACATAATCTAAGTCAGTGAAAAACCTTGTATTTATTAGTAAGCTAAAGTTATGATCTTTTACATTTGAAAGTATATTATAATACATTACATTCTTTCCCATGATCTCTTACGATGATCTCTTAAACAGTGAAGAAAATTTGTACATCTTTTAAACTCATCTATTATTTCTAGCTTTATGTATATAAGCTATTTAGAATTTGTCTATAGAGATATTCTATCTTCTGTTAATTAAGTAACCATTTGTCCTTTCATACTTTTCTTTATTTTTATATAAAGAAATATACTTGCATGCACTCTACATTCTCTTTACCAAATCTCACCATATTTCCTATAATACATCTCCTGACACCATGTCTTCATCTGTTTACCTTTTAGATCTCATCAAAGAATCAGAATCTAGTGTCACTCGTGAAGGGAATCTATTGAAGCACAAGCAAATTACCAAGGCAATACCCCCCCCCCAAAATGAATGATTCTTCATTCACCAGTAGCCATCAAATGCCAAAAGCCCCTCAATATGGCATTGGCAAGGGTTGGTCACCCCATCTAAGCCCTGACTCTAGCTGGCTTGATCATGTGAAAGTATTGTGTTAACACAGGTGCTGTGGGTTCATGAGTGTGATAACCATGAGCTGTCCAGAGGACAGCTTTTCATTCTCTGTACCGAACAGCTATCATAATTTTCTTGATACAATAGAGATCAATTCAATGTTCATTGCAAGAAGGCAGGAACATTCTCATCTAATTATGATGTAGATGTTATTAAAAATTTTAGTTTCTAAATGCCTTTTATTTATGTAAAATTCCAGAAAATTTTATTTCTGTTTATGGTCTGAAACATCTTCCTTTCATTCATAACAAACACAATGATAGTTCTAACTTTTGAAATGACATTATAATATAATGTATATGTATCAAACTTTTCTAAATTTGTGTGCATGTGTATCCCATTTTTAAGAGTATTAAGTTTTTTCATTCAGAGCCTGCCCCACATGTGGCCCATACATATACAGCCACCCAATTAGACAAGATGGATGAAGCAAAGAAGTGCAGACCGACAGGAGCCGGATGTAGATCGCTCCTGAGAGACACAGCCAGAATACAGCAAATACAGAGGCGAATGCCAGCAGCAAACCACTGAACTGAGAATAGGACCCCCGTTGAAGGAATCAGAGAAAGAACTGGAAGATCTTGAAGGGGCTCGAGACCCCATATGTACAACAATGCTAAGCAACCAGAGCTTCCACGGACTAAGCCACTACCTAAAGACTATACATGGACTGACCCTGGATTCTGACCTCATAGGTAGCAATGAATATCCTAGTAAGAGCACCAGTGCAAGGAGAAGCCCTGGGTCCTGCTAAGACTGAACCCCCAGTGAACTAGACTGGTGGGGGGAGGGCGGCAATGGGGGGAGGGTTGGGAGGGGAACACCCATAAGGAAGGGGAGGGGGGGGATGTTTGCCCGGATACCGGGAAAGGGAATAACACTCGAAATGTATATAAGAAGTATTCAAGTTAATAAAAAAAAAAGAGTATTAAGTTTTTTCTTAATGTTTTCTAGCTGTATTAATACAATCATAAGATTTTCTTTTTAAGTAAAATAACTTATGCATTATTTTACTAACATAAGTCTTAATTTTATATCTCAAATATTATTTTCTATTGCATACATAGATGAATTTTAGTTGTTAACATTTGGTTGATCAATTAGTTCCTTGTTTATTAAATTGTAAATTTATACTTTTGTGTTGAAACTAACTTTTGTAAAGTTTGCATACATAATTTTCATATTTATTCAGTGGATATCATGTGATTCATAAAATTCTTTCTCTTCAAATAACTACAACATAGATTTTGATTAGTTTAATGAACAAAGACTATTAAATGCACCTGTAGAAATTATTGATTTGAATATTGATTTGAATAACTCTAGATAATAATTTGATATTAAATACTGAGTAGGAGTGTGGGACTGCATTTTAACTATCTGAATTATGCTGTTTCTAGGTTATGTTAAATGACTTTTTTTATAGATATGTACAGCATTAACATGATGTATATTCAAATCATTGTTCTTTATCCTTCATTTTCTTTTTGACTTTTTTTAGTTTTTCATATTTAAAAGCAGTTTTAAGTATTTGCTTCATGCATCTGTACATGTGTGTACAAATGAGTACAGGTACTTGCAAAATGTAGGAGAGGGTACCCAATTTCCAGAGCTCGATTGACAAGTAGTAATGACCCACCAAGTATAGATACTGGACACTGAACTTAGGTTCTCTATGAAGGAAAACCCATGAGCCTTTTCTATAGGTCCTGATTTTAATTTTTCTTAAGGGTTTAGTTCTGTGTACCTTTCTTATTCACGAAAAAAACTTTGTCGAATTTGATACAAACAATTTTGTGTAAATATTCATCTTTAATTAATTGGGATTCAAAAATTTGGACTATATTTCCTAGTAAGATGATATCATACTGATATATACTATCACAAAATCCTGCATGAAGTCACCATGACTGAAAATAGGAATAGAGAAGGCTTAAAAAATTGTACTTCATTAAAGGTTGACATGTCCACGATTCCTCTCATTAAAGTAAACTCATATGTGGGAAAAGATACTTCAAATCAATCAGTTGAGGATTTGCATTATTCTTTTTTTTTTTTTTTTTTGGTTCTTTTTTTCGGAGCTGGGGACCGAACCAGGGCCTTGCGCTTCCTAGGTAAGCGCTCTACCACTGAGCTAAATCCCCAGCCCCTGCATTATTCTTATACTATCAACTCAGCTCATTTACATTCTACCACTGTGAGCAAATTCCCTCCCCAGGTGAATGCCATGTGGTTATTATCATTGTCTTTTTCAATTTTGCTGTACATATGGCCAGTTTGAAAAATTTGAAACTTAATGAGGCTTGAATGGACTAAGAAAGAATCACCAGTGTTTCATTTGCTCAGTCCTTTTTTTTCTTCGTTTGCAACACCTCAAATTGCCTTTATTTCAGTATGCATCCACATATCAATATTTAGTGGTCCTGAGCAGAGTGGGGAGCTTGTCAATGAGCCAGGAGCCAGGCCAACCTATATGCAAAGGATCTGTGAACATGGTGACACAGAGCTCCTCTGTGTCCCTGCCCAGGATCTGAGGAGCAACACTGAAACCCGAGTTGGCAGAGTCAGGGCCTCGTGCTCCAGCTGTCAGACTCTACTCCAGACCCGATGGGTGATCAGAGTGACTGAGAGCGCTGTTCAAACCTCTTCATCGTGTAAAAACAAAGCAATTATGGGAAAAGGAACCAACTCAGAACCATGTGCACCCAGGACTCTCCACGTGGCCTTTCTCTAGGCATATATCCAAGGACCCTGAGTGGTGGCCCGTCTGAGTCGCCCTGTGACTGCTCTGTTCACCTCTAGACCTGAGCTCAAAGCTCAAGAGCTGATGGTGGTGGCAGGGCCGCAGACCCAGCGCTCCCTTCCCAGGCTGGTGGCAGGTGAACAAGTGTGGTCCAGAGCTAAGGGAGGGAGGCCAGGCTTTTTCAAACTCATCTGATGGCTTCTGGCCACAGCAAGTGTTGGGTGATGATGGGCAACAAGGGACTTGAGGAGGGGAATGCAGCACCCCTTGATAAAGGTGGGGAGACTGGAAGCTCTGAATTCCTCACCCGAGGCCAATTTCAGGGGAGGGGAGGTTACAATCTAAGCTTTGACTAAGGGTGGGAGTGGAGGAGAGGGGACCATGGCTTGGATGGAGCAATCACTTAAGACTTAAGAAAGCATGGGTACACCCAGAGCACCCCAAGCCTAGTGGTGGTCAGTCCCACAGCTGCTACCTGAAACCTCCCCATCTATTCTAAGGCCACCATTAGCTGTGGCAGAGGGCGGGTCGGGCAAAGGCATACCCAGGCCAAGTTCCAGCAGCAGGTGATTGTGTGAGACGTGTCTGTCCACAGTTGCGTTAGCTGTGCCCACTGCTCCCAAAGGAAACCAATTTCAACACATCTTATGGATCCCATAAGTTCAACCAGGCAGACAGCAGTTGTACTCGACAGATGATGTTACACAGCACAAATTAGGTATTTAAAATTGAAAAGAAGTTAGTATCAGAGCAGTGTCTCAGGATGAAGTGTAAGTGGGGCTTCCTCTCCAGTACTTTGAGGTCTACAGATGGATCTAGAAAATTCACTACTGTGGAAAATGAAGACTTGGTTTGGATGGGGAAGGGAGGCCGGGGCCTTGGTGACTAATGGCTGTAACACTGTCCTTCTGGTGGCTGTGGCAGCTTCATGTTCTCTTTTGACATCATCAGGCGCCAAGTTCCTGCAGGATGACTTTGATGCTGTGGGAATTCTGTCACTTTGCCAGCACTGCCATGGCTCGTGGATCCACCACTCCATTGGAACTGCTCACGCCGTTCATATTGACTCTTGTTACAAATCTCACAGACTGGGATGCTTCTGGATACTAGAGTGGCCCACACTCTATCTTAAGGCTGCATATTCGGTTTTCATAAATTGTTCGTGGAGGCCCAATTATCATGCCTGTCCATCTTGTGAGTGTCATGTCCTCATCGTCCTCCAGACCCTAGCTAACTGTGCTGTCGCCTACTCCTTTCTGGCCTTCTTCCAGCCCTTCCAACAGTCAGAAATCTCGAAGGACTTTTACTCCCGAGCCTGTGGTGGCTGCCATCTTGCATCGCTATCGCTCGAAGTCAGTCCTTCCTTTCTTCCTCTACCCCTAGGTCCCTAGCTCCCTCTCTCTCTCTCTCTCTCTCTCTCTCTCTCTCTCTCTCTCTCTCTCTCTTTTTACCACAGGGTCTCATAAACCCCAGACTTGCCTGAAGCTCACTCTATATCCAGTGATGACCTTGAATGTCTGATATTCACCAATAAATTATAGATACGAACAACCATACCTGATCTTGTACAGTTTTGGAACTCATCCAAGGGTGTCTTCAATACTTGCATGTAGCTTGTCAAATGAGCAACTTACCAAATCTCTTCCTGTTTCTTCCTTGTTCCCTTAGTTCCTTCGTTCCTTCCTTCCTTCCTTCTTTCCTTCCTTCCTTTGTTCATTCCTTCCTTCGTTCCTTCCTTCCATGCTTTCTTTCTTCTCTTCTTTTATTTTCCTTCTGTTCTTTCTGTTCATGCATTTTGTTTTCATTTTGATTTTGAAGTTAAAAGCTATTACTGAAATTTTCACTTCTTGAAACCAGAAAGCATGAGCTGTAGAGCATTTAGACTTTCATATGTAGAAATCATTGTGTACCTATAGCAAAAACTATATACATTAAAGGTGACAGAAGCATTATTGTCTCAAAGTACTGGCTCTGTTCTTCAATTATTGTTAGAAACTTTTATTATTATTAATAGTCCACATAATCTAATATGTATACTATGAACATCTGCATTTTGAAAATGACAAAGGGGTATAAATTTCATTTTCAATGCAGTAACACAGAAACAAGCATTTTTCTAATATTCTCATTCTAGAGTTAATATTTTATCTATCATGCAAATGTATTTTAGAGAAATTCATTAAGGATTCTCCTCTTGCTTAATTGTAGGTGACATTATCAAAACTTCTGAGAAAAAAGAAATTCCAATGTGATTGTACTTAATATCTTAAAGTTGAAATTGGTACAAAAAACAACACTAGGATGAATTTTCTTGTAACTTCTGATTTCATTGAATAGGCATGAGATTAGAAATGGCTTGTGTCATTCTTAGAAGTTCTTACAAGAAAGTAACAGGAGAATTATTTTGGAGCTTCCATAATTCGTGTCATTATTTGAAGAAGATGCTTATCAGTTTTATCTGAGGTTACTGTCTAGGTGAGGTGTTTCCAGGATGTTTTCATCTTATTACAAGAAGTCACAGAGAGCAAGGTGACAAAGAAACTTTATTCAAAAGCAAAGTGAGAAACACTGGTATTCAGTGTAGCTTTAATTTGTGGACCTCTCGAGAAGGAGGAATTGTTTACTCAGAGTTCAGTGTGGATATTTCTGTTTTGATTGGCTTTTTTTGATTAAGCAAGCCTTAATTAACTGTGAACATCAATTTCCATGATGCATTTGATTTAATCAAATGCATATTCATTATCACTATGTATATGACATTAAACAGGATGTTTCCCTTGAAAGTTGTTCCAGAGGATTCAATACGACTTACTGAGTATATATTCTAAACTGTCTCAGGCCAGTTGAAACAGATTTCTCCCTCCATTATGTGGATATGCTCTTGAATACTTTTGAATGGAAGTTGATCATGAAAGAGAAGTTTATAAACAATTTATGCGCAGGGAGTCTTAGTCCATTGTTTGATACATATACAGCTTCATGCAGGTGAGATGAGGTGAGCAACTTCATTGTTAGGTATATTTCTGGAAGGTAGATTTTTATGCAGCCTAAGTCAAGTGAAGTCCCAGGTTGAAGTGCTTTTCCCATACCTGTATGCCTCATTCAAGGAATTTTAGTGCTTTTGCTTGTATCGTTACTTAGGCTACAGTACAGCTCACTGTTTCTTTGATGTTTGCTCAGACTCAGCTCAGTCAGTGACTGCATCTTAGTAGCTGCTGGACTTATGTGGCTCTTGTTCTTTGTCTTCCAATTTAATGGTAACTTCTTCAAGGATCAAACAATTTGGTCATTCTATGAATATTAATATAACTAGTCATAAGCCCTTATCAAATGATATCCAAGTCTCCTATGCTGACATAAAATGGAATTGTCACTCCAGAGGCTTGCTGAGCTTCAATATGAACTTCTAACTTCATGATGAGTAAATAACCTTCATCAATTGCTTATAAGAAATTCATTTAAATTTTGACAATTATGTTGGGCCAGCAAGAGGGAAAAAGGACTTGCAGAACAAGCTTAACACCCTCACTTTAAACATAGGAATCCATAGATAATGACCCATTACAGAAATTGGCCATCTGGCCTATAAACATGCTTTGGAATCAGAAGACCTACGTGAACACACACACATGCAACACACACACACACATACACACACACACACACACCCCAAAATAATAAACTAATGTTTTTTAAAAATTCTAATATTAATATGTCATGCCCTTTCTTTATTCTGACAACTGATTTATTTTACATATGTGGATTCATGGTTCACAAAATAGTATTCATGATCAATGGCAATTATAAAGGTCAAGTGGACATATCCATGAGTTCAAGGTTATAATTTTTTAATTTAATATTCCTCAGTACATGACCACCAAGAATTAGTGTGTGTGATATGGTGTGCGTGTGCATGTGTGTGTGTGTGTGTGTCTGTCTGTCTGTCTGTCTATGTCTTCATGCCTATGTGTTCAAGCAGAAGACAGAGAAAGTAAATAGTATTCTCTTTTATAACTTTCTACACAATTTTCTCAATTCAAAGCTTTTCACTTATACTGATGCTATCTTGCCGTGCACAAGCTCCAGAAATCCTTTCCCTGTCATCGTAGCACTGGGGTTATACCTGTATACAACCATGACTGTTTTAAAGTGCGGGCACAGAATTTTTTTTTTCCGGAGCTGGGGAGCGAACCCAGGACCTTGTGCTTGCTAGGCAAGCGCTCTACCACTAAGCTAAATCCCCAACACCGGGCACAGAAATTTGAATTCTTCTTCTCTTCTTTCTGCAGCAAATTCTTTCCCACACTAGGTTATCTCTTATCATCACTTCTGAGTAATTCTGAAGACTGCTGTTTTCACTCTCTGTAAACTTGGTAAATTATATTTACAGTCAGGATTTGGAATTTCTGAGGTCTGACAATAAAACCTACCCCATGTCGACTAAGAGCTTTTAGAATGTGGCCATTGCTATTTACTTTTCATAATTTCAAATGTCTCCTCCTAAACAGAAATCAATGTGTTTTGATAATCATAATCTAGAATGTTTCCAACTGATTTAAAATGTTACTTCAAATTGTTAATTCATTTCTTTTTTTTTTGTATCATGACATGACTTGGGCTTCTGGAAGTTCAAGGAGAAATAAAAGTTTAGGCACACTGTATCTACACAGCTAAGGCTTAAGCAGCCAACAAGCATTTCTCTAACTGACATGTTTACAAAGGTGTCCTGTGAAAAAATAAACTAAAAAAGTCAGAAATTTTGCTAGTTCTGGGTACAAGTAGTTGAAATGACGGATCTTCTCTGTCAGACTGAGGATTTCCTCCCGATGTACTGCAGTGTCAGCAATCAGTGTTGTCTCTTTTCTCTTGATCCATCTGACTACTTCCAGATACCTGATCTAACTGAAGCGGTGATTTGAAATATTGCTGCATTCACTGGCCATTTCAGTATAGAAAGGACTGGAAATGATATTTAAAAGGAGAAGACTCAAACTGAGCAAAGCATACTCTAGCTAATGCTGCAAGGTAACATGGTGATCAACATAGTTGGTTTCGGACAGACCTGTGTTTCATCTGTGGATGTCTAAAAGTTATAACACTGTGAAAATCTACATATTTTTAGAGATGTAACATTCCTCCTCTGTTCACTGTGAGGATAAAATTAAATTGATCATGCAATAGTCGTAGTGGGAACTATGTCAAACTAATAACCATACATGATAGCAATTGTTATTTGGACTCTCTTCTTGATGCTGTTCTTTCACAGAAAGTCTGTTGTCAATTAGTATTCAAAATATAACTGAAAAGAATGCCTCTACTGAAAACAGTTGCTTATCTAAAACCTCATAGAATACATATTCTATGAAACTCCACATGACTTTTCCTCTTTTTCTTCTTCTTCTTCTTCTTCTTCTTCTTCTTCTTCTTCTTCTTCTTCTTCTTCTTCTTCTTCCTCTTCCTCTTCCTCTTCCTCTTCCTCTTCCTCTTCTTCTTCTTTTTCTTCTCCTCCTCCTTCTTCTTCATTCTTCCTCTTCCTCCGACTCCCTCCTCCCCTCCTCCTCTTCTTGCTCTCTCTCTCTCTCTCTCTCTCTCTCTCTCTCTCTCTCTCTCTCGCACACACACACACACACACACACACATTCATATCACAGCTCTACTTGTTCAGTTTTCACAGGTAAAGACACTGTGTGTCATGTACAAAATCCCCATGCAAATTAATTTTAGCTAACAAACCAGTCAAGCATTTTGCTCCTTCCCTTTCTAATTTGTTTGGCATGCTAATCACTATACCACACTTCCTTGACAACTGTTTTGTCTTGCAAATTCACAGATGCACACTCAGTGTAATAGCAGTTGACCAGGAGAGATTTTGCTAAAGTGTGTGTTGTTTTGTTATATCCAGGTTCCTTTAATTAAAATTTCAGACCTATGATATATCCTTATGGAAAGCTGCACTTTGTTTACACTGAAAATACTATCTTTTAGAAATATTAAGGGTTGATGCTGAAAAGATGGTTTAGTCAACAAAGGGCTTGCCACACTACATCAAGACCTGAGTTTGAGCACCAGAAACCATGTGCTGCAGCTTGATTTCTATTACTAGGGCAAAACATCATAACCAATTACAACTTAATACAGAAACACTTTGTCTTAAGATTAGATCATCATAAGGGAAAGTGGAGGCAGAAACTTGAAGATAGAAACCAAAGCTGCCACAAAGAAACACTGCTTAATTGTCTGTTATCCATGGCATTCTCAGCCTGCTATCTTCTACAACCGAAGACAAACTGCCAAGGTGAGGCCCCACAATATTCCTAACATTAAAAAATGTATTCACTTAATAGTGGTATAAATGTGTGAATAAACAACCTCTTTTCTTTTACATTGTATTTGAGCCCCACTCTGTGAGACAGAATTCATATCTGACACTGATAAAGTAGCCACAAACCTGATAATATATATATATGTATATGTATATATGTATATATATATATGTATATATATGAATGTGTTTGCGTGTGTGCGTATTTTCACATACATTAAGAGAAAAGCAATAATTGTATTATTGTAAAGGAACATAGCAATAAAGTGATGGCTCCTGCTAATGTACTGTTGTTATACGTGTAGATCTGTGCCATGTTCAGCCTTCGTAAGAGAAGCTTTCTTTCAGTTGAAGGGGACTAATATAGAGTTCGGATAGTGATGGAATTTTGAGCTCTCTATCATAAGTGAGATTTTTTTATCATACCCCTTACCTAAAATGTCAGGCATCTGTATGGAAGAGGAGGCAGAAAGAATGAAAGAGCCAGAGTTAGGTGATGACTTCAAAGAAACCGTATTTTCAAAACACAATCATACAGATACACATATGAAGTCATAGGAACTCTGACAGCTTGCACAAGTTATGCGCAAGCTCAAACCACATTAAAAAGCTAGCACTGAGAAGGAAACATATATACAAAGTCTCATCCCCAGGCAAGAAGCTGTTGGTGATTGAAACTTGCTGACAAAGTGAAAACCAATTTTCTCCAAAGGAGTATCATGGTATACCAACTTCACTCACTATAAAGGAAAAAAAAAAAAACATGCCCTGGAGTGTTGGGCAGCACATTGTTGACTCTACAATTCTTTGTGTGTCTCTGTGTATACCTTGTCTTATTTTGTTTGTTTGGGTATTATTTTGTCTTATTACTTTTGTGTTTATTTTTAGTTGATTTTTGGGTAGGCTTTATATTCTTAAGAAAGGGAAAGATAGAGTTCTAGAAAAAGCATAAACACGGATTTGTAGATAGGTTTGGAGTATTTGTGTAGATTTCAATGAGAAGAAAAAATATAACCAAAATGTATTTTCTGTAATTTTATTTTTTAATTAAAGAAGTAAAACTTTAAATAAATAAATAACAAATAAGGTAGGAAAGAAATGAAGAAGACTTTGGATGGCAACCTCTAGTTTCTACAGTCACCTATACCAAAAGGAATGCACACTAAGTAAACACTAAAATTCTACAAATAACAGTGGATAATAAAAACACTACACTCACAAAAATAGAAAAAAATTAGGGTCTATCAAGTAACATGGAGAAAGTATCATTGTATTGCCATAAAAATTTACTTAAAAATATGATAGTTTAATCTTGTATGTTTTAGAAAAGTTGGAAGGCATAAAAGGTTTGGCCTTTCAGGCCTTTTTTTATTTTTCGAAAAGAGTTTAATTTAAGAAACACGTCTATCTGGGTTGGGGATTTAGCTCAGTGGTAGAGTGCTTGCCTAGCAAGCCCAAGGCTCTGGGTTCGGTTCCCGACTCCCCAAAAAAAAAAAAAAAAAAAAAAAGAAACTCATCTATCTGCAGCATGGTCTTTATACTGAAAGCACAAATTCTTATTTTATTCTTTTCATGGCTATTTATACTCATCACGGTGATTAATTTTGTTGTCAACTTGACAGGATCTAAAATCACCTAGGAGACAAACTTCAGGAAATATCTGTAATGTGGGTTCTGAATTTAATTGATTAATGGGGAAAGACTCCACCTATGTATAGGCAACATCAGCATTCACCTCTTTCTGCTTGCTGACAATAGAGGGTGGGTTACTAGCTGTGTATTATTACTTCTCCTGTGCACTGTATCATGAACTCTAATCTCAAATAAGCCATTTATTTATTAAGTAGTCTTTTTCAGATATTTTGGCATAAGAACAGGCAAAGGGAAAAAGATATTTCATGTATAATTTGTCATAATTATACAGATAGGATGTTAGAACGAAAAATGGTCCTTTGTCCTCATGTCCAGTGAAGACATTGGCAAGTTGGATCCTTAGATAATCCCAATTTGGTCCTAACAAATATTCCTTGGCCATAAGGTAAAAACTAACTTTAATCTATTTCTAGATTATATTTGATATTAAAAACTATATTGGACCCACAGATAAGTTTACATACATCTATTTCTTGCCCTTGGTTTTATCTTCTCTGTAAAGTATGACATGGGTATGTCTGAATATATGTTTCCTCTTTATGTGGTAGAATCTTTAAATAGAAGAACCTAGCTTTATGATAACACATACTGCTCTTCTTTTTTTTATCTTTATTAACTTGAGTACTTCTTATTTACATTTCGATTGTTATTCTCCTTCCCGGTTTCTGGGTCCAAATCCCCCTAAACCCTCCCTGCCCCTTCTATATGGGCTTCCCCTCCCCATCCTCCACCCAGTACCACCCTCCCCCCAACAATCACGTTCACTAGGTGTCCAGTCTTGGCAGGACCAAGGGCTTCCCCTGCCACTGGTGCTCGTACAAGGCTATTCACTGCTACCTATGAGGTTGGAGCCCAGGGTCAATTCATGTATAGTCTTTGGGTAATGGCTTAGTCCCTGAAAGCTCTGGTTGGTTGGCATTGTTGTTCATATGGGGTCTCGAGCCCTTTCAAGTTCTTCCAGTCCTTTCTAAGATTCCTTCAACGGGGGTCCTGTTCTCAGTTCAGTGGTTTGCTGCTGGCATTTGCCTATGTATTTGCTTTTTTCTGGCTGTGTCTCTCAGGAGCGATCTACATCCGGCTCCTGTCGGCCTGCACTTTTTGCTTCATCCATCTTATCTAGTTTGGTTGGTGTATATGTATGGGCCACATGTGGGGCAGGCTCTGAATGGGTGTTCCTTCTGCCCCTGTTCTAAACTTTGCCTCCCTATTCCCTGCCAAGGGTATACCTGTTCCCCTTTTAAAGAAGGAGTGAACACATACTGCTCTTATTTTGTGTGTGTGTGTGTGTGTGTGTGTGTGTGTGTGTGTGTGTGTTTGTGTGTGTTGTGTGTGTGAGTGTGTGTGTGTGTGTGTGTGTGTGATATACATGATAATGTCTGGGTATGTTTGGTGACAGAGGACAGAGGAAGTCCCCTCTGAGGACTGCAATTGGTTCCTAGAAGTAGGCAGCCTTGAACGATTTGAAGTGGGGAGTCTGACGTTTATGTTGTTCCTTTTGTTTTGCTTTTGATCCCCCCCACCCCCCATGCATCTCAGGTTGGCCTCTAACCTCATAATGGAGGATGATCTTGAATCTCTGATCTTTTTGACCTGACTGACCTGTGCTGAGATAGTGGGTGTGCAGCGTCACACCCTACCCATTTGATGGGAACTGAACCGAGAGTGCAGGCTGACCAGGCACTCTACTAGCTGAGCCACAGTCTTTCTGGTGACCTTAGTTAGTAAGGATCGAAGGGCAAACTACTTAGACAACTGTTAAATAGTCTGTTTGTTCACACCATCAGACTTCTCTTTAAATTTTTAAAATTGTGTTTATGCACATGGGTCATATGCCTACACACGGTTGCATGCAGTGCCCATCGAATACCCTGGACCGGAGTACCTGCAGTTGTGAGCTGTCATGTGAGTGCTGGGAAATGAACATGGGTCCTCTGGAAGAAGAGCCAATGATCTCAACCAGGGAGCCATCCCTCTGCCCCCCTCTCCGTACCTTCTTGCAGGACTGTTTTATACTGTCTTCTCGACACAGTCCCACAGGATAAGTACAGTAATAACTTTATATCACAGAAGAGAAAATAATTTCCAAATCTGCCTTAAGTGAGGCAAAGTCACCTTAGAAGACATACTTTTCCCCTTTCTTACACTTTTCATGCAAGACACATTTTTTTTTAATTAACTTGAGTATTTCTTTTTTTTTTAATATTTATTTATTTAATGTGCATGAGTACACTGTAGCTGTCTTCAGACACACCAGAAGAGGACATCAGATTCTATTACAGATGGTTGTGAGCCACCATGTGGTTGCTGGGATTTGAACTCAGGACCTCTGGAAGAGCAGTCAGTGCTCTTAACCACTGAGCCATCTCTCCAGCCCCAACTTGAGTATTTCTTATATACATTTCGAGTGTTATTCCCTTTCCCGGTTTCCAGGAAAACATCCCCTCCCCCCTCCCCTTCTTTATGGGTGTTCCCCTCCCTACCCTCCCCCCATTGCTGCCCTCCCCTCAACAATCGAGTTCACTGGGAGTTCAGTCTTAGCAGGACCCAGGGCTTCCCCTTCCACTGGTGCTCTTACTAGGATATTCATTGCTACAAGACCCATTTTCTGTACACGAATCATATAAGTAGTTACAGTTACAATCGCTGCGCTTTTTCTGAAGACATCTAATAAATAAGGTTAGCGTTTTAGTGTTCATTGTGGCTTTGGTGCTAGGTCAGTTCTTGGAGCCATATTCAAAGGAACTGTGAACTGGAGTGAAGTTGCTGTGAAGGATGTTTCTGATGATAACCTCACTATGAAATTACTGTTCTGCTGCTCCCAAGGAAAATTCAGCTGAATTAGCTAGCCTCTTGCAACAGAAAAAACAAACAAACAAACAAAACAATTAGAGCAAGAAGCATTTGCACAGAGGCTCCGAGGTCTTGAGGCTGCGGTGGGTCCCAAGTGTTTTAGTGTTTATTTGACATGAAGGTTACAGCCCCAAAGTGATGAGTTTACTACTTAGGATTCTCATTTCATTAGCATCATTTCATTAGAAACAGTCTTTGACAGTTTCCTTTTGGTGTCCATGCATGCGATACCTCTGTCTCTGTGTGTACCTGCACATGTGTGAGCACGTGCAGGCACACACAGACATTCATGCATGGCTCACATTTGTGTGGAGATGCATGTGTGTGCAGACCAGAGAAGAACTTTGAGTGTCATTCCTTAGTCACTATCCACCTTTTAAAAATTATGTATTTGTTCTGCGTTCGTGTGCATGGTTTGACACTGTGGTAGTCACAGCACAACTTCAGAGTCAGCTCTCTGCTAATCCCCCTTGATGGGGTCTGGGAATTGAGCTCTGGTCATCAGGCTTCTGAGGTAAGTGCCTTTAATCTGCTGAGCACTCTATCCAGCTCCCTTTCAAATCATTTCCAGGCACACCTCCCTCTGACCCAGTACTCAGCAGCTAAGCCAGGATTGATTGCTGGGTGACAAGGCTTGTAGAGTTGCCTTCCTTCTTATGGGACTACACATCTGGGACTGACAGACACCATGACTGTTTTTGTTCAGTGTGTATTCATTCTAGGGATCAAACTCAGGTGCTTATGCTTGAATAGCAACTCCTCACACAACCATATTCCCAGCTCTTCCTTCAATTTTGCAGTTCTGGGACTTGAACACAAGTCCTCACGAAGGTTAGCTAAGTAAGTCCTTCATGAATGAGCAACACCTATAGGCACAGTAATTCTTTCATTACACATTCCAATTACCTGTGAAGTCAGGAACAAGGCAGAAAACACTTGAAGCAGTGGTCTTGGAAAACACAATCCCTCAGTCTTCATTTTCTAAGCTGTAGATTGACATGGTAGTGCTGACTTTTTAGGGTTGTCATGAGAAATAACCAAGGCGATGTGTTGTTCCTGCCATGTAACAATCTTGTGGTAGAACTCCTTTATGTAAGGACTTGGTTGTTTTATTTCATTTTATTCTCTCTCTGTGTGTGCATGTATGTGTATGTATTTGTTTACATGCTACATGTGAATATGTATGTCTACGTATGGTGTGTGTGTATGTAAATAATCTATGTTTATGCTGTATATGAAATTGTGTGTCTGCATGTTCATGATGTGTATGTATGTCTGCATTTGTGCATTATGTGTGTGTTTGTACATGTTTGTATGTGATGTGTGTGTCTGTGTATGGTTTATGTGTATGATGTGTGTATATGCATGATGTGTGTGATTGTATATGTGTATAAATATGTGTGTGTGACGTGTTTGTCTGTGTATGGTATGTGTGTATGATGTGTGTATATGCATGATGTATGTGCTTGTGTGTGTCTGTATGGTGTGCTTATATGCATATGGTGTGCGCATGTTGTGTGTGAGTATGTGTGTTTGTATGGTATGTGAATACTGCATTGAGGCCACTTGTGTGTGCATGATATATATGTGGGGTGTGTGTATGGTATGTGTGTAGGACATGTATGGTATGTGGTTTTGTATGATTTATGTGTGCACGTAGCAGGGTGCACTTGCAGAGATTGGGAGAAGATCCTTCCACTACCAGTTCTCTCCTTTTACATGGGTTCCTGGAACTGAACTCAGATTTCAAGGCAAGGGATTTATTTACCTTTCGAGCCTTCTCTGGCCCTCTTTATAAGTACTTTTTAAATGCAGGGTTTTCCAAATTACTGTTTTTGGTTTTTTCCCCTTTGTTTTTCTTATCTTTTTGTAGGGGAATTCGGTAGGGAAAATTTTGTAGCTTTCTTGTTTTTTAACTTTCCCAAACAACCATATTGTTCTTCAGATATTGCCATAGGCTGAATGGGCTTCAGGACTTGTTCCATTCGATGAAGTTTTGAGCACAAGATGTGTTTTCAATTACTCCAGTGGAAGGCTCTTCTGAATACTTTGAAGACCCTGGGATTGAACTCTTGCTTTGATAGATTTTATTTTATTTTTGAGGTAGATTTTGGCACACACCAATCTCCTTTGCCTGGAAGATTCTGTGATCTCTACATAGTTTTCTTACATCTGTTATAGTAATATTAATATTAGTCACTGGAAATGATATCAGAGGAATAATATCTTTACAGTGTGAAATATTTCTGCTCTCTTCATTCCCTCCAGGATGTTCACATTGGGTGTGACAGAGTGTTCTACCTGGCATGCAAGAATGGCATGGTGCAACTGCATTACTAAAATGAACAAATGTACATTTAGTTAACATGAGATTTCTTAAACTGTCACTTCATAGAGCAAAGAGGTTATGGCCGGAAGATCTGAGTAAGGATGGGTACCGTTTTTTGTTGTTGTTTGTGTTGTTAGGGTTGTTGTTGTTGTCGTCGTCGTCGTCGTTGCTCTGTGTGTTTTTGGTGTCAGGGGAAGGCTGTTGTGTTCTCACTGGGGAGGAGGGTGTTATCCAGAACTCAGTTAGATAGTATGTTGAACGTTTTTGTTGATGAGGAATTTCATTTGGGTTGGAAGGACCACAGGAATGGAAACTGAGTGTGAGTGGTAGGAGAGCTTGCCCTAGTCTGGGCTGCATCCTGGGAGAGGGATGGCAGCGTGGAAGTTGCTTCAGAAAAGGATGGAAACATTGTATCTGTAGCCAGGAAGCAGAGAAAAATGGGTGTTGTTTCTAAGCTTTCTTTCTTCTTTGTATGCAGTGCAAGCCTGAGCCCAGGGAATGGTGGTGTCTATATTTAGAGTGGGTCTTCCCTCCTTAATTAATCTAATCAAGATACTTTATCAGAGACATGCCTGGTGACTGTTTCCTGGGTGGTTGTAGATAGAGTCAGATTGACAGCTAATAGTATGCATCACAGCTGGTCCCTGAATGCTTTAACATGGAATGGTGTGTGTTGAGTTGGTGCAGAGGTGACAGTTGTTGAGCAAGAACTTTGGATTTAGCGGGAGCTTTTAATTTAGGGATCTAGAGTCCACAGAAACAATACGTGTGTAATTTACCACATGTCAGTGAAGACAGAGAGGATAGAAAATAACTAGATATATGAAAATGGGTTGAAGAAAACTGCTTAGGTGTCCTTGAAGACTACATATGAAGGAGGATACACTATGCCATCGTGAAAGCATTAGGCATTCTCTTAACTCTGCAGTACAGGGGTGAATTTGGAATACCCCAAGCCCATCAGTGTCCCCATGGGAATGGGGAAAAAGTAACATACAACCAAACATTGGAGGCCAGAATCAGTGGCCTTACACCTCCAGAGAATGTGTCCTTAAGGAAGACTGAGCATTGAACTTTGTCCCCCAGGAAGGAATCACCTCATTTCTTATTTTGTTATCATTTTGGTAAGGCTGAATAGACAAATCCCTTGTTTAAAGATGTCATTCTGCTGGTTGATGTTTTACCCTTGTTGGATGATATGTTTGAGAAGCCTTTTGGTTTTCTGTCTGAACAGGAAACTGGAGAACTTTCAGCTGGGCAACTGTGACCTGATCCTCTTTGTACTGCTCCCCAACCTGTGGAGAGCTCCTCTCCTAGCTGGCAACTCTCTCTTTCTCTTTGGGGAGGTTGCGAGGCCATGACTCTTGTACAGGTTTTGGCAGTGCAACTGAGGGCTTACCTTCAGAAACGGTGTGGAGGACTCTTGGAAAACTTGTCTCTGGGAATGTGAGGGCCTTTCCCTTTGGAAGAGTCAGACAGAGGGGGTCTCTAAGGAGGGGCTTTTCAGGGCCTATGAAGTGGCCTCTTAGCGATTCTGTGTGGAAGTCTGTATCCCTTACAAGGGGTTCATGTGTGGCAGATTTCAAGCAGCTCAACTCTTCCTTAATGTACTTTGGGATCATAAACTATATTAAAAGGAAGTTTTTGTTGTTTTCTCTTCTGTTATTTGCCTCTTTTAGTGGGGATGAGGAAATTAAAAACTCCCCATCTGAAGTGAGTGCTTCGCCAAAAGGTGACACAGAAAAGACATAGAGCAAGTAAGGCACTACATGTGCAGATCTCCAGGTTAAAAGTCAGGCTCTCCCATCACAGCCTCCTCACTTCTTACCAGACCTCCTCCCCACTGCCTTCTGATCTCCACATGTAGACAGCCCTTATCATATGGAATTTCTCAAATTTAGTACCTTGGTTCTCTCGTATCTTGTGAAGTTGATTGTGGCCACCATACCAGGAGCCTCCACAGTTGGTTATTTAAGGATGGGATTATTAGTTCGGCTTTTTATCTCCTACTTGAACTTTGTTGTGACTGAAATAAAGCTTTGGCAGCCTCTGGCCCTACCCTGACTGATGATGGATGATGCATGTTCCTTGTGTACCTGAGTTGGAAACTTAGAGGTTTTGACCTTTCTGGGGAGGGTCAAGCCCCGAAGATGACACACTTGAGGACTACAGCTGCAACAAATGTAGAATGTGGGGACTGAATTCATGAACTTTGTTTTGAAAAACAAGGAAGGTAAGCAGACTCTTCCATTTAGAGAATACAGAGGATCTACAGAGTTTTTTTTTCTTGAAGCCATATTAATATCTGCATTTCTTTGTCTTATTACCCAAACCTCAAAGCTGTACTTTAGCATTAACTGTCAGAAAGTTAAAAGTAACATTTGAGATGTTCTAGAACAAGGCAGAAAAAAACACAAGGACACATTCCTTCCTTGTATTCAGTTTTGAGGTTCTTGTTGTGTCAGTTTGTCTTGTTTAGCAAAATGAAGAGGTAATGATACCAATAAGTGATTTCTTTTTATTCTTGTCATCCACCTTCTTTATAAAGCGAGTATTCGTAAGAGAAATGTCTCCCCAGTTCCCTATTAAATTGTAAAGCATATATGATCTAGTGAGAAAAGCCAACTACAGAGTCTAAGACAGTGGAGCATCCCTTAACTAATTCTTTGGTGGAAGAAGGTGGTAGTGGCAGAAAAGGTCCCTTTGAAACTCAGTAAATGAAATATCAGGGAGTAATTGCACAGTCACCCTGGTGTTAATTCAGACTCCAACTCTCATCTAGGTCTGCTTTGGCTCCCACAGTGTTTCTCTTCATTCATTGGCTGCCACTGTGATGCTACCCTACCCAACTCTGATGTCTTGGACACTCTCCTTTTTCTGTGGCCTCTGCCACCATGTCTGTCCCCAGTCACTCTCCTAAAATTCCAGTCCAGGCTGTTTCTCTCTCCTATAATTCAGGCTCTTGGGGCCTAGTTTTTTGGCTCTGTCCTGACTGCAGCATCAAACATAATGTGGTTTAGCAGGTACCCAACCCCGATGAATTAATATTCAGATGAATTAGTGAGTGGAGGCCAAAGCCAAATCAGACAACCAACAGGAGCCAAATACATTACTGGAAAACCAACATAGTGGATGCCGAAGGATGGAAGGGGTTCCACAGGGAATCATAGTCCTCGATCCCCAGGAGGCAGTGCTTGTTGGTTAGGATTTTCTTGGTGCAGGGAAATATGGACACAGCATCAAAGCACTTAGTAGGAGTGGGGACCCTTAAACACTGTGTAGAGGGCTTAGTGGAGCTGATCCTGGGAAGGGAGATTGGGTCAGAGCAGGTGTCCAGGTATGGCTTGTTTGGTAGAGTTCAGATGACTGTCTGTTGCAGCTGATGAACTGTTGGGTCTGGCTGGCTTCCACCATTAATCATTCAGTCCCTGGGTCTCTTTCTTCATCTGCAATGTGACAAGATAATTCTCGTTGTAAAGAGATTGAAAGGGAAAGGGAGTTTGGCTGTGAAATAAGTATGGACGCCTTTTGATCAGCTGCTTCCTGACTGAGTATTGCCTGCAGTAGGCAATGGGTGGATGCATAGATGGATGGATGCATGTCTTGCTGGATGCACGGATGTTGGATTCATGGATGGATGGATGGATGGATGCATGGCTGGCTGACTGGATGCATGCTGGATGGATTCATAGGTGGATGGATAGATGCATGCTGGATGGTTGCTTAGATGGATGGATGGATGCATGCATAGATGGATGGATGCATGGCTTGCTGGATGCATGCTGGATGGATGCATAGATGGATGCATACATGGATGGATGCATGGATGTTGGATGCATGGATGCATAGATGGATGCATAGATGGATGCATGGCTTGCTGGATGCATGGCTTGCTGGATGCATGGATGGATGGATGCATAGATTGGATGGATGCATGGGTGGGTGCATGCATGGATGCTAATATGATATATGGATGTGAAAGCCGTTCAGACACAAAATAAAAACTGAGGGTATAGGAATGAGCAAGTCAATTTTGTTCCTTGTCCAGAACTCTCAAAAGAGTTTGGACTGGAGAAGCTTACAACCTTACCATTTTTAAATACACTGTTTTAATGTTATTTGTTGAGAATTTCATACATTGATATAGTATATTTCATTATATCCACTTGAATAATCCCTTGAATACAGGGAAGCCTACTCATGAGTGAGGGGCCACCACTGCAGCATGGTCCACTCACTAGGGACCATACCCCTAAAGAAACCCCACCCCTAGCAGTTCTCAAGTGACAGAATCTTCTCAGCTGCAGGCAGGGGCTTCAGTGCCCTACCACATCCATGCGGGAATGTTGAGTGCTTTGTTCTCCTGCTGGACAACAACTGCACTGAGTTTGTGAGTTCAACGACCATATCATGAGAACATGTCATTGTTTGGATCCAACTCCTTCTGACCTTTGGCTCTTAAACTTTTTCCACCTCTTTTCTTTCCAATATTCCCTGAGCCTTGAGGGAACTTGATATGGTGGGAGCTTCTGTGGCTGAGCTCTCCACAGAGAGTTCATTCTCAATACTCGGACTAGTTATGAATGTATATTAACTACCATCCACTGTATGAAGATGCTCCCCCAATGACCACCGAGAGTTGTGTTAATCTATGAGCTTGTAACTGGTATAGTTTGATAATATATATCCATTTAAGAAAATAGTAGTTATGGTTCACTCCCAGGGCTTATGAGCCTCTCTGCCATGGTCTCCTGACCAGATTTACAATGCCAGGTAAAAGTTTCCTCTTGTAGTGCAGACCTTGAATCCACCCAGAAAATGATTGGTGATCCTCATTACATTCCTGCCATTTATGGCCCACCCATGAGTACATCTTGCCAGGGCTTTTGTTATGTAGCCCTGAGTAGTCACAGTGGAGTGAGAATAGTCTGCATAGCATCTTCTAGCATCATAAAGGGTGGCTATCAGGGGTGGAAGCTTCCTGCTAAGTACTGTCCAGGCAGGTCTGTGTGATGTCTTCAAGTTCTTTGACCTACATGTGTGGTGTCATCAGCTATAGGATCTTACCATCACATTCTGATGGGTAGCCCTGAGCAATGAGAATTGACAACTCTGGTATCGACCAACAACTTGAGAGCAAGGTGTCCTACATCTAGCTCTGGACTTTCTGAGAACTTGTAGCCAATGGAAGGAGAATTACCCACCTTGTAACTTTTGTTGTAAGTTGGCAAGTAGCTTTTCATATGGCTTTTGTATTTTAATGTTCATGGACGTTTTACCTACTTGTATGTCTGTGTGAGGCTGTCAGAAATCCTGCAACTGAAGTTACAAGCAGGGGTGAGTTACCATGGGTGAGTAGGTGCTGGGAATTAAACCCAGGACCTCTGGAAGAGCAGCCTGTGCCCTTAACTGTCCGTCTCTCTGGCCCTTTATATGGCTTTTTCAAATATCTTTAGTGTTAGTTAGTTCTTCTTCATCCTCTTCCCTGCAATCCTAAAGATTTTAAACCAGTGTTTCATTTATGCATTATTTAACTATTGATCTAAATTGGTAGAAAAGATTAAGAAAAACACATGGTTTACAAAATTATATTTGTAATTTGAAGAGGGGATTCTAAAGGCGATTATGTTCAAAACCAACATGGGGAAATCCTAAAAAGGATCTGGCCTCTGCCCCCTTGTTGGAACACCTTACCTGTGTTCTGATTTTCTTCTTTTGTTTATTTCTTTGTTTAAGGGTGTCTGCAATTCCTTTTTGTCCACAGGTGAACACTTTCCAGGCCGTTCTGGCATCCGATGAATGTGATTCCTATGCCCTCTTTCTCTATCCTCCCAATGGTCTTCAGTTTTTGGAACTCACCCCAAAGAATCCTACATTGTCCAGCCGCAGCTTCCTGTTAAGGTGGGATTCTGCCAAGGGGAAGCAGATGATGTGAAGAGAAAAGCCC
The DNA here is from genome assembly GCF_021556685.1 of Rattus norvegicus. Classification (NCBI taxonomy): domain Eukaryota; kingdom Metazoa; phylum Chordata; class Mammalia; order Rodentia; family Muridae; genus Rattus; species Rattus norvegicus. Next base: position 635,761 of record NC_141535.1, on the reverse strand, counting down.
TGTATTTCAGCCTGACTAACAGTGAGCAGTCGGTGAAGAATCTCTACCAGTGAGTAATGTGGAGTGTGTGACTGTGGTATGCACTGGAAGGACATTTAGTAGGGACACTATCTCTACTGCCCAGAATCCATTTGATAATAACATTTAGTGGCTTCTAAGAAAGGCGCTGGTTGAAATCCAAGAGCTAAGCTGGACCTCTGGAGCTTCAGGCTGTCCAAGATTTAAAGATTCTTTCTTTTTCCTGCACTATCTGTCAGGCATAGAAACCAGAAACAGCAGTGATTATATGTTTTTGCAGAACTACTGGGGCTTGCTGTGAAAAACATTGTTCTTGGGGCTACATAAAAATATCCAGTCATAACTAACTGCCTCAGTGGATGCTTTTCTGGAGAGGAGGCATCATGATTCAGTCTTTCAAACAGGTATTGTTAAGGATTAAATTATGAGTAGTATAATGGGGCGGAGGTAGATGAGGCTTTTATTCGTCTCAGGTTTCTCCTGGCACCATCACCAGAAATCATGCTGACTGGTTTACCCACAGCGTTGCCAGAGACAAATCCATTTCTTAGACTCCCCAGTGGGTTATTCTGCTAGTGCTGCAATAGGCTATTCCGCAGGTATCTGTCCAGTTGGTGCTCCTAAGAGACTATAGACTTCAGGTGGGCTCTTTTGTCTTTGTATTTTGCAATACTAGCTTAGCTCACAGTAGTTACATTGTGGCTTCCCATAGTTGCTTCTCAGTCAAACTAGATCATGGGCAGATAGAGTGACAGATCAAAAATTTGCCAATCACTTTATCTGCAGAGCATTGTGATAAAACCCTTGCAGATATTATCTTAATTAAAACTCTCTCAACTTATAGGCGGTAAGTATAACTATCTTCCCAGTTTTACCAATAGTCTTACCAAAATTATGAAAGGTGCTTATGTCAGAGTCAAATGGCCGAGCCATAGTCAATACAGCTCTGACGTATGGATACAGGGGTAATCTCTTATGCAGAGTATATAGGGTGTTTCTTATTTGGATTTCATGTTACCTGGTTGTGTGTATTTTGGTTATTTTTATCAGTCACTCGGTTACAGCTCACTCTGCCCCTCTCCTGCAATTTTGATATTTCTGGAAAGCATCAAAGGAGACAGTGAAGAACCGGAGTGAATGGATGACAGTGTTTGTGTGTGTGTGTGTGTGTGTGTGTGTGTGTGTGTGTGTGTGTGTGTGTGTGCAAGCGCGCGTGTGTCCATGTGCGTGCATGTGTGTGTGAGCACGTGTATGAAGGCCTTTATGGCTCCAGTAGGGAAACACGACTTTCTCCTCACATGCTTTTTGCACACACACACACGTACAGGCACAGACACACGGGCATACACATGCACACACACATCAACTTCTTATGGCTATGCAGGTACCAATTCTCATTCTAATACTCTGTGATTCTTGGTCCTTCCCAGATTCTGTTTGTGTCCAGGGGCTTTGCCTTTAAAAATCATAGTATTTCAAGCACTCAGCCTTATTTCCAAGGGTTCTACATACAAGTGTTCCCTCCTGTTCTGTGATCCATACCGGGTCTTGGTCTCCATCTCACCCTAGTCTGTGTAGTCTAGACTCTAGAACAGACTTAGCAGTTGGCCTCTATCCTTTCTCCTCTAACCTCTTACCCTCTAGCTTAAACACTCTCTCTCCCCAGGTTGTACCTAGAGCCCCTTGGAAGGAGGGCTGAGTGCTTGAAATACTACAATTTTTAAGACACGGGCGTGTGCCAGAAAGGAGCAGCGTGAGACATGTCCAGAGTGATTGACAGATTTGGTGTGCCTCACACTTAATAAAATGAGACAAACTACAGATAATGGAATAACATAAAATGCAAGTCAGAATTATCCTACCACTACTCTGAGTGACAACTCTGCTACCTCCCCTTTCAGCGTGGGCTTTGCCTCCCATTCAGTGTTTCCATACTTAACACTGTCTCCTACGCTTCTTTCCTCCAGAATCTGTCAGTTTCGTTGTCTTACGGGTTGAAACTGCATCACACATGCCCAGCATTGAGGACAACATTTGTAAACGAAAGTAGCTCAGGATCATGGTCCTAGCTCCCTCTGGATGCTTTGCTGTACCCCTCCAAGTAGAAGAACATTTTCCTAGTCCTGGAATCTCTTCCTCCAACAGAGGTCATACATTATTCATGTTTGCAGGCCTCTTCTGAAACATATGCATATTCAGGAAGGGAAGAGAGTAGTTCCTGGAAAGGGATTAGTCACAGGCAGGCCAGCATGTCTGTTCTGTTTTGTGATACAGTTTTTCTCTCTAGGAGACAAATTCTATCTGTGAGCATTCATAAACGACCTCAGTGTGGAGGGTAAATTAACTGTTTAGATTCCCACCAGGCACTGTGGCAAATGCCAGGATATTGATTTATGTCTCATTAGAAGGCATTTATTTAGATCCACTCTTGCATGATTTGTATTTCCTTACTCTTTGAAGCTTTGAAGCTGTCCACTTCCAAACTCAAGATGTTTCCCAGCTGCAATACCCTGCTGTGGGATGGGCTGGGGCTCCAGGGTCTCTTCTTACTGATTGGGTTCAGTTTTTAAAATTACATTACTGTGTGGGAGTTGGGGGTTGGAGGCAGCTGGTGGGGAGGTGTCTGGGTCGGAATCCAGTTTGTCAGAGTTTGTGCTCTCCCCCTACCTCATGGATTCTGGGTATAGCTCTAAGCTCTCTAGGTAAGTGGCTTTCCCTGCTAAGTCATTTTTTCAGCCTGGAGTTTTGTCTTCTGTGGTGTGTTTTATTTGCAACCCTAATTTCTATAAGCACCAACTGAGGGCAAGAGTTGAAGCTCTGCTGATAGAACATTGCCTTGCAGACACAAAGCCCAGAGTTTTGACCTTGGTGCCACACAAACAAGGTTTATTATCACTCCTGGTATCCCAGTGTTTGGGAGGTGCAGGCAGGAGGAATAGAAGCTCAAGGTTATCATCAGCTACATGAGACTGTGTCTCAAAAAATGAAAAGAAACCTTAGCAATTGAATACAACAAATCTCAGAAGGGACGAACACTGACCTGATTGGAGAGGAGAGGGTTTATTTGGTTTACTGTCCTGGGTCACACAGTGCATTAGGGGAGCCAAGGCAGGAACTAAAGCAAGACAGGAATTAGAAGGAGGTAGGAACTGGAGCAGAAGCCATGGAGGAACATTATTATTGGCTTGGTTCCTCTGTCTTACTCAGCCTGATTTCTTACAACCAGAGATGGTACCCTAGGGTGGTATCACCCATAGTGAACTGCTCTTCCTCCCACCAATCATTAACCAAGAAGACACCCCTCCCCCAGACTTGCCTTCAGGCCTCTGTGATTGAGGCAATCTCTTCTCAGGTCTGCATCAGGTACTGTCCAGCCAGTACAGCAGAGTATCATGAATACACTTGGGTACAGGTAGTGGCTAGTGGACAGTGCACAGAATGAGATAGAGATAGAGAACTGAAGAAAACCTCAACTCTCTTCATCATTGCAGTAGAAACCTAGACTAGAATGATGAATACTTTCCCCAGTGAACAAAGATCTTGTTATATGATTCAGTGAATCTTAGTACCTCTTTTTAGCCATTCTCTGTTATTCTTGATTGTTGACTTTTGAGGAAATTACATAGTCTGGGATAATTTGAGTTTTGGTATTTTGTGCAATGTCGGCGCCAGCACCAACACAGTACCGAGAATCGGGCTAAAGCCTACGGGATGAAAGAAACACACATACACACACACAGTTTATCGTGTCAAGCCAGAAGAGGAAGAGAGGGAGACGGAGAGGGAGAGAGAGAGAGAGAGAGAGAGAGAGAGAGAGAGAGAGAGAGAGAGGAAGAGCGGAAGGAAGAGTGAGAGTGAGCAAGAAGAGTGAGTGTGAGGAAGAAGAGTGAGAGTGAGGAAGAAGAGTGAGAGACTCCTGTAGCTTTATTCACCACTTATATACCCAAGTCTCCAGGTAGAAAATAACTGGGAAGCACAGTGGGAAACCCTGTCTCCTGACTACCTGGCTCATGACTTCAGTAACAAAAGACCTACCAGGAGACCTGAATTAATTAGGGAGAAATCCCAGAAGACCAGCCTAAATCTCAAGGATAAATGCTGAGGAAGTAAAAGGCAGAAGTAAATTGACCACCACCCAGGTGTGGTCCAGGTGTGTCCGTTCCACATGCATCAGCCGGGCTCAGCAGAGGTCATGCAGTGGAGACACTGGGTGTTTACTACTTGGTCTTTTCTTCCTGTGCCATAAATACATGGGAGAGGCCTCTGTCCAACAATCCCATGACTTCTTAACTGTGGCCATGCAGTTACAAAGCGGTCAGGCCCAAATCCAATATGGCACTACATCTCCCCTGTTACTCTTTTATAAAAGACCATTAGGTGGAAGTAGTGGTCTGAGAGAGATCAGACACGCCTCACAGACTGCCCACCTCGGCCATGGCGAGCCACTCTTGCAGTTAGGACAGCACCCAAATGGCTAGGAATGAACTTATGCTGTAACACACCGTTCTGTGCTATAAGTGTGTGTTTACTGGGGGAGAAATCTGGTTCTACTGGGACATTTTCTGCAGGTTCAGGAGTTGTTTAGAGAAATAGTTCAGGAGGGAAGAAAACACTTTGTGTTTAACAGAGTATAGAGTAATAGTTAGGGTAGGACCGGTGTTGTCAAGTTTGAATCTTGGCCATGCTAAGGCAACTTATTTCAACCTCAGGTCTTTGATTTTCATTTATAAACGTATTGCCAGGATTTGTTATTAGTATATGTTATGTTTTGAGTGCCTGCATTAGTCTGTTCCTCAGAAGACAATTAAGACCATCATTACTAATCTTTAGAGGATTTAAAACATAGCAAACTGGAGGATGGGGGGGGGGAGTGAACAGCTGGGCTGGAAAACAGAGAAACTTAAAACAGAAAGTCTCATTAAAAAGCTTTTGCCTCCTGGCTCCTTTTCTGCTTGATGAAGTTTGATGAGCATTTGTTTTTGTTAAAGCCAAAGGCATGGATTTCTTTTAAACGTTCTAGAACTTTCAAATTCTTCTAACAATCTCCTAAAATATTCAGTGTGAGTTCTTTCTATCTAAAGAGATTTAAAGGCACGAATCAAAAGTTTCCTCAAAGGGATTTTGTGTTACAGATGTGTTTTTGAGTGGCCTTTTGTTGGGGGTTGTATTTTCCTGGCCCGGGAAGAGCACACAGTTATTGGAAAGTGGGTGTATGTACAGTTGTCTGAAACCTGAGGAGCGGGCTATGGCCCAGCACAAAACTGTAAACTGATCTAAAACCTTCAGAGAGTTTTCTTTTGCAATCGGTCATGGTTCTTGAATCGTGAACTTTGTAGATGACAATGTGTCACAGTGTCAAAGGTTGTACGTGGCTGTTTAAGAGCTCAGAAAGGCATGAAATGGAACCAGTCACTGGGAACTGAGGGTAACAGCATAACCCAGGAGGGACATGATCTGTGGTATTTAATCAGCTGCCAAATGTAGTCAATGCTGACATCTAAATGCTAGAATGCTTATGAAAAAGACATTCAGGGGGAGATTGTCCAACTGGAAGCTTTTAAGTCTTAGAGGAGAAAAATACTTTTAAATTTTATTTAAAAAAATATTTATGTGTGTTCATGTGTACAAGTTCATGTGTGGGAAAGCCTAGCCCTTAAGAAAGAATGTTTGGTGAGCTGTGTGAAGCATAGAAACATGTAATTGTTATTATTTATGTTCAGAGGAAACACTGGTGTCCCAGAGGTTTATCCAGCAGCTGTGGGCTTACTCTGGGCAGCTGTTGACATGGGGCTGAGACCTTCTAGTACCAGCTCAAGGTACGAAATGCGCGGCTTCTGGTAGTGGATGGACTTGAGTTCCCCCGCAGCTCTGTTGTGTAGTTTGAAGACAGATGCTGTTTGAACCTTATTTTCTGAATAGAGAGCACCCTTCTCAGTAAGTTTTAACTTCCCCTTTAAGCATATAGGATTTGGTTTCCTGAGTCAGGGAATTAGGATTTTGTTAAAGGCTCAGAAAATTTCTCTTCTTTTTAGTATTGTTTTCATTAGGGTGTGTGTGTGTGTGTGTGTGTGTGTGTGTGTGTGTGTGTGTGTGTGTCTGTGCATGCCTGCCTACCTGCCTGCCTGTGCATATGTATATGTGTTGTATCCACCCCATAGAAATAGGAATAGGAGAGGTGCTCTGAAGTGGCCTCAGGGCAGCTTATGCAGCATGATGGTATAGACAGGTTCCATGATGCCACCCTGAGCAGTGTTTCTTTGTCCTGAGAGCTGGCTGCAGCCCTGCTCATATTGGGAGCTTTCAATTCCAGGCTGCAGTAGGTTTTTGGTTGTCACAGCAGAGAGTATCTACATTCTCACCGCCAGGGAGTAGGACTCCATTTGCAGCGAGAGAGATTCATGGGGAAAGACTGCAGTGCACTTGTTAGTCTCAGTAGATTGAGCAGCTGTGAACTTTCCCTTCACTAAGGCCATCCCTAACTCAAGCCTCGGGAACTGTTCCCTACAGCTTTTACTCTGGACTGAGCTCACCCTCCCTGTTGCCTGCCCTGATCCTCAGCTTCTACCTGGTTCCAGGCAGCTACACACACAGACCAGTTCTTTTAGTCTGGGGCAGGGATTTTGTTGCAGCTTTCAACCTGGAGTAGCAAGCGCTGCTGAGGTGCTGGGGTCCTTGCAGCTGGGAGAACTGAAGTAGAGGAGGAAGGTGCGGCCCAAGGTCGCAAGCTCTGGGCCAGGGTGTGGTGGTCTCACAGGTGGCCATTTCTGAGTACCATCTCCATTGCTGTTTCTCACCCCCTGGCTTCTGATACTCGCAGGCCGCTTCTGACATTCCCATAGCGATGCAGGATGGGGAGGGTTCTGTGGGCAACAAGTAGACACACCACCCAATCCGGATCAGGCGACCCAAGGGTGTCTGTTAGCCCCGCCTTCGCCCTCTCCCCCATGTCCCACCCCCAGACTGCTGCCAAGTTGCTCAAATGGTTCTAGCTGTTGGTGGGGTCCTACAGCTGTGATAGGCTCCCCCTCTCCGGCCCCTCCTCCCCACCCACCTCTCAGGCCCTCCTGGAATAGCTGTCCTCCTCTGGGGCCCTGCACTTGCTCCCAGCCATGGTGGCTAGGCTCACTGCTCTCCTCCTTTACCTAGTTTTCTCCTTCGCCATCCAGGTCCAGACATGTAAGGTGAGTGAGGGCTGGGGCACCCGGGCACCCCAACCTGGTGCCTGGGGGTCACTCTGTGCGTGAGCGACTTTGTCTCTACCTGGCTGGCCTGAGGTGTGGCGTCGGGGTAGGAATAGGGAGACCTGGCTGCTCTGGGCCTAGGGGTGAGGGTCTAAGATTTTCTGGAACTGAACCAACTCTGAATTGAAGATGAGGGATGGGACCTTCTTAGGGCTGGAATGCAAACACTAGGATGTTAAAATCCTAGCCATGTATTAGTGATAACAGCTGTCCCCAGTAGTGTACCTTGGGAAAAACCTTGGAAAAAGCAGTCATTTTGAAAATTGACCGTGAGGACACCTGCAGCAAAAGCATCTGGAGAGCATCCCAGGAGACTCTCTGGCCATTTTCATTGGGAACTCGGAGGGTTAGTAGAGAGACAAAGGGAAATTAGGGTGGGGGCGACTTGGACCTCTTAACAGCATCCTACATGCTTGTGGTGTCTGTCCCTACACTTCTAGAGACTCTGGTCATATTTTGTGGAGGAGGTGGACACAGAAATTGTGCTGATTCAAGGGAAAACGTTTCTTTCACCTTGTGCAACTCAATTTGTAGACCAGGCCTAAGTGGCTTTTGCAGTTCTCTGGTGGAACTTTTGGGATCACTTAAGTATACAATCATATGGTCTGCAAATCATGATATTTTGACTTCTTCCTTTCCAATCTGTATCCCTTTGATCTCCTTTTGTTGTCTGATTGCTCTGGAACTATATTGAACTCTCAAGAACTATATTGAATAAGTAGGGAGAGAGTGGGCAGCCTTATCTAGTCCCTGATTTTAGTGGGATTGCTTCAAGTTGCTCTCCGTTTAGTTTAATACTAGCTACTGGTTTGCTGTATTTGGCTTTTACTATCTTTAGGTATGGGCCTTGAATTCCTGTTCTTTCCAAGAACTTTATCACAAAGGGGTGTTGTATTTTGTCAAAGTCTTTCTCAGCCTCTAATGAAATGATCATGTGGTTTTCATCTTTCAGTTTGTTTATATAGTAGATTACGTTGATGGTTTTTTGTGTGTTAAACCATCCCTGCATCCCTGGGATGAAGCCTACTTGATGATGATGGGTGATTGTTTTGATATGCTCCTGTATTCGGTTTGGAAGAATTTTATTGAGTATTTTCTGTTGATATTCATAAGGGAAATTGGTCTGAAGTTCTCTTTCCTTGTTGGGTCTTTGTATGGTTTAGGAATAAGAGTAATTGTGGCTTCATAGAAGGAATTCGGGAGTGCTCCACCTTTTTCAATTTCATGGAATAGTTTGGGTACTATTGGTATGAGGTCTTCTATGAAGGTCTGATAGAATTCTGCACTGAACCAATCTGGACCTGGGCTCTTGTTCGTTGGGAGACTTTTAATGACTGCTTCAGATTCAATGCAATCCCCATCAAAATTCCAAGCCAATTCTTCATAGAGTTAGACAGAACAACTTGCAAATTCATCCGGAATAACAAAAAAGCCCAGGGTAGCTAAAACTATCCTCAACAATAAAAAGACTTCCGGGGAAATCATTATCCCTGAATTCAAGCAGTATTACAGAGCAATAGTGATAAAAATTGTATGGTATTGGTATAGAGACAGACAGATAGACCAGTAGAATAGAATTGAAGACACAGAAATGAACCCACACACCTATGGTCACTTAATTTTTGACAAAGGAACCAAAGAAAAAAGATAGCATTTTCAGAAAATGGTGCTGTTTCAAATGGAGGTAAGCATGTAGAAGAATGCAGATCTATCCATTCTTATCACCTTGTACAAAGCTTAAGTCCAAGTGGATCAAGGACCTCCACATCAAACCAGATACACTCAAACTTATAGAAGAAGAAGTGGGGAAAAACCTCGAACACATAGGCACTGGAGAAAATTTCCTGAAGAAAACACCAATGACTTATGCTCTAAGATCAAGAATCAACAAATGGGATCTCATAAATCTGCAAAGCTTCTATAAGGCAAAGAACACAGTTGTAAGGACAAAATGGCAACCAACAGATTGGGAAAAGTTCTCAGACTCAGGAAACCCCAACTATGTTGTGGCATTGGAGCGACCTTGTGTCCCAGCTCAAGGCTGGTGTGGTACCTCTGGTTGCCTAGGTGTGCTTGGGGCTTGGGCAGGGAGCATCTCAGTTAGCTCTCTGTACACCCTTTAGACTCATGCTTAATTTCCACCCTGAAGCAGGTTTAGAGTGAAGCCCTAGTTGTTAATATTCAGTGGATGGGGGTGGATTTCCATATCGGGTTACTTTGGTTCTAAGCCAGGAATGGGTTTGTCAATTTGTTACTAAAATTTCCAACCCTAACAGCCCATGTAAAAGATACACAATCCAAATATTTTAATTATAAGTTATGTGCCTAGATTGGGCATATCTAATATAATGCTAACTTATTTCCCAATTCTAAGACACCTTATTACTTCTGGTTTCTCCCATCCACATGATTCTGGTGCATAGTGGCTTCCTTCTCTCTTCTTCCTTCATTCTTTTTCTCCTTCTACTTGCCACTGCCTCCTGAGACTCCAGTCCCACCTTTCCTATCCACTACGCAATCATAGGCTCTAACCTTTTATTGACCTATTAAAGTGGAGAGAAAGTTCACATTGCATCACCTAAGTACATGATGCTCTGCTGGTGGGGTTGGGGCAACCCCTCTTGAGGAACCAATATGAACAACAATATACAAGCAGCATCAAGCCAAACAACTACAGTTTACTCGTAAGATCTCAGTTTTTAGTACAAAATCCTATTGGATTATTATGTTAGTTGTTTAAATGTGTATCTTACTATATTTCTTACACAGCTGTTTTCCAAATGTGGGTTTGTCTGGTGTTCTGTACCAGCATAGAGTATTCATAGTTAATAGTGTACTTTCTTGCCACCAATACATGAATTTTTGTTGGATATGCTAAAGAGTCATAATGGATTTACACAGGAAAGCTAATTGTCAGAATTTTGTTTTGTTTTTGAGTCAGGGTTTTCTGTATAGCCCTGGCTGTCCTGGAACTCACTTTGTAGACCAGGCTGCCTTCAGACTTACACAGATGTGCCTGCCCTCTGTCTCTCAATGCTAGGGTTTAAGTCCTGTGCCGAGCTTGATACTTTTCTTTGTCATATTCTCTCTCTCCCTCTCTCTCTCTCTTTTTTTTTGCCCCAGGCAATGGATTTTATTTGGTCACAGGGTCACAGGCCAGGTATGGCCCCAGCCTTATTTGACCTTCTTCTTTGGGGCTCAGTTTGTTGGACTGGTCGAACTTCTTGTACCTGTAGACTACACTGTGTGCAGGCATGAGTAGCACTTGTGGCAGATCATCTTGTCACAATTGTAATTCTGGACAAGGTGACAAAGGGATGACTCAATGATGCCACTGTGCAGACGCAGCACCAGGTGCAAGGTGGACTCTTTCTGGATGTTGTAGTTGGACAGGGTGTGGCTCTCCTCCAAATGTTTGCCAGCGAATATCAGCTCTGCTGGTAGGTGGGATGCCTTCCTTGTCTCGGATCATTATTGATGGTGTCACTGGACTCAATCTCAAGAGTAATGGTCTTGCCCATTAGGGTCTTCATGAAGATCTGCATGTTGGCATCTGCTACTTGACCACCTTGTTGACGAGAAAGAGTGGTTTGGGGTTTTTGGGTTTTTTTGTTTCTTTGTTTTGTTTTTTCTTTTTATTACTTAGATCATTTTGTTGACTTCTCGGTGTTTGTTGAGGGATGTTATAAAATGCATTTTAAATATATTTACCTAGATATTCAGTGCTTGCTCTGTCTTTTATCTTAACAGGCAGGTGTACTTTGATTTGGGACTGAATAGACTTTTTTTAAATTGTTTCCAGTCTGTGTTCTTCTTTCATTGGCCTTTCATGAGTCAGTTTTTCACAGAATTGGCTGTCACAGTGCACGAAAGATTCGGCCAGAGCTTGAGACAAGAAGAAATGGGTGGCAGTTTTAGGACCTGTACTATCATATTTTGGAACACCAGGGGGATTATTAGAAGTACTATTATTAGAATGTAGTATTATCCTAATAGTTGGGTTATAATAATCCTTATTAACAATCTCTGGTTATTCTAAGTCAGTAATTTTCCTTATGAGATAATATTTGCTTTCATCTCCATAAATATAATAGTAATGTGGCAGAACTAGTAACAGCTAATAATGAAAGAACAATTCCCTGTGTATATAGACTTTGTTTTTTTTATGAACTACTTTTTGAAATATGTCGAATTATAACAGCAGTATTGTCGGTATCAGGAATTGCCTTGAGCAGCGACACCATTTGGTAACTGTTGACATGGAAACAGCCCTACATTCCCAGTATTCCTTTGGTCCAAATCCCAACTCCACATGGGAGTAGTTATGTCATATTCCAAATGAAAGGCAGACTTCTTCTACCCTCATGCTCTCTCTTCTCTTCATTATTTTCTCTTCTTTCTCTCGCCCCTTTCCCTTGTCTTGTTCGCCCATTAAATCTCACCAAGTGGAACTGTGTTAGTTTTTTGTGCTCTATTTGGATGGGTGTGGTGGGTACTTTATTACAACGAGATTTTAATAACAACAAGTATGATAATTTAAGAGCTTGGAAATCAGACTGACTGGAAATAAATTCCAATTTGGGCACTCACCAGCTGTTGAACTTATATTACTAATATAAAAGTTGTGGGTGATAGTAATTTTTCCTTATAGTGTTGTGAGAATTAATCTAACTCCTTGTAAACCTCTTGTGTTTTATTACTTATCAACAACATTGGGTAATAGTAGCCATTGTAATTGTTTCATTAAATAAAATTTGCAGAGTTGTGCAGAATGGAGTTTATCAAAGCTAAATAGGTGAAACTACACATAACTAAATTGTATAATAAGATTTATCTTATAAAATTATACTCTTAAAGGAAGAAGGTTAGAATGTAGAATAGGAAATAATGCTATGCTATTGTTAGAAGTGATTTAACATTCTATCAGAAAACTGAAGAAATGAAAATTCATCTATTAAGGTGGTGTGCAGTCCATAATATATTCTACAGTATGTCAACATTATTCCTAAATGTGATTTTTTAAAGTTGACTAAATATGTTTTTAGTGAGAAGAATTAGTTTGGGTTTGAATGCTCTTTTTTTCCGTTTAGGCAATATGTCAGTATTGAGGGCACCCAGACATCAGACCTCTGGAAGGCATGTTGATACTGTTTTCTTCTTTGTCTCTTGGGTGTAAGAAGTATAACAGATCTTAAAGATCTGTATTCTTGTTTGTTTAAAAAAATTGATACATGAGAGAGAGAGAGAGAGAGGGAGAGAGAGAGAGAGAGAGAGACAGTCTGTGTGTCTGTGTGTGTGTGTGTGTGTGTGTGTGTGTGTGTGTGTGTGTGTGTATCTGAAATGATAGCAATATATTCTTTGGAAAGTATTTTGTTTTTTCTCAATTAAATTTATTCATTTGTTCAAATTGGCTACCCTTTATTATCACAGATATAGTGAAATTAGAATAGTAGTGCTTTAGTGTACGTTGAAATATACAGAGAAGAGTATCTTAAATTGAGGACTCTGTTATCTCACATAGATGAGAGGTTCTGGATATTTTCTATATCTTTTTATTGCTCATTAAGGGGACTTTTCTGCGATACTGTGTCTTCAGACTTTCTCTTCTGTTCAAATAACTCCTCCCTTAATGTAGGTAAACATACTAACTTCTGGGTTTTGGATAATTCTGTATCATTGAGTTGAGTCAACTAGGCAGTTTGTTTTGCAAATGAAATTTCAGGTTTATGTGTGTACTACTTACTCGTATTAGAAGCATTTATTTAGCATTTTTCTTTAGTTCTTTCTGGACAATATAGCTACATTTGCAGTTTCGTTTGAAAGTCAGTTTTTCTCTTATGTGAAAATACTAGAGAATTCTAGATTCCCAACAAGGCTTTATTTTTGTTCTAGGTAGTTTTGACTCAGCTCTGAAAGGGATTTTTTGAATGTAAAGGAATTGATTTTAGGCCAGGGACACCTACCTTCTGGTCTACTGTTCTTTTGTCTGGCTTATGTGGTGAGGCAGGAGAGCTTGTGTGTTATATGTCGCTTTGTTCTGAGCCCCCTGCTCTCTAAACCTATTTATACCTACTTATACCAGAATTACAAAATTCTGATTGTAGTTTTTTGTCTCATTTTCTTCTCCTACAATCTGAACCTGGAATCTGAGTTGCCTGTTTTTCATTGTAAGAAATCAAAGGCCACAGAAAACTGACTCTGCTGCTGTTAGATTGAGTCAGTTCATCAGAGCCATGTTTGGTGGAGCAAGCTTTTAATCCTAGCAGGTGAACCTCTATGAGTTCCCGGCCAGCCTGGTCTACATAGAACACCTTTTCATCCTGATGCTAACCCCCAGCTGGAGTGGCATTATTACCAGAATAAACTGAAAGGAAAAGCAGGTGCACATAAGTTCTTTAAAGCAATAGTCCTCCCATGGATGGCATCTGAATGTTGGTGTTGGTGTTGGTGCGTTAGAAGTAAAAGTAGAATTGGAATAATTAGCTCTTTGAAGGCTTTAAGAATGCTAGTGACTGTAGAGAGAGTATCTTCTGTATTTGTATGGATATATCACCTTTCAGTTAAAAAAATTATGGTCTATAGGAAAGGATAGAATAGAAGGTGGGACATCCAGGAGGCAGAAAGAATTCTGGGATAGAGCCAGGTTGGAGAGATTTGCCCTGGAACATGTGACCAGACAGCCTCGTGGTTCCTGAGCACAGGTAATGAGCCACATGGCAGAATGTTGATTTGAGTAAGTGCACGGAGCCATATTGGATTTGGGCCTAGCCGCTTTTTGACTGCATGGTTCAAAGTGACTAGGTAACTCTGGGCTCTTTGGCCACAGAGACTCACCCCTAAGATGACTGCATTAAGTCTTAAGATTGTTGAATGAAAGCCTCTCCCATGAATTTACGGCACAGGAAGATAACATTCAAGGGATGCCTCAGCTCCCTTAGCAGATGCCTGTTACCTCCTGAATCAACACCCAGTGTCTCCACCGCCTGACGTCATCGTCTACCGCCTGACCTCTTTGCCTCCAGCTATCACTGCCTATACCCTCATCTCCCCCCTCCTTCATATTTCACAAAGGTCACTCCCCCTCCCTGAAAGCCTCAAAAGCTGTAATGTTCATCCCAATAAACGAGACCTTGACAACAGAACTTTTGCTTGGTCTCCTTCTTCTCTTCACCCCCATTTTGGCCCACAGGTAGAAAGCCTCTTCGGGACCCTGAATAACTGGGTCCCCACTGGCGGGGAAAAGTGGCGCCCGAACAGGGACCCGGAAGCGAGGCCGACTACAGGACGACGGAGATAAGAGAGCTGCAGCAGGAATCAAGGACTCTTCAGGCCGCATTGCTAGTGCATTGCTGGAGAGGGAGGTAAGGACCGGTCGAATAATTGTCGTCTAATTGCCATGGGGAAGGTATGGATTTAGGAGGCTTGTTTCATAGGAGAGATCAAGCGCTCACTCAGGGAGAGAGGATTAAGAGTTAAGAAAAAGGATTTAATCAAGTTTTTTTGTTTTATTGATGAAAGGTGTCCCTGGTTAATTTTAAGCAGTGTGGGGCTAGCTTAAGTAAAACTTGTAATAAAAAAGGGACAAGGTAATGGTAAAGTGTTTTTGCATATGCTTTCTTTTAGAGTTATATTTTAGTCTTTGGAACCTGACTAGAGATAGTTTACACCCTAGACATGAGAGAGAATGGGTTTGGGAAAAACAGTCCTCCCGGACTCTCCACGGATGCTTTGGAGAAATAGAAAAACTTTTCGGGGCTCTCCTGGGAACAGAAGAAAGGCAGGAGATGTCCTGCCTCTCTGCTGGCTCCTATTGGAGAAATGCTTATTTCTGGTTCTGGGTTCCATAGGTAGGATATGTGGGTCCCTTTGGGTGGGACACCATCTAGTTTTTTCCCTCTATGTCTATTGTGTTTCCTTAGTGCACCAAGCTATTCATGTCTGTCAGTTTATGTCTGTGATTTTTGTTTCTCGTTGTTTAAATGTTTTATGTTTCGTGTTCAAAAGAAAAAATGGTAAAAACTTTATCTGCCAGTCGTTCACACCTTGACTTGGTTTTACCTCGTTTCAAGAAGAGAACAATAAATAAAAAACAGTTTCAATTGGCTTTTGGAACCTACATCTGTAGCTAGAAGCCTAAGTCTGCTGGACATGTATAGCCACTTCAATTTTGTTTCTGATTGGTTTTAAATGTATAAATATGCTCTACATGCCTTGGTTATGTACTATTGGCTTTTAAGTTATTAGATATGGTTAAAAAGGTGTAACATTGGTAACAGAAAGTTGGCTTAAAATTATAATTAAATGAAGTCATTCTAGATAACATGTGACATGGGCCTGGTTGCCTTGTCACTGTTTGGCCTTAGCCTTAGATTGTAGGATCAAAAACCTCTCCCTGTAATTTACAGCACAAGAAGTTTACATTCATGGAATGTTTTCAGCCACAACAAGAAGCTTCTGGGTCTCCAACAAGGTTTGACCCCTGCTGAGCCCTGCCCTTGCATGTGGAAGCTTTTTGTTCCCAACTGGCAGTCTGGCCAGGTACTTCTCACCTGAGTCAGAATTAGGCTGGCCTTCCTGGTTATTTCCCTAATTTATTCAGGCCCTTTGTTACCGAAGTCTCAGCCAGGGTTCCCCACTGTGCTTCGCAGATACCTGCTAAGTGCTGTACTTTAGATATATAGTTTGGTCCATAAAGAAACCAGAGGCCTTTTCCTCTTCTGGCTTGACAGGAAGAAAAAAAAAAAGAAAAAAAAAATCAAACAGGTAGAGATTGTTACACGACTTACGAAAGATTGATGAGGTTTTAGAACTTGTGAGAGCATTACAGCCAGTTTGCTTACTCCAACTGCCATTTCAAGATAGATTTAGAGGACTGATTTTATACAATTTGTTTACGTCCTGGCCATTGTGAGTTTTCATTTCGTGAGCTTGCTTATAATTTTAGAGAGCCCACAAAGTGATATCATTAAAAATTTTACAAAAGAATGGCTAATAGCCTTATATTATGTAATTTTGTCGCTTCTTCAATGTAAGAAGTTAGAACTTTAAATCTTTAAGTGTATATAGAAATTTTTACTACAAACTTTTGCTCTCTAAATGAGCTTTAATATTTGGGGAGTAGCTGTTAGACTACTCCAGAAAAGAGTATTTAAAACTAATTTTAAGCTACTAAGGATATGTTAGTTGGCTATGTACCTCACCTTACCAGAGGACTTAGGTCTTTGTTTGTTATCCTTATTGGAGATAAAGCTTCAGTTGTGTTAATACAGAATTGTAGGCTACAGTCATGGAAGTATTTTAAAAAGCCAAACAACAGTTAATTGGTTATTACAAAATACTGATATTTGGCCTATTACATATACAAATTTTTCAGGCAAAATTGATAATTTTACTCTTTACATGCTTTTGTATTTCCTATAAATTTGTACATGCAACCCATAGGAAATGAGCTTCCTATATTTATAGGTTTAGGGTTAGAGGTGGTTCATCTAATGAAAAGGCTACATGTATGATTGGATCACTTGTTTATTCTCTTGAGTTTCTGCTGCTTCAGCACAGATTATTAAATTCCTGGCTTTAGCCACTGTTTTTATAATGTTAAAAAAGAAAACAAGCTTTCAATTCATATACTGATAGCCAATGTGCTGCTTGTGGTTTACAATTGATTTCAATTACTTAATGCTTTATTAAAGGCAGGTTTTCTACATAAAATCAGTGAGTGATTTCAGTGTGACTGTCTGACAACTCACTGTCCTTTCAGTGCTCTGGCTCAGACAACTAAACAAAACCATAGACCCAGCTCTTTGAAAATGATAATGGAGTTGATAACACTCCCTCACAAATAGAGGAAGACTCCATTTGCTTAATTTCAACTCCCAGCCTCACCTTGCCGGCTCAGGGATTTCTAGTACAGTATTTATAGGATTTGGCATCTCTAATTAATTCTTATGTTTAGGTAAATAAAGCTGGTGAGGGGCTGGAGAGATGGCTTAGTGGTTAAGAGCACTAAGTACTGTTCCTTTATAGGCCATTTAAGAGCTCAGACTGGATTGCCTAGACCCCTTAACAAGGGAGGACAATGATACCAGACAGATTATAGGCCTTACATAGGAACAGTTAGTCAAAAAATCTCATTCTTTATATATCCAAAACAGTAATGCTGGAGACAATAATTTGGTATAAAAGTCAATTTATAAATACAAGTGCTCAGAGTCCTCAATTTAATCCTCAAGGACTTATCTTAATAAATAATATTTTAACAATATTTTAGTAAATAAAAAGGGGGAGTTATCCCTGTATGCTAAAATATGCTCCTTTTATTTCAATTTTAAAATTTGGATGCCAAGAAACACTCTGAGTTTATGGCACCCTACAACTAAGCATACTTCTGCCAAGGTGAAATAGAAAGATCCACATATTGGCATGATCCTGTTCAGATATTTTATATGGGGAAGAGGGAATCTTTGTGTTTTTTCTACAGGATGCTACAGGAGTGTGCCAGCTGCCCGAGTGGCTGGTGAGACTTACTGATCCTGGGAGCATGAAGATTCAGCTCTCCTGGTTCGGGTCCCTGGAGTCATTCCTGTGTCCTTGGAGGAATATGGAGGATTCCCACTCATCTTTTGTCATCACAGAAATTCTGGCGTTGCTGCAGTCATTGTGTCCCGTCCCACCACAGCCTGCGCTCCGACCCTCTGTGCACTGTTTCTTGGTGGAAGCTGCTGTGGACTGGGGAACTCTGCCCTGGTTTTGCAGATCTCAGACATCGTTCCATTGCCTGCTGGTTGTTCCAGAGAAGAATGACCGATCCTGAACTGAACTGGGAAAGACCTTGGCATTTCTGCTGCTATTGTAGCAGCCATTACTGCTGCAGCCATTGTGTCTGCAGTGTCTGGAGCTACCCTCCCCCAATCTATTGTTAGGCAAGCACAGTGGGTGAACTTTCTGGAGTAGTTGCTAACAATTGGGAATTCTAAATTTTATTACAGGAGAGGCTTGACTAGGTCCTTGGTGGTATGGCCATAGCAGCTGAGGAGAACCAGATGAGGTGCCCACTACTTATCGGGAGAGGCTCAATTTCCACAATCTTTTATATTAATGCCATCTGGCTCCTGCTCCTTTGCCCCTGGGCTCAATCAAGTAAGAGGAATGAGAAGATGATACAATGTAGCTTTCCTCAGTGACGGGCAACTTCCTCTGACCCTTGACCAATCTAGACATGGAGCGTTGAGGGCGACAAGGTGGTCCTATGACAGAGAGGCTGGGGTTTGAGAGGTCGATCCTAAGACAGAGGTGGCTACACCCCGTTTAAACGTGCGGGCCGGTCAAAAGCTCCTCTGCCCAGTTTCTCCCCCAATAACACACACGTATAGCCCAGAATGGTGTGTTACAGCATAAGTTCATTCCTAGCCATTGGGGTGCAGTCCTAACTGCAAGAGTGGCTCACCATGGCCGGGCTGGGCACTCTGTGAGGCATGTCTGATCTCTCTCAGACCACTATTTCCACCTAATGGTTTTTTTAAAAGAAAAATGGGGGAGATGCACGGAGCCATATTGGATTTGGGCCTAGCCGCTTTTTGACTGCATGGTTCAAAGTGACTAGGTAACTCTGGGCTGTTTGGCCACAGAGACTCACCCCTAAGATGACTGCATTAAGTCTTAAGATTGTTGAATGAAAGCTTCTCCCATGAATTTACGGCACAGGAAGATAACATTCAAGGGATGCCTCAGCTCCCTTAGCAGATACCTGTTACCTCCTGAATCAACACCCAGTGTCTCCACCGCCTGACCTCATCGTCTACCGCCTGACCTCTTTGCCTCCAGCTATCACTGCCTATACCCTCATCTCCCCCCCTCCTTCATATTTCACAAAGGTCACTCCCCCTACCTGAAAGCCTTAAAAGCTGTAACGTTCATCCCAATAAACGAGACCTTGACAACAGAACTTTTGCTTGGTCTCCTTCTTCTCTTCACCCCCATTTTGGCCCACAGGTAGAAAGCCTCTTCGGGACCCTGAATAACTGGGTCCCCGCTGGCGGGGATAAGTAAGCAGGTTAGAATTTGTCAGAGAAGAGTCTAGCTCTATGGCCAAGGTATTTGTTAATATATTTTGAGTCTCTGTCTTATTTCTGGAAGCATGGGGCTGGGAGGAAGAACCAGGTCCAAACTTCTACAAGTGACAACATGAATCCAAACAAAATCTAAATCTGAGCAATGACCAGTGTATAGTTTTGGTTTCTGGAACTGGAGGATGATGTTCACCTGGAACTCAATCCCAACTTAGGTTGGGAGTGAAAGCATGATTTTTTCATATTAACTAGATGAGCTATTAGTGATGTGGCTTATGTCACTGTGCAGACACTGAAGTCTATGTTTTTCAGTATTTTTTAGAACTTAAAAGCAGACACCATGGTACCTAACCTCGGCTTTCAGGAGATGACACCAAGAGAACAGAACTTTCAAGGGAAGGCTACAGAGCAGGGAACCCCGACTCAAGGAAGGACACAACCACTTGTAACCAGAGTCTATGTGCCTCATTTGAGTGAGTTGGTTTCTTAGAAAAAATATTTCCCTAACTGTCTTGGAAAATTAGTCTCTTTACAATCACAAGATCTTCATTTGTTTTACTACCCTGCATTATAGTTCCAAAGAAATTGGCAAGTCTTTCCCATTGGTTTCCTTGTAGAATAAATTGTAAAACCACAAATATTAAAAAAAAAATCATTGTTATAGGAACACATTAATGAGAAGAAAGACATATAGCACAGTAGAAAGGATCTAGACTTTGGTTCTATCCCAGTTTCTTCTGTTTCCTGTTTTTGTCAGATTTAAAAAAAAAAAACAATGGTTATTTTCGAAACGACCCTGTTGAGGCAAAACAGAATCTGGTCATCTGGATTTCTTTTCTGAAATTAGTCTTTCTTAGTTGCCATCATCTGCTTACACGGTGCACTAGGAAGGGTGATTGTAGACGCACATTTATAATTCATATGTGTATCAGTTTTTCAAGTTTTTTAGGGTTCTTATTAGCTGTTAAATGTTTTCAGAAAATTTTGAGATTAGTGATTTGTGTCAGTAGATCTTGGGATAACTTCCTGAGCTTGTTGAGTCTTTGTTTCATTGCTTGTGGTCAGTTTCTTCAGCATACTTGTGTACCATGTTGCTTTTTCTTTCTGAATTTCCTACTTTGTATTATTAAATAGATAAAAATTTAAGTTCTAGAAAGCAAGGGATGTGTAACTGAAGGAAGTACACGGTACGTGCCCCATGCTGAACACTAAGAAAATACTTAGTGATCATCTGTCAAAATGAGGGAAAAAAAAGTGTTGTGCATGTTTGGTGGTTTTTCTAAGTTCCTTTGTCGCTCAGTCTGGTGGGTAGACTCCAAGTCAGCTGCTTGTTTTAGTAGTCTGCATCTAGATTTTGACCTGGGTAGGTGCTTATTCTTTGAAAGTAACAGGAAACTAATCTTCTTTTGTCTTGCTTTCCCTCACTGGCTGGCCAAGCATGGTTTGGCAGCAGAATATTTTCTTTGCTTACTTAATTAGCTGCATCTTATTAGCCACTGGATTTTCAAAATATTTAACATCCTTTTATAATTCATATCTTTTTCATTTCTTTTGGATGGGCCACCAGAAGTCAAATATTAGAGGAAATGTTTAAGTTGCACAAAATGAAATATTCTTTTCCTTTAAAAAAGTGGTCATAATACCTTGATACTATATTCTTGTTTTAACTTTATGACATTCATTTTTGTATCTTAAGGTCTTTGACCCATTTGGAGCCTGTAAAAGTATTTGCTAGATATAGAAGGACTAGATTGTCTTTTACTAAATTTACAGCCAAACCTGTGCCTAAAACTCCTTTTCCAATGCCTTTCTTCTACTTTTTTCCAATATCACATTCTCTGAGTCATTATTAGACATTGCACAAAAATTAAACGTAGTAAGAGTCATTTAAGAAGTTAGTATTTTTGACTTCTACACATTAGCTCTATAAAAATTAAGTCTAATATTGACTTGTATTGTTAGATGAAGCATCTTTCGTGTTTTTTGGAAACTGATTTCTTGTTCCTTATATTAAGAAATTAGGCCAATGTAACCAGAGCATTTGATCCATCTGTGACTTCCTTTGTGTGCTATTTCCTGAATCATCTCTTTGATGATTCTGTTTAGAGCTATTTAATCTCTGCACATGTTTCGGGCCTTTTACAAACCCTTCCTGGATTCCGAGGATGCAGATGTTTTCTATCCTTGTAGCAACTTTACTTTTCATTCTACAGGAGCAACAATTTAAATTCTATTAGTCACAGACTGTCTCTCAGCGATTTCTCTTTCACTATCTTGTGTCCTGGTCTTTGATTTCTCCAACTATTCCTCCACATCCTTTCGCCATGTGCTTGTCTAGTTTGCCCTCCAGTGAAGACCGTGTATCTTTGCATTTCCACAAATCTCACATAGAGTAGCTCACTCTGTTTGTGGAGAGGCCCATGTATTCTGCTGCACTTTGGAACAGGTCAGCTAGCCCAGTGAAGAGGAACTCTGGTGTTGCCTCTCAGGCCAGGGCAGTGGGGGTGCATGGCCCACACTCAGTATTCAAAGATGAACTTTGCATAAGTTCCAAGTGAGACTCTTATTTTAAAGTCTTTAAAATATAAAGGTTATGTAACTTCCTTTTAAAGCTTAATTCATGGTTGTAACTTTGGAATATAATATATCATGGCTGTTGTCTTTGTTTAGTGGCATTTTCTGTTGGTTTGTTATTGATGACCCTTAAATTCTTGCAGATTAAATAGTGGACTGTTGTGAAAACACTGGATGATTTGCTCAGTTTCTCTTGAGTTTGTAAGAATGTGACATGTACTTACATTTTACCAGAAGCCATAGCTATGGGTGCTAGGATACGAAAATATCTGTATGGGCTGCGTATTAGGTAAAGATGTTGATGGTTATTGGTCAGATAAGGAAAAGTTATTGGTGGGGTTGGTGTGGTGCTGCTTGTATTTAAATGCTCCCTACATACTGGCTCCCAAGATCTGGAAGCCCTGAGGAGCAGATCCTCAAGTACCCCAAGTGATGCTTTGTAAACTTTGCTTCTTAGTTTAACTCATCAAAAATGGATAGAGTCTGTGATTAGGCAATAGAAGAAGAAAGGTGGGATTGAGGATGGATTGGAGGGTCTCAAGAGAGAGGAGACCAAGGGAGGAGGAAGCCATCATGTGAGGAGATGGACCCTGAGCATATGGCCTGGAAAAACAGCAAGTAACAAGGGACATTATGGCATGGAAATAGGTTAGTATAGCTGTAAACCTGCCCAATTAGGCTTATGACCTGTAAATAAAGTACCTGGATTGTGTGTCTTTTATTTGGACTAGTTAGAGTGTTTAATTCCTTTTATACTTGGTGCCTTTGACCCAGAGATTAAGTCTCATGCTCTACTGAAATGAAGTTAGATATTGTACTGTGTATTTCTGGTGGTGCAATAACTTTGCTGTTTTTCATAGAGCATTGAGGTGTTTCAATATTTGTGAAAAAGAGGCAGTGAGTAGTATTTTTAACTATGTGCTACTGCAGTGTACACAGAATAGCTTTGTCTGAAATTAGCTAAAGTGATAGGTTTGGGTCTTGCTTTACTAACAGTGTTGTTTGTAGCAGAAAAAGTTCTATAAAAACACACATCATACTTAACCATGTATTATCCAGAGACAATGACCAATTTCTTTAATATACTTATCCATTATTAATGGACTTCATTATGGTTCAGGTGCCAGGCACATTTATACATCTGGGTGAGATTGCAAATTTGGTCTGGATATTACAAATGCTGGTAAGCTGTTTTTCTATCGATACTGGAATTATGTTTTGTAAAGCAGTTACTACTGACAAAAATTGAGCCCAGGTTTTTTAGTTGAAGGTCCACTTGTTTCATGACAAGTAGAAAATAATGCTGTTAGACTGTTTTTACCTGTGCGTAAAAGAAAAACTTTAATGTTTAAGATAAAGTGTCATTATAGTATATAAAAATGTTTATATAATGTGCATATATTTGTGTGTGTGTGTGTGTGTGTGTGTGTGTGCGCGCGCGCGCGTGCACGCATGTGTGTATGGATGTAGTGTATAGATGAGATCATCAAGCTACACTGACTTAGTTTCTGATTATGGGAAACAGGAAACCAAACTTTCTAAAAATGATTAGTAAGTTTTTGTTTAATCAAATGGCTGGCAGAAACTTGAAATTTCTTTAACATATTAGCTGTAAGTTCTATAGAAAGTTCTTTTAGGAAAGAAAAAATAACCATTCCAAGAAACTTCTTTTCTGTTTTTTCTATATAGTGAGCTGCATAGTTCTCCTAAGCAAGGAGGTGGACTTCATCCTCCTTACCTCTTTCACCCTTGCCTACCCCAGGGACTGTCTGACAAGGTAACAGAATGGATTACATTTATTAAAACATGATACCGTGGCCAGCAGCGAGCTGGAGCTCTATGGAGGTGGAGGCGGGTACCAGGTAGTGGCTGCAGCAGCTACTCCTCTGAGCTGAGTTTCAAGCCGTCCCTGTCTCCTTTCTCCCCCTTCCCTCCCCCTTTTTTGTTTTCCGTTCCCCTTCCCCCTCCCTTCCCCGTCCCCGACGACCGGATCCAGAGGAGGCAGCTGAGGTAGCAGCTGCTGAGTTCTTGGTGAAGGCTTTTCATTTCTACCATCCCCTCCCCTCCCCACCCCATCCATTAATATTATTCTTTTGAAGATTCTTTGTTGTCAAGCCGCCAAAGTGGAGAGTGCGATTGCAGAAGGGGGTGCTTCTTCGGGCTGAGGAGGAAGTAGGGGTGCACCTCAGCACTATCCCAAGACTGCTGGCAACAGCGAGTTCCTGGGGAAAACCCCAGGGCAAAACGCTCAGAAATGGATTCCTGCAGGAAGCACTAGATGAGATGACAACTCCGCAGCAAACAACTCCGCAAATGAAAAAGAACGACATGATGCAATCTTCAGGAAAGTAAGAGGCATACTAAATAAGCTTACTCCTGAAAAGTTTGACAAGCTATGCCTTGAGCTCCTCAATGTGGGTGTAGAGTCTAAACTCATCCTTAAAGGGGTCATACTGCTGTTTGTGGACAAAGCCCTAGAAGAGCCAAAGTATAGCTCACTGTATGCTCAGCTATGTCTGCGATTGGCAGAAGATGCACCAAACTTTGATGGCCCAGCAGCAGAGGGTCAACCAGGACAGAAGCAAAGCACAACATTCAGACGCCTCTTGATTTCCAAATTGCAAGATGAATTTGAAAACCGAACCAGAAATGTTGATGTCTATGATAAGCGTGAAAATCCCCTCCTCCCTGAGGAGGAGGAACAGAGAGCCATTGCTAAGATCAAGATGCTGGGGAACATCAAATTCATTGGAGAACTTGGCAAGCTTGATCTTATTCATGAATCTATCCTTCATAAGTGCATCAAAACACTTTTGGAAAAGAAGAAGAGAGTCCAACTCAAAGATATGGGAGAGGATTTGGAGTGCCTCTGTCAGATAATGAGGACAGTGGGACCTCGATTAGACCATGAACGAGCCAAGTCCTTAATGGATCAGTACTTTGCCAGAATGTGTTCCTTAATGTTAAGTAAGGAATTGCCAGCCAGGATTCGTTTCCTACTGCAGGATACCGTAGAGTTGCGAGAGCACCATTGGGTTCCTCGCAAGGCTTTTCTTGACAATGGACCAAAGACGATCAATCAAATCCGTCAAGATGCAGTAAAAGATCTAGGAGTGTTTATTCCTGCGCCTATGGCTCAAGGGAGGAATGACTTCTTCCTGGAGGGACCGTCCATGCCGCCAAGGATGAAAATGGATAGGGACCCACTTGGGGGACTCGCTGATATGTTTGGACAAATGCCAGGTTGTGGAATTGGTACTGGTCCAGGAGTTATCCAGGATAGATTTTCACCCACAATGGGACGTCATCGTTCAAATCAGCTCTTCAATGGCCATGGGGGACACATCATGCCTCCCACGCAATCGCAGTTTGGAGAGATGGGGGGCAAGTTTATGAAAAGCCAGGGGCTAAGCCAGCTCTACCATAACCAGAGTCAGGGACTCTTATCCCAGCTGCAAGGACAGTCGAAGGATATGCCACCTCGGTTTTCTAAGAAAGGACAGCTTAATGCAGATGAGATTAGTTTGAGGCCTGCTCAGTCGTTTCTAATGAATAAAAATCAGGTGCCAAAGCTTCAGCCCCAGATAACTATGATTCCTCCCAGTGCACAGCCACCACGCACTCAAACACCACCTCTGGGACAGACACCTCAACTTGGTCTCAAAACTAATCCACCACTTATTCAGGAAAAGCCTGCCAAGACTAGCAAAAAGCCACCACCATCAAAGGAAGAACTACTTAAACTGACCGAAGCTGTTGTAACTGAGTATCTGAACAGTGGAAATGCCAACGACGCTGTCAGTGGTGTGAGAGAAATGAGAGCTCCAAAACACTTTCTTCCTGAGATGTTAAGCAAAGTG